>NC_037342.1:48311853-48620656 GCF_002263795.3 Bos taurus | reverse complement strand
TCTCTCTACTTGTCTGATCATGCTCAAATGTTGCTCCTTCCTCTTGAAAAAGTCAGACACAGTGTTTGTTCTCAAAGGACTCCTATTCTAATTCTGATTATCCTTTTTGTCTGATAATCTAAGAAAGAAAATTTGACTGCTATTATAGTCAGTGATGTAAAGCTTGATCAAAAAATTAGTCACTGGGGAGCAAACCTATGGGTATTCAACAGCTTACTTTAATGACTAGTCTATTCTAAATATGAAAACAGATACAGGGATTCTACATTAAATTTATCTCTCCATTCTTTTACTTGAGATTTAGCATCATGAATCACAACTTCTTCCTGCATTACCATCCTACCTGTTGACTTTCAATATAGGATTATTTTATCAGGAGATTACTGATTTACAGAAACTTTAGAGGAGAATCTCTGAGAGATTACCTGAGTTTATATTTACAGAATTACGAACATGCCTCTAATGTGTTGTTTTGAGAATTTCCTGACTCTAATTACATAATATTTAACAACTGATGCTTTCAATTAGAAAAGAACATTAACATAAGGCATGAACCCAGGTTCTCAGAAAAATTAGTTCTCAGTGAATTGAGAAATAATGAAAATTTCCTCAGTTTCTCTGTAGCCTCTGCTGAGTTACCTCTGGTGCCCCAACACCACCCCTCTGCCTTCCATTTCTAATTCTATGTTTAACTCCTTTTAAGGAACATATTCACCCCTTCAGTCTTTCACTCCTTCACTGTTAATTTCTTATGTCTGGGTTCACAAAAAAAATGATGCAAGGATTCCAGATTATCTATTTCATTAAGAGTTGAAGAGGCTAAATTAGCCAGATCATATGGTAATGGTAGCTGTGAATAAAGTAAAAACAAGGCTTTATTTCAATTAAGTAACACGTTTACCCATGTTTCTATATTCTTTAGTTGTTAAAAATGATAAGTGACAAAGGTTTAGATAAATAATAAATGATCATAAAATGACAAATGATAAAGGTTTAGCTAAATACATACCAATACTATCCCCACCACTGCAGAGGAAGACATTCATTTTCTACTGCTTAGTTTATGTTTGCCTTTTCTTATCAACTTTGTAGACTATCAGCTGATCATATAGATGTGGATATTCTTCCAAGAATTCCATTCTGAATCACTAATCTAACCTTATATCAATGATGATCCCAAAATGTCTTGATTATTATGGTTTTATATTGAGTACTAATTGAAGATATTGGAATAACTCAAAACTTACACTTTTTTAAAGATTACTTTGGATCTATCACCTTGAGTTTCCTTATAAAATATAGAATCAGTTTCTGAATTATTGGCAAAATATGTGTTAGGATTCTTATAGGATAAATTGAAAGGAACTGACATCTTAACAATATTCCAAGATATATATAGGTGACATAGGTCTCTGTTGCTTTAGTTCTTATCTACTGTCTCTCAACAATGTTTGTAATTTTCAGGACAGAATTTTGTGTTTTATTTTATCGTACACAGAATTGGATCTTAATGTAACATGTTTTTATTCTCTATTACTAATTATTATTTTTTACTTTCCAGTTATTTTTTCCAGTAACAAGAATTATATTATATATATTTATATATATATATATAATAATATATAATATATTATATATTTATAATATATATTATATATATATAATATATTATATATTTATAATATATATATTATATATATATAATAAATAATATATAATATAATCCAGTATTATATAACAATTATATGATACAAAACACTTTTCATATGAAACTTATATCTTATAACCTTGTTAATATCACTTATGACAAAGGCCATTACTTTTATTAATATACTCTTTAAGACTTTTCAAATTAAAAATTGTGCCCATTACAACTAAAGTATAAATTTGGCATCATGTGTGTCAGCCTTGCACACAAATAAAAATATTACCATTCTCTGATCCAATATTCTATTCTTCTGGGAGTTATGAACCCATTCCAGTATTTTTGCTGGAGAAATCCCATGGACAGAGTCTAAGACTGGTGGGTTACGATCCTTGGGGTCACAAACAGTTGGACATGACTTAACAACTGAGTACATCAATTCATAAAATAAGAGTTATAGCGATTTATCAGAACCTTATCATAACTTTTAATTTCTAATTGAGTTCTTTTAAACCATTGGATTAGTGAAGATTCTCCAAAGTAGCAGAGCCAATAGGATGTAGATGGATAGACAGATTTATTGATGGATTTAGAGGCACAGAGAGATTGATTGGGCTTCCCTGTTGGTTCAGCAGTAAAGCATCTGCCTGCAATGCAGGAGATGGGGGTTTATTCCTTGGGTGGGTAAGATCTCCTGGAGGAGGGCATGGCAACCCACTCCCATATTCTTGCCTGTAGAACTTCACATACAGAGGGGATTGGTGGGTTACAGTCCATAATATCTCAAAGAGTAGGATACAACTGTTAACATGCATGCACACATGTAATAAAAGAACATTATAGGTTCATATTTTTCTTTCCAGAATTCCTTCATTGAAAGGAAGAGTCAAATATTTAAAATATTTATTTAAGAAAAATTAAAAACATTTGTTTTGATTACATTTAATTAAAAACATTTAAAAACTGAATTCATTGGCAAAGGAGCATGTCTATATTTAATTAGACTTTAGACATTTTTTTGTTAATGAAAACAGTATAAAAGGAACTCTATATGAATAAAACTGGTGTATATAAATGTCTCTTATTTAGCCTTTTAGGAAAGAGAAGAGTAAGGAGGTGTCTGCAAGTTGTGGTAATGCTTTCAGGAATAATAGGTGTGGGTGAACCCAAGATGACAAAACTAAAATCTGCTGGGTCTCCTGTGGTTTGACTGCTGGCTAACAAATCCCTCACTTAAGGGTTATAAATTGTCTTTCTCCACACATTCATTACCGATATTAAAATTGATAGCTAGCAGCTTTCTTCTTCAATTCAAACTGATTAAATTGATGTTATGCCTCCAAATAATACAGATCATGGTGTTATTGGAGGAAGAACACAAAAACATGATCTCGGACAAACGTATAGAAGATGAAGAAGGTCTGTATTACAGAGATAAGAGAAAACCATGAAAGGCTGTCCCTGAGATATCCACCCATTGCGGATGGTTCCAGCACCAAATCGATGTGGGATTTTGACATTGGCCAGGTGCTGTTACAGATGGTCCAGATAGAAAGCACTGCAGAATATATAATAAAAAATGTTAAGAAGAGTTGGTGTTTGATAAGAGTTTAGTGTGGTTGATATGAAGGATAGTGCTCTTCAGATATCTGGTAAGAGCAGAACCAGTTTCCAACTTTTGACAAGTAAGCTCACTATTCCCAAGTTTACCTCAGTAACTTTTCGTTACCAGCTATAATCACTCCATCCTATCAACCCTGTGCTCACTTACGTACTTCCCACCTGCCATCCCACTATCTGTACCTGTCAGACCATGCTCAAATGTTGCCTCTTCCTCTTGAAAAAGGGACACCCTGATCGTTCTTAAAGGATTCCTATTCTATCCCTGATTATCTTTGAGACAGAAAAACTTTACTACTGTTAGAGTCAATGATGTATGAACTGACCATAAAATGAGTCATTGGGGTGCTAACCTACAGGTATCCAACAGCTTAGTTTAGTGACCAATCTATCCTAAAATACACGGTAACTGATACAGACTTCCTGCATTAAAGTGATTCTGGCTGACTTGTTTCTTTCACCTGGGGTTAAGCACCACAAACCACAGCTGCTTCCTGCATTACTGCCCTATTTGTTGACACTCAGTATAGTGTTAGCTGATCATGAGTTTACTGACATAAACCTATTTTACTGAAAAGTCTATGAAAGAATGAAATAACCAAACCTTATTTTAACAGCTTTACTAATATTTCTCTAATACATGGTTTGAGACCTTCTTGATTCAAAATATATAATGGTTAATGGATAATGATTTTGATCAGATAACTTTCATATAACACATAAGATCAAAAGCTTTCAGAAAAAATTAAATTATCAGTGAATTGAGTATGATTAAATTTCTTTGCTTATTTTAAATTTATCTTCTTAAACATTTCCCCTCTCAGCTCTCTTCCATTTATAGTTCTATATTTAATTTCTTTTAAGGAACATGTCCCTCCAAGCCTTCATTTTCTATCAACTTCTTATGCCTGAGCCCACAAAAATGACCCATGTTCCAGATTATCTATTTCTCATTAAGAATTAATGAGCCTAAATTAATCAAGTCTCATGGAAATGATAGCTCTGGAAAGTTTAAATGCAAGAACAAAGTCTCTATTCTGATTTACCCATTTACTCATGTTCCTTGGCTTCCCTGGTGGCTGGGACATCAAGAATCTGCCTCCAATATGAGAGACCTGGGTTCAATCCCTGGATCAGGAAGATTCCCTGGAGAAGGGAATGGCAAACCACTCTAGTATTCTTGCCTGGAGAATCCCATGGACAGAGGAGCTTGGTGGGCTACAGTCCATGGGGTCACAAAGAGTCAGACATGACTGAACAACTAGCACACACACAACAGATGTTCCTATATCCTTTAGTTATAAAGGATGAGTCCCTCCTTACCTCTACATTTGTCTGCTCTTCTCTTGCTTCCTCAAGGTCCCTCCACTCTAATTACCTTGTTATGTGTATTCCAGAATTTATTTTATATATTTTAGCCACAGAAATTTAAGTATTTCCACTATTAGAAACATAGCAAAAACTAACCACAGTTTTATTAGAAAAGTAAAAACGTAGCAAGAAATCTTGACCCAGATTCTGCAAACGTACACAGATTTGAATGACCTTTCCTAAAACTCTTCCTCACATTCTCCTGAAAAGACATCTCATCTGACACAGAGGCAGACAACATAGATCCATACACAGACAAAAACAGTTTGCTTTTAAGTAACAAAATGTATGTTTACTCTCTTTCTTAGAGAGCACTCTGCACTAATGTAACAGTTGAACTCTTACTAGCCCAGGCCAGCTGTTTTTGACTGAGAGACAATTGAGATTAACAGAATACTGAATGGCACCCCACTCCAGTACTCTTGTCTGGAAAATCCCATGGACGGAGGAGCCTGGTAGGCTGCAGTCCATGTGGTCGCGAAGAGTCGGACACGACTGAGCGACTTCACTTTCACTTTTCACTTTCATGCATTGGAGAAGGAAATGGCAACCCACTCCAGTGTTCTTGCCTGAAGAATCCCAGAGACGGGGGAGCCTGGTAGGCTTCCGTCTATGGGGTCGCACAGAGTCGGACACGACTGAAGTGACTTAGCAGCAGCAGCAGCAGAAGCAGTAACTGGAATGTGAAATATGGAGAGAATCACCAACCTCTGACTAAAACATAATTGCCAAGTAAAATAAACAAGTATAGTTTTTTGGTGCACAGTTTTGAAATGAAATAACAGACAAGATAGCAGTTGATTCCCTTACTTAGGAATTTAGCCGGTTCTATGTAACATTATTTTTCTGGGCTCCAAAATCACTGCAGATGGTGACTGCAGCCATGAAATTAAAAGAGCTTACTCCTTGGAAGGAAAGTTATGACTAACCTAGATAGCACTTTGCCAACAAAGGTTTGTCTAGTCAAGGCTATGGTTTTTCCTGTGGTCATGTATGGATGTGAGAGCTGGACTGTGAAGAAGGCTGAGTGCCGAAGAATTGATGTTTTTGAACTGTGGTGTTGGAGAAGACTCTTGAGAGTCCCTTGGACTGCAAGGAGATCCAACCAGTGCATTCTAAAGGAGATCAGCCCTGGGATTTCTTTAGAAGGAATGATGCTAAAGCTGAAACTCCAGTACTTTGGCCACCTCATGCAAAGAGCTGACTCATTGGAAAAGACTCTGATGCTGGGAGGGATTGAGGGCAGGAGAAGAAGGGGACAACAGAGGATGAGATGGCTAGATGGCATTACTGACTCGATGGACATGAGTCTGAGTGAACTCAGGGAGTTGGTGATGGACAGGGAGGCCTGGCGTGCTGCAATTCATGAGGTCGCAAAGAGTTGGACACGACTGAGTGACTGATCTGATCTGATATAACACAGTTGCACATCATATTTTTTGTTCTTGTGGATGCCTTTCCTAAAAAAAAAATGATGTGTCTTTATGGATCTTTCTTTTACCTTCTATATATGAATGAGTTGGATGATGTGTTTTGAGCTCTACCAAAATCATATACACTCAGTACGATGACTTTGGATGAAATAGGAAGTAGGAGAGGTAGTAGCACTGACAGAGAAATGTTTTTTGTTTGCGTCAGGAGACCCAAGGACACTGCCTATTTCCAACATCATAGTCTTCATGCCCTCTGTGTTGACACTAATAGGGATCCCAGGCCTAGAGTCTGTGCAGTGTTGGATTGGGATTCCATTCTGTGTCCTGTATCTCATTGCTATGATCAGAAATGCCTTGCTTATGATCATCATCAAATGAGATTCCAGCCTCCATGACCCCAAGTACATTTTCTAAGGCATGCTAGGAGTCACAGATATTGTACTTCTTACCAGTATTGTGCGCAAGATGCTTGGAACCTTCTGTTTCATGTACCAAAAATATATTTTGATTCTTGCCTGCTTCAAATGTGGCTCAGTCACACATTTCAGGGCATGGAATCAGACATCTTGCTGGCCATGGCCCTGGACCACTATGTAGTCATCTGTTATCCACTCAGACATGCTGCCATCTTACCCACTTTCTAGCCACCCAAATAGCAGCTGCAGTAACACTCAGGACTGCCATTCTTATAACCCCATCCTTAGTACTGATAAAGTTCAAGTTTCAGTTTTATTATAGAGCAGTCATCTCCCACTCCTACTGTAAGCATATAGCCATTGTGAAACTTGCTGCAGAAAATATCAGGGTCAACAAAATCTATGGTATGTTTGTGGCTTTCAACATCACAGTGTTTGAGCCCACATTCATTACATTGTCCTATATGCAGATATTTATCACAGTTTTTTGATTTCCCCAAAAGGAGGCCAGGTTGAAAGCATTAAATACTTGCATTGCTCACATCTGTGACTTTCTCCGGTTCTACCTCCTTGGTTTCTTCTCATTCTTTGCACATAGGTTTGGTTCTCACATCCCACCTTATATTCACATCCTCTTTTCTGTTGGTTCCTCCATTTCTCAATCCACTTGTCTATGGTGCAAAGACCAAGCAGATCTGTATCCATAGGGTAAAAATGTTCTGTTTATAAAGTTTACTGTGAATAATACTTTCAGGCTTTTTCTTTTGTGCAATAGTAACAATCTTTCAAAACAAAACAACAAAAATCCGTGTTATTTGTGAATCCAGAATATTCTAATTGTTATTTTTTACTGTTGTTATTTTTAATTTGCCAGCATGTAAGCTGGTTTCCAGATTCTATTTGCCCATGACAATTATATGTCAGAAGGATTATGGACTCTACTTGGTTAATGAGAATAAGAAACATAAAACAATACAATAGTGAATATGTGTCTTTTCCTTTTCTTGCAGAAATTATGATGTAATGAAAAATTCAGGCACGGATTTGTAGGTGCAAATAGTGTTATATTACTCAAATGGATTGTTTCATATTTATTCTGATATTGTGAAAAATTATTTAAGCTTTAAAACAAATGATTTGTGTATATGTGTTAGACTTCAACATAAAGCTTTAAAATAGTAAGAAAATAAATCCTTAGAAATGAAAACAAAAGATAGAAGAAAGTCTGAGGAATTCCTGTAGGTTAAAGAAGTCTAAAGAGATATGAACTAGACATGGAACAACAGACTGGTTCCAAATAGGAAAAGGAGTAAGTCAAGGCTCTATATTGTCACCCTGCTTATTTAACTTATATGCAGAGTACATCATGAGAAACGCTGGACGGGAAGAAACACAAGCTGGAATCAAGATTGCTGGGAGAAATATCAATAACCTCAGATATGCAGATGACACCACCCTTATGGCAGAAAGTGAAGAGGAACTCAAAAGCCTCTTGATGAAAGTGCAAGTGGAGAGTGAAAAAGTTGGCTTAAAGCTCAACATTCAGAAAACGAAAATCATGGCATCTGGTCCCATCACTTCATGGGAAATAGACGGGGAAACAGTGGAAACAGTGTCAGACTTTATTTTTCTGGGCTCCAAAATCACTGCAAATGGTGACTGCAGCCATGAAATTAAAAGACGCTTACTCTTTGGAAGGAAAGTTATGACCAACCTAGATAACATATTCAAAAGCAGAGACATTACTTTGCCAACAAAGGTTCGTCTAGTCAAGGCTATGGTTTTTCCTGTGGTCATGTATGGATGTGAGAGTTGGACTGTGAAGAAGGCTGGGCGCTGAAGAATTGATGCTTTTGAACTGTGGTGTTGGAGAAGACTCTTTGAGAGTCCCTTGGACTGCAAGGAGATCCAACCAGTCCATTCTGAAGGAGATCAGCCCTGGGATTTCTTTGGAAGGAATGATGCTAAAGCTGAAACTCCAGTACTTTGGCCATGTCATGGGAAGAGTTGACTCACTGGAAAAGACTCTGATGCTGGGAGGGATTGGGGGCAAGAGGAGAAGGGGACAACAGAGGAGGAGATGGCTGGATGGCATCACTGACTCGATGGACGTGAGTCTGAGTGAACTCCAGGAGTTGGTGATGGACAGGGAAGCCTGGCGTGCTGCGATTCATGGGGTCACAAAGAGTTGGACATGACTGAGTGACTGATCTGAAAGAGATATGATTATTAAATGCACTGTGTTGATCCTGAATCAGATTGTGGACAGTTAGACTATTTGTCTGCAGAAGGAAATGGCAACCTACTCCAGTATTCATGCCTGGAAAATTCCATGGACAAAGGAGCCTTGTAGGCTGTAGTCCATGGGGTCACAGAAGGACTGAGCAACAAACACTTCACTTTCCCTCTCTCAATCTTATGAAAAATAAAATGGTTTCTTTCTCATCTTCCATTTGCTTGGGTTTTTGGTTGCTTAGTCACTAAGTTATGTCCAATTGTTTGCGACAACATGAATATACAAATAAATTAGAGTGGTCTATATTATACACAGCATGAGGGCTACTAGGAGGGGTAGAGAAAAAAAAGGGAAATGGCTAAACTCCTTAAAGGAAATGCCTAACTAGAATCTAAAAGCAAGAAAGCAGTCAAGCGGGGTGACAGGGGGGTGGGGTGGGGTGGGGAATGCACATTTGCATATGTAATATTAGTCGTGTAATACATGACACACTTTAATTATGAATAAATGCATAATAAATGGAACATTCAGAAAATAAATGCATAAAAATCCTACCAAATTTTCATAATAAGCATTTATTCTCAGAGCAGTAATAATAATAATGACAATAATTTACATGATTTCCTAATAAGGGAATGTAGAGGAAGAGGTGTTCCAAACTCAAAAAACTTATTTCACACCTATCAAATGATATTTCCTGCTTTTTAATTATTTTTAATTTATTTTTAGAACAGTTTAAGGTGTTTACCAAAAAGTTGAGTAGAATGCCGAATTCCAATATAAACTTTTTCCCCAGGATAAATATTTAACAACTATATTTGAGCTTAGTTGCCATCTTGATCATTAAATCACATCACCACAATTATTTTATGTATTCTAAATTTAAAAGCATATATCTATTAATTTTTTTAGTATGGTTTCTGTATAATATAATGAATCTTTTTTAAAATTTATTGAAATATAATTTACATACCATTTAGCACAATCTTTTAAGAGTATACAACTCTGGTTTTTGAATGTCCAAACAACTGGACATTCATCACTATTATCAAATCCCTGAACATTTTCATCATCCCAATAAAGATATTCCATCCCCCTTTAGCAGCCACTCCGCATTCTCCACATTCTGCCCCCATTTAATGGCACACATTACTTGACTTTTTGCATCTGTGTCTGTGATTTCACTTCTCTGGACATCTCATATAAGTGAAATGAAACAATATTTGACCTTTTATGACTGGCTGCTTTCACTTAGACTAATGTTCCCAAGGTTCATTTGGATTGTAGCATAAATAAGAGTTTCATTTATCTTCATATTTGAATGACATTCTAATGCATGAGATACCTGAATCTACTCTTGCACCAAGGAAACAGAGCTCTGCCAGGGTCCAGCCCCGGTGGATCCAGGGAATTCGAAGGGGAGACGGCTTCGGCGATCAGGATACGATAGAATTAAAGATATAAAGAGTGATCAAATAAGGATAGCTCAGTGAGAAAATGCAGTGGAGAAAAGAGGCTGAATAACTTGGTTTATGTGGAAAGCTAATAAAATTCCAAAATAAGGAATTTGTGTCACCTATGTAGGCCGCAGGCATCCTTCCATTCTCCCGAAGGAGAGGAGACACTAAGGCCTCCCTGGTCAGATCTTAGAAGCCCAGGCATAATTAGTAGGCTTGACGAGCCTCCATGGTCCAGATGGGAATTCAGCCAGAAGGTGAGAGAAAGAACGACATGGGGAGACCAAGCTTCAGTGAACAAGGCCCGCACTTTATTTTCCAAAGTAGTTTTTATACCTTAAGTAGTGCATAGAGGATAATGGGGGAAGGTCAGCAGTCCTTGATCCTTATCGAAGCCAGGCTTTCAAACTTATCATATGCAAAAGTTTAGATGATTTACATCATCTTCTGGCCAGGGGCCCTGTCAACACTTTAAGATCCTTTCTTCAGAAAACTTATTTTTCTCTAAAGGTGATTATTCTAAAGTCAGGCACCACCCTCTGAAAGTATTAGATAAAGTTGCATTCCTATAGGGCAAGGGTGTGGTGGGCTATAACAAGAAAAGAATTAACTCAAGGGTCCAAGGTTACAAACATTAAAGCTACTACTTACATTCCTGTACACCAATTATATTAATCAATACACTGCCAGGGACACAGTAGGTAAGGGATATGGAAACTTAGCAGCAAACATTGGCCCAAAAAGTGAAAAACCCTTCACCAATACAATTTCTAATCAAACTTTTAACTGCTCAAAGGAATCTGTATTTAGACAGTTTAGAACATCTCATGTCTCTCATGGTTGGGAGGCTCTGAACAATCACATGTAGCTGGAAGAACCTGTTCAGGCAGGCTAGAGGACTTCTAAAGGAGTTTGTAGGTTGAAACACTCTTGTCACGCCCAGGAATTTTATTAACTGGAGCTGTAAGTTAACTCTTTTTCAGAGTGAGATGGTGGGGGACAGCCCCCCGTAAAGTCAGAGGTGTAGGTGAGAGCACAAAGCAGTAAAGTAGGCAGATTCTGGTTTTGGGGGTAGATGCTTGAGAATTTCCAGGGGGACTCCTGAGGCTTGATACCGCCTTTGCGTATGCCGAGCCTCCTTCCTCATGACCTTTGCCACGAGCGGAGTTCCTCACGCTGGCTCTAGGCAGATCTCTCTCCATATAAGCTTTGCTATGATCCCTCTCTCTCTGCCTGGTAATGACATCCATTTTCACTCAGAAAACTCCACAAGGGATGTCCAGGCTTGTTTTTATTTTTCACATTTCACTCAAACTTATTTCTTTTTATTTGACTATGTGCACTGGTTTTGGGTTTTATTTCTCCCATGCAGATACTCAGCTGTGGCTGATTTCAATCTACTGATGTGAATCACTGAGTGCCCAGGTGTGAAGACATGCACATACCCTGATCAAGGCTGAGCTGGCTTATCTGTATATCTGCCTTCAATCCTATACCATTGCTTTTTCTAAGATGATGATGATTTTATTGCTGTTTAATAAGAGGATGTGGTCAGTGAGTCTCCTAATTCAAAAGGAATAGAGCTTCTAAATAGGACCTGACCCAATTACATAGGGCAAAACCAGTGTGATTTTAATTAAGGCCTTTAGATAACCCAGGGTTGATAACTTCTCTCTTGTACTTTTCAGAAAACTGAAATGTTTTCCTTCCTCCTTTTGATGCTAAAGTTTAAAATCCTTACTGTGAGTCATAAACCTTGATTAAACCAAGTAAGTATAATACCTGACATAAATAACAGTTTCAGGTTGGGAAATTGATATAAATTTTAGAAGGACACTAAAAATTTTGAAAATGTATACTATTTTTTCATGATCACTCTGAACATAACTGGGACAGTTTGGAGAGAGATGGTTTGGAATCAGAAAAGATTTATGTCACCAGATTTTGTCCAGAAGAAAATCAGAAACTGACTGGTAACTGAGGCTCTGAGATGAACATTCCCAGTCAGTCCCAACCATGTGCATAAAGAAGAAATATTTGTACCCCAACTAGAATTAAATTACAAAAATACATATTTTCACTTATCTTCCAGCATGTCCACGCTGATCAATCTGAATATCTCAAGATGTGATTGTATACCTTTATTATTTCATTATTTTTTAATAAGCATCATTGATTTTTTTTTATGTGTGTGGTCTTGGGACAATGTCTTCTCTTTTAAAAGGAGACTCATTTTATTTCCCAGTCCCAGAGTGAAACCAAAGTTTGAGAAATTTTTCGAGGTAAAAAACCATTAGAGAATAAATCTTGTATGTTCTGAACAACAGTGTGCCTTTTTCATTCTTGTCTCCAGTGAACCCAAAAGCTCACCAGGGACTGGTAAAAACCAGTCCCCCAGGTGCATGCTACAGTACAAAACATTCATCCTTCACTATCTGAAACGTCAGATCATTTTCTGCTTTATGATTTCGACCTGTATCATCACAGAGGATTCCTGGTAAGTCTTTGGGTTTGAAATTCTGCACTGAGTGTGGGAAACTGGAGGCTTGCTATTATTATATATATATATATATATATATATATATATATATATACACACACATACATACACACACAACTTGATCATATAATTCCAGGATAAAAAACATATAATCTTACAGTCATTAAGTGATGAAACGCTAGGAAGATGTGCCCTATGCTTTTCACAGCATTTCAGAATCAATTAAGCCATGCTTGGTGACAAACTGTTAAGTGAGATTGACAAAATGAAGGACCTTTAGAGAATAATATGCGTGCTGATAGATGAATGGAAAGCTTATTTTTTAAGAGATCAGGAAATTATACATGTTTAGACTAGAAAAGATGCAGGAAGAAAAGATACCCTTCAAGTAATTCAGTAGAAATCCTCTTTCAGATAAAATGCTCTTTTAATATCTGGAGTGATTTGTGAGAAAAAGGTAAAAGTTCATTTATTAAAAACTGGCATTTATTGACAGATCAATACATCTTATGTTTCCTTCCAAATATTTAGATGGATTATGTCATAGAATACTCACAATCACACTGTAATATATTTCTATCCATGAATATGTCCTTAGTAATGAAATCAAAACCATGTAAAGTTTCATAACTGTCTGTGTTGAATTTAAACTCTGTTGACTGACTTCAGATCCTGTGCAATTCACTGCCGTGCCTCATAGCTAATGTGTGTCGTTGGATTGCATATTTGGGAATTTAATAAGGAATTTAGAAGGAGCCCATTTAAGGATGTTGTACAGAAGATCTGTTTGACATTCAGACCTGACCTGAAATATGGCAAGCTATCTGAGAAAACAGAGAGTCCTCTGTCACTGGAGGACTTGAGATAGAGCTCAGTGGGTGAATGTCAGAGAGTTCATTGAGGAAAAATTCCTGAGATTGTAGGGAGTGTGGATTTAGAGCCCTGAATTCCTTAAACCTTTTAGATCCTGAAATTCAGTTTGAATCAAAATTGGACCTGTATGTAACACTAATAATTCAAGTTTTATGCTATAAAGATGACCAAAGTATATTTACCCTTATGAATTTATGAATTCATAAGGGTAAGGCTTATGAATCTCAGCATTTAAGATATCTTTCTTCTCTTTGTAAACAAACACATCTATGCACACAAAGTTCCTTTCAGCTTGTCTTTTGTCATTCATTGCTATAATTCTCAACCAAGGAACACTCAGCCTCATCCCTTCCAATTTCTGTTACATAAAGACAATGAGTCCAATGCAAAACAGATTTTGCATTCTTTTTATTCTTTTGCTAGACCACATCTCCTCATGATATAATGTATGGACTGTCACAAATATCTTTCTTAGTCTCCCATCCAAGTCTCATCACACTGAGCTGCCATGTCTTTCAAGCCATTCATCGAGCTGCTAGAAGATGAATTTTTTTACCTTCCAAAAAAAGATGATCTTAAATCCTAAAATGTTAAATCATTTGGTTTAAAACATTAACTTCATTTTTTATATTCTTTGCTTTTTATTATCCATAATTTCTGCTTATAAAATATATTACATATGAAACACATTTTTTTTTATATACAGCCCTGCCATAGCTCACAATCTTCTGTGGTTTTTGTACAAACTATTTTCTCTTTGAGTGTCCCCCACATCTCTTTTATCTGATTATGATTCCACTGAAAAATGATTCCACTTCCTAGGCAAATTATTCTCCCAATTTGATTAAAGGCACATAACTGTTAATTCTTAATCATTAAAGACTGTCTTTTTTTTTTTTTTTCCTGCCCTGTAAGAAAACAGGAGAAGGCAATGACAACCCACTCCAGTACTCTTGCCTGGAAAGTCCCATGGACGGAGGAGCCTGGTAGGCTGCAGTCCATGGGGTCGCAAAGTCAGACACGACTGAGCGACTTCACTTTCACTTTTCACTTTCATGCATTGGAGAAGGAAATGACAACCCACTCCAGTGCTCTTGACTGGAGAATCCCAGGAAGAGCGGAGCCTGGTGGGCTGCCATTTATGGAGTCACACAGAGTCAGACACACCTGAAGCAACTTAGCAGCAGCAGCAGCAGTAAAAAAACAATACTTACCTGTGGCGGATTCATTTCCATATTTGGCAAAATCAATACAATATTGTAAAGTTTAAAAATAAAATAAAATTAAAAAAAAATAACCAAGGAAGCCTTACTGTAGAAGAATATTAGGACTCATAAAGTTAGTGTCAGTGAAAAAAACTAATCTAAGAAATAGAAAGGGCTACAACATAGTAAAAAGCAAAGACATTGCTTTGCTGACAAAGATCTGTATGGTCAAAGCTATAGTTTTTCCAGTAGTCACGTATGTATGTGAGAGTTGGACTATAAAGAAGACTGAGAGTCAAATTGATGCTTTGGAACTGTGGTGTTGAAGACTCTTGAGAGTCCCTTGGACTACAAGGAGATCAAACCAGTCCATCCTAAGGAAATCAATCCTGAATATTCATTGGAAAGACTGATGCTGAAGCTGAAGTTCCAATAGTTTGGCCACGTGAAGTGAAGAACTGACCCATCGGAAAATACCCTGATGCTGGGAAAGATTGAAGGCAGGAGGAGAAGGGGATGACAGAAGGCTAGATGAGTGGATGGCATCACTTACTCAATGGACATGAGTTAGAGCAAACTCCAGGAGATAGTGAAGGACAGGGAAGCCTGAAGTACTGAAGTCCATGTGGTTACAAAGAGTCAGACATGGATGAGAGACTGAACAACAACAAGAAACAGAAAATGTTATTTGAGCCAAATTGAGGATTATAACTCAGGAATAGCATCTTAAAAAGCTCTCAGAACTTTTCCTCCTGTTAGAACTCAAAGCTACTGCTGCTAAGTCACTTCAGTCGTGTCCAACTCTGTGTGATCCCATAGACAGCCCACCAGGCTCCCCCGTCCCTGGGATTCTCCAGGCAAGAACACTGGAGTGGGTTGCCATTTCCTTCTCCAATGCATGAAAGGGAAAAGTGAAAGTGAAGTCCCTCAGTTGTGTCTTGACTCTTAGCGACCCCATGGACTGCAACCTACCAGGCTCCTCCATCCTTGGGAATTTCCAGGCAAGAGTACTGGAGTGGAGTGCCATTGCCTTCTCTGAGAACTCAAAGCACAGTTATATAAATTTTTTGAGACAGACAACTGTACCTTTAAAGATGTTTTTTTGACAGTTTACATGATCCATGTCTACAAGTACAAAGTGGTGGGTTATTCTGAGCCCTTAGAGTTGGACATGACTGAGCAACTTTCATTAGCAGGCAAGAAAAACCCTGAAGACTTTGGAAAATGATAAGACAAAGCCACTCATAAGAGGCCCTGGAAGCATACGGTGTTATGGGTGAAGTAATCACTGAAGGGCAGAGACTAAGAGATGAATCTGCTCCTATGAAAAACAGTTGTATAAAATAAAAATGTTTACCTGGATAGAAATTGTAGTTTTAGTGGCTATAAGATGCCTGAGGCTTTAAGTAAAGGAAACATTAAATTTCATAGAGAGTTGTATGTTACTGCAAATAGTTAAGAAAAACTAAATATTCAGGCTAAATGTTTATTGATAATGAAAGGGAAGCATAGGAGGTATAGTTTGGTACTTGAAGTTGAATACAAGTGATTTGCACACAACAGGGCATAGTGAGAAAAGATCTAAAAGGGAGATCTTCAAGCTAAAGATAAAGGGTAACTTGAAGGATGATAGAGAGGACAAGAACCTGAGATTTTCCTTCAAGCTATCCTTCAAGCTAAGGATAAAAGGTAACACCCATTATCTAAAAAGAAATTATACAAATTAATTTATGTACAAAACAGAAACAGACTCATAGACTTTGAGAATGAGATTAGGGTTGCTGGGGGAAAAGGAAGAGGGAAGGGACAGTTTGGGAACAATGTATACAGACTATTATTTTATAGTTGATAACCAACAAGGACCTACTGTATAGCTCATGGAACTATGTTCAATGTTTTGTGGACGGAATTCTGTTCAATGTTATGTGGTAGCCTGGATGGGACAGGAGTTTGGGGGAGAACGGATACATGTATATGTAAGGCTGAGTCCCTTCACTGTTCACCTGAGACTATCACAGCATTGTTTGTTAATTGGCTATATCCCAATACAAAATAAAAAGTTTTTTAAAAATCAAAAATAAAATAAAATTAATGGATTTGTCTTATCAGAGTTTAAGAAACAGAAGGTAAAGATGTAGAGCTTGTCTTTGGGAAAATACTGAAAATTTGAAAAATTAGATTTAAAGCAGTCTGAGAGTCTATTGCAGAGGGATCCAATAATGAAGAGGCTAACCTAGAAAAAAAAAGTGAGTTTCAAAATGAAAAAATATTCTCATTAAACTTGTTTTCTGATTATAATCAAGCAGAATGATTTACCACTGGTATAGATCCTTCATATCTAATCTAGGTACAGTTTAGTTTTTGAAATTCTTTACTCTGAATTAAATGAATTGTTCCCTCAATTTGAATTGGCGGGTCATAAAGACAGTACTGAGGGTGATTAGCAAACACAAGCTAAAGGGAATTTATTTGTTCCAGTATTCAAAGACTAGAAAGAAGTTATCCAGTCCACTTAATTTTTCTCATTGAAAATGATAAAGGCATGCAGAAACATAGAATCTCATAATTGATCATTGAAAGACATTGGAAAAAGAGATGGAAAATTAGAGAGGAGCCATTGGGACCGATAAAATGGTATCCTCCTAATTGAACTAAAGTATGTTTTACTTAAAAAATTTGTCCTTATTTTTAATTTTTTAGACTTAACAGGGAATAGGAGATGAAACAGCGATATCCCTACTTGAGTCTACTGACCAAATCGCCATGCTCGGACCCAATGGCTCAGTCTTCATGCCCTCTGTATTAACACTCATCGGGATTCCTGGCCTGGAGTCAGTGCAATGCTGGATCGGGATTCCATTCTGTGTCATGTACCTTATGGCAGTAATTGGGAATACTCTAATTTTGGTGATAATCAAATATGAAAACAGCCTCCATAGTCCTATGTACATTCTTCTCGCTATGTTGGGGGCCACAGACATTGCTCTTAGCACTTGTATTCTCCCCAAAATGTTAGGCATCTTCTGGTTTCATTTGATGGAGATTTCTTTTGAAGCATGTCTTCTACAAATGTGGCTTCTTCACTCATTCCAGGGAATTGAATCAGGTGTCCTGCTGGCGATGGCCCTAGATCGGTATGTGGCCATCTGTAATCCCTTGAGACATGCCAGCATCTTCTCCCAAAAACTCTTGACTCACATTGGGGTTGGGGTGACACTCAGAGCTGCCATACTTGGAGCGCCATGCCTGGTACTAATCAAATATCGTCTCAAATTCTACCGAACCACAGTTGTCTCCCACTCTTACTGTGAGCACATGGCCATTGTGAAGCTGGCTATTGAAGATATATGGATCAACAAGATCTATGGTCTATTTGTTGCCTTCACTATCTTAGGGTTTGACATAATCTTTATCACCTTGTCCTACATTCAGATCTTTATCACTGTCTTTCAACTGCCCCAGAAGGAGGCAAGATTCAAAGCCTTTAATACATGCATCACTCATATTTGTGTCTTCCTGCAGTTCTACCTCCTTGGCTTCTTCTCTTTCTTCACACATAGGTTTGGTTCTCACATACCACCATACGTTCATATCCTTTTATCTAACCTTTACCTGTTAGTTCCACCTTTTCTCAACCCAATCATCTATGGAGTGAAGACCAAACAAATCCGTGACCATGTGCTAACAATATTTGTATGCTCCAAACATCTTAATCATTAGTGGATCTTTCTAAAGAAAATTTAGGTTAGTTCAAAGTAGCAACATCAATGTGCTAAAAGCTAGGTCTTCTACACATTTCTACATCTGAAAAAATATTTTAAATCTCAGATACTCATAATGGAAGGAGACACTTAATGAATCATCCAATACTTAAGAACTTTGGTTTACTACTCTAAGAAACTCTTATATTGTGATTTCCAATTGTTTCCATTATTGTTTTTGCCCTGTACCTTACAACCTAGAGCTTTCTCTTGAGTAACACTTAGACCTGCACAGATAAGTAACTTGTAGAAAACAGCAGTTGATCCCAGATAACTTCTAAGGATCATGTCAAACATTCATATCTTCAAAGTGTTAATCCAACACTTAGCTGTAATTCTGGCCATGATTCATTTTCTGATATCTCCTTGTGAATCTATATGTTGAAAATTTTAATAACATCTATTTTTGTCTATTTTTTGTCTGAAATACTGATATAAAAATAATGTAAAATCAATAATACCAATGACAACAACACAAAACCTATAGGATGTAAACTAAATTCTGTAAACATGGAATTAGTGGTATAAGAAAGAAAACACAAAAAAGATTTATAAAAATAAATTAGGTCTATTCACAGATAAAATGTTTTTAGGAAACAAAATTATCATAGGACTTAAATAGATCACATCCTTCAAGAGGCATTTTAATATGTTAACCCAAATTTGAGTTTTACCCAAATTTGAAGGTTTAAGTTGTAGAATTAAAAATAGAGACAAATAAATTCCAATACTTAAAAATCATCTACCGCAAGTATGTAGAGGATAGTAACTTTGTCTTATTTACACTTGTATGAACAAGGATAATACCTGAGACTTCTTAAAACTTCAATAAAAATGGCATTGTATAATGAATGATTTAACATTTCTCTATTTTTTATCAATTGTATTCAAGATCAATTAATCTGAAGGCTTTAAGATAACATATAACATTATCTTATCAGCAACATTATCTATCAGCATTATAGAAAGTTTAATCCAATATTATCAATGTAAACAATGATGATGCTCTGAATGAATTAATATATCATCTTAAAATATGAGCTAAAATCAAACCTGTCATGGGAGAAACTGACTTCCAAAAAAAGACTTCAGATCTTTCTTTACTCTTTGCTATTCCTCTGCCCATGCACCTTCATGTTCTCCCAGGATGCTGCACTGGTAGAGATCATGTTTAAATTGTCTTTAATCAATCTTTAACACTGAGGACTCATAAGAGTTTTTAAGAGGAACCAAGTACACAGGGAGGGACATCTCATTTCTAATTTTGGGCTGATTTACAGTTCAAGAAAGAAATAAACCAAGGAAACACTTTACTACAATAAAGCAAACATAACACGCTATTAAAGATATGGAAGTAGAAGAAATTTTGGAATGACATCTTGTTGAATAATGCAGAAATAAATTTGACCCATAAAGTATTTGGCTTTAAAAAGCTCTGTAAATATAAATCATGAACCAAAATGTGAAAAAAAATACAGTGGAGAAGGAATACAAAACTTGTTAATGGATAACCAGATATATGTAAAAGATATATGACTAAATAAAAACTAAATCTAACTATATACTATCTACAAGAGAGTCAATGGATTTAAGAATTATGAACACATGGAGGCTGAAAGTAAATGCGCAGAAGAAACCTCATGACAATGGCAAACAAAAGGCAGGTATGGGGATGCTTTTATCAGACAAAATAAACTTTTAGCTAAAATTGTCAGCATGAGTTCCCTGTAGGTCCAGTGGATAGGACTTAGCACTTTCACTGCCTTGGGCCAGGGATTTGGTCCCTGGTCAGGGAACTAAGCACTTCCCAGGTGGCTCAGTGGTAAAGAATCCCCAGCCAATGCAGGAGACACAGGAGATGTGGGTTTGATCCCTGGGTTGGGAAGATCCCCAGAGGAGGAAATGGCAACCCGGCTCCAGTATTCTTGCTTGGAAAATTCCAAGGACAGAGAAGCTTATAATCTAAAGTCCATGGAGTTAGTCTCTGGGCTATATTCCATGCGGTAGCAAAGAGTCAGACAAGACTGAGCAACTAAGCATGCATGCCGAGAATTAAGATCTTGTAAGCTGCAGAGCACGGAAAAAAAAAAAAAAAAAAGTCACTTAAAAGCAAAGACATCACATAATATTAAAAGGGAGAATTCACTATGAAAATACATTATAAATACTAGAGACCCCAAATATGTGAAGCAAGCATCAATATAACTAAAGGGAGATATACACAGCCACACAAAAATAGTAGGAGAGTTCAATATGCCACTTTCAATAGTGAATGGAACATAAAATTCATGTCAGAATTGCCTCATTAAAAGGAAGGGTCACATAGAAGGAATTCTATTTAAATAGAATTCATTAGTATAGAATATGTTTGCATTTAAATAGACTTTATACTTATTTGTCAATGAGAACAACAGAAAAGAAATTCAGCCTATGGTGCTCTGGGAGGTATGGGGTGAAGAGGGAGGTGGGAAGGGGCTTCAGGACAGTGGGACACATGTATATACCCACGGCTGATTCATGTTGATGTATGACAAAAGCCACCATATTGTAAAGTAATTACCCCCCAATTAAAATAAATAAATTAATTTAAAAAACCCTCAGCCTATTAAAATTAAATCTCTGTACTTAGCCTGTGTGTGGTGTGGAGGTGGAGAATGGTAAGGAATTATCTGAAAGTTGTAGCGATGATTTCAGGGATATTGCATTTGGTCCCATCACTTCATGGGAAATAGATGGGGAAACAGTGTCAAACTTTATATTTTGGGGCTCCAAAATCACCGCAGATGATGACTGCAGTCATGAAATTAAAAGACGTTTACTCCTTGGAAGGAAAGTTATGACCAACCTAGATAGCATATTCAAAAACAGAGACATTACTTTGCCAACAAAGGTCTGTCTAGTCAAGGCTATGGTTTCTCCAGTAGTCATGTATGGATGTGAAAGTTGGACTGTGAAGAAACCTGAATGCTGAAGAATTGATACTTTTGAACTATGGTGTTGGAGAAGACTCTTGAGAGTCCCTTGGACTGCAAGGAGATCCAACCAGTCCATTCTGAAGGAGATCAGCCCTGGGTGTTCTTTGGAAGGAATGATGGTAAAGCTGAAACTCCAATACTTTGGCCACCTCATACGAAGAGTTAACTCTTTGGTAAAGACTCTGATGCTGGGAGGGATTGGGGGGCAGGAGGAGAAGGGGACGACAGAGGATGAGATGGCTGGATGGCATCACTGACTCAATGGACATGAGTTTGGGTGAACTCCGGGAGTTGGTGATGGACAGGGAGGCCTGGCGTGCTGCGATTCATGGGATCTCAAAGAATCAGACACAACCGAGTGACTGAACTGAACTGAGGTCCAAATAACCCAAGTAGGCATGATTAAAACCCCTGTGTCTTTAGCTAGTGGGTAATAAATGCCTCATTTTGTGTTTATAACTCCTCCTTTTCACAATTCCATTAGAAAACATTAAAATCAGTAGCTAGCAGCTTTTTGTTTTAATTCAAGCTGAATAAATTGATGTATACCCCAGAATAACACAGATTTTGTTGTGAGTTTTACTGGAGAATAAATGCAAAAACATTATCTCAGACAGACCTACAAAAAATGAGGGATTTCTGTATTTCACATAAAAAAGAAAAGCATAAAAGGTTATCTCAGAGATGGGCACCCATGGCAGATGGCCCAGCACCACATAATTAAAGTTCCTGATGTTGACTATGTGCAGTTACAAAGGTACAGGTAAAAGCAAGAGGTATTTCAGGACACATTCTGCAAAGGATAAGACAAGCTGAGGAGTTCCAAGCCATGGGTGATAGTGATATGAAAATGACAGTACTCTTCATGTGTCTAGTTAGAGCAGAACCAGCTCCCAACAGTTGGTGAGTAAGTCTCTTTACTCCCAAATTTATCTTCATAGTTTTTCATTACCATTTTTTTCAATAATAATCACCCCATCCCATCATCCTTGTATTCACTTACATACTTCCCACCTGCTATTCCTCTCTCTGTACTTGTCAGATCATGCTCAAATCCTACATTAAAATTACCTCTTCATTCTTTTACTTGCATTTTAGCAGCACGAACCACAACTGCTTCCTGCATTACTGCCCAATTTATTGACTACTCATTGTAGGATTAGCTTCTCATGAGATTACTGACATAAAGCAACTTTATTGGAGAGTCTATGAAAGAAAGAAATAAGCTAGCTTTATTTTCTCAGAATTATAAACATTTCTCCAATGTGTAGTTTTGAGGATTATTTGATTGAAATTTCTGTCACATTTAACATTTAACAAGTAATGCTTTTGATCAGAAAAAAAATATTAATACAATTCATGACCCAGGTTTTCATAAAAATTAGTTCTCAGTGAATTGATAAATGATCACAAATTCCTCAATTTCTTGGTAGTCTCTGCTCAATTAGTCCCAATGTCAATCCTCAGTCTTCTATTTCTATTCTGATTTTAACTCCTTTTAAGGAACATATCCTTGCATTTCTTCATTTTCTATTAATTCTTTATGTGTGGGTTCACAAGAACGACGCAAGTATTCCAGATTATCTATTTCATTAAGAACTGATAAGCCCAAATTCTTATCAGTTCTTGCCTGGAGAATCCCATGGACGGAGAAGCCTGGTAGGCTGCAATCCATGGGGTCGCACAGTCAGACACGACTGAAGCGACTTAGCAGCAAGCCTAAATTATCCAGATCTTATAGTATTGGTAACTTTGAACTGTTTAAACCCACAAAAAAAGCTCTATTCCAGTCAAGTTAAGTATTTACACATGTTCCTATATCCTTGAGTCTTTAAGAATAGTCTTCTTACTGCTATACATTACTCCTGATGCTTCTCTTGCTTCCTAGGAGATTGCTCCCTCTATGTATCTGTAATATACATTACAGTTATTATGGAATTTTTTAATCTAATGTAAGGGCAAAAACGTTAAGGATTTAAACTTTCAGAATTATAGGCAAAAATATAGGTTTACTAGAAATGTAAACTGTAGCAATGAACTTTAGCCCAAATTCACTAAATCTTTATGGATTTCAATAACCTTTATTTTAAACACTTCCTTCACATTCTCCTGAAGAATATTCTGTCTTACATAGGGACAGATAGTATAGTTTGATAGATGGATATATATATATATATATATATATATATATATATAACTTTGGGTCACAAGTACTTCTATCTCTATTCTCTTTCATAGTAAACTTTTCACTCTCATATATTGGTCAGAAGTCTGAGTATTTGCTGGTCCAAACCAACTCTTTCTGATTTAGAGACAACTGACAAAAAACAGTAGCAAAGCAATTAAGTAGAATGTGGAGAAATTCATCAAACTTTGATTAAAATAAAATTTTCAAGAAAAATTGTTGTCTATTTTTTGGTCCAAAGGTATGAAATTAAAACAGTCAAGTCAGAAGTTTATTTTCTACCTTAGTTGTTTTGCTGGTTTTAAAATATTGTATAAAAGATTTTACTGTGGTACAAGAACTGTGGATTTCTACTTATGGGATATCTTTCTTAAAAAGAGTGATGTACATCTTTGGATCTTTCTTTAATACTTTAGATATGTAAATGAGATGGATGATATGATCTCAGATTTCTATAAAATCAGGACTCAATATATTGACTTTGGGTGAAAATAAAAGGTAGAAAAAGAAGGAGCAGCTTTAACTGAAAAACATTTATTTGCATCAGAAGACCCAAGGACACTATGTCCATTTCCAACATCACAGTCTTCATGTCTTCTGTGTTGACCCTAATAGGGATCCCAGGCCTAGAGTCTGGGCAGTGCTGGATTGGAACTCCATTCTGTGTCATGTATCTCATTCCTATGATTAGAAATTTCCCGCTGTTTATCATTATCAAATCAGAACACAGTTTCCATGAGGCCATGAACATTTTCCTAGGCATGCTAGGAGTCACAGATATTGCCCTTTGTACCAGCATTGTGCCCAAGATGCTTGGAATCTTCTGGTTTCATGTAACAGGTTTATTTTGATTCCTGATTGCCTCAAAAGTGCTTATTCACACATCTCAGTGCATAGAGGTGGGCTTCCTGCTTGCCATGGCCCTGGACCACTAAGTCGCCATCCACTGAGACATATTGCCATCTTCACCCACCCTTTAGTTACCCCAAATCAAGGCTGTGGTACCACTCCAGGCTACCATTTTTGTGTCTGCATGTGTGCTAAGTCGCTTCAGTTGTGTCCATCTCTGAGACCCTATGGACTGTAGCCTGCTGGGCTCCTCTGTCCATGGGATTCTCCAGGCAAGAGTACTGATATGGGTTGCCATTTCCTCCTCCAGGGGATCTTCCCAACCAAGGGACTGAACCTGCTTCTTTTACATCTCCTACATCGGCAGGCAGGATCTTTACCACTAGCGCCACCTGAAAAGACTCTGGTGCCTAATATTTATAAAGTTCTAGTTATAATCTTACCATACAAGAGTCATCTCCCACCCCTAATGTGAGCATATGGCCATTGTGAAACTGATTGCAGGAAATGTCTGGGTCAACAGAATCTATGGTTTGTTTTTGGCTTTCACTGTTGCAAGAGAGTTCCAAAAACATCTACTTCTGCTTTACTGACCATGCCAAAGCCTTTGACTATGTGGACCACAATAAACTGTGGAAAATTCTGAAAGAGATAGGAATACCAGACCACCTGACCTGCCTCTTGAAAAACCTGTATGCAGGTCAGGAAGCAACAATTAGAACTGGACATGGAACAACAGACTGGTTTCAAATAGGAAAAGGAGTACGCCAAGGCTGGATATTGTCACCCTGCTTATTTAACTTAGATGCAGAGTACCTCATGAGAAATGCTAGGCTGGAGGAAGCACAAGCCAGAATCAAGATTGCTGGGAGAAATATCAAAAAACCTCAGATATACAGATGACATCACCCTTATGGCCGAAAGTGAAGAAGAACTAAAGAGTCTTTTGATGAAAGTGAAAGAGGAGAGTGAAAAAAAGTTGGCTTAAAGCTCAACATTCAGAAAACTAAAATCATGGCATCTGGTCCCAACACTTTATGGCAAATAAATGGGGAAACAGTGGAAACAGTGTCAAACTTTATTTTTCTGGGCTCCAAAATTACTAAAGATGGTGATTGCAGCCATGAAATTAAAAGACACTTACTCCTTGGAAGGAAAGTTATGAGCAACCTAGATAGCATATTCTAAAGCAGAGACATTACTTTACCAACAAAGGTCCATCTAGTCAAAGCTATGGTTTTTCCAGCGGTCACGTATGGATGTGAGAGTTGGACTCTAAAGAAAGCTGAGCGCCGAAGAATTGATGCTTTTGAATTGTGGTGTTGGAGAAGACTCTTGAGAGTCCCTTGGATGGCAATGAGATCCAACCAGTCATCCTAAAGGAAATCAGTCCTGAGTGTTCATTGGAAAGACTGATGTTGAAGCTGAAACTCCAATATGTGGCCACCTGATGCGAAGAGCTGACTCATTTGAAAAGATCCTGATGTTGGTAAAGATTGAAGGCAGGAGGAGAAGGGGACAACAGAGGATGAGATGGTTGGATGGCATCACCGATTCAATGGACATGAGTTTGGGTAAACTCTGGGACCTGGTGATGGACAGGGAAGCCTGGCATGCTGCAGTTCATGGGGTCGCAAAGAGTCGGACATGACTGAGTGAATGAACTGAACTTCACTGTGCAGGGTTTGGCCTTACATTCATTACATTCTCCTGTGTATATTTATCACAGCTTATTCTTTTGACCCAGAGGGAGGCAAGGTTGAAAGCATACAATACTTGCATCGCTCATATTGATGTTTTCTTCCAACTCTACCTCCCTGCCTTCTTCTCCTTCCTTGACATAGGTTTGGTTCTCATATCTCACCTTACATCCACATCCTCATTTCTAGCATTTACTTGGTGTTCCCTCCATTTCTCAATCTACTTGTCTATGGTGCAAAGATTAAGCACATTCTTATGCATATGGTAAAAATATTCTGTTCATAAAATTTGCTATGCATAATGCAACCAAGCTTTTCTCTTTGTGCATGGTAACAAAATTTCAAAATAAAATAAAACTACAAAAATCCATGTTATTGAAATTCTTTAGTTTTCTATGTAATTTTTATTGTTCTTAATTTGCCATCGTAAGTCAGTTTTCATAATCTGGCATGACAGCTATGTGACATAGATTCGTGTACTGTATCTGGGTAAAGAAATTAAGAAACATAAAAGAGTAAATACTGAACATAAGTCCTTTCCTTTTCTTGCAGAAATGGTGATGTAATGACCAATTCAGGAAGGAGCTTCTTGGTGAAAATAATGTTCTAAACCTCAGTTGGGTTGTTACACATTTATGTCTCCTTTGCATAAAACCATGTAAGCTGTACAAAGTATAATTTCTGTACTTATATTAGACTTTAATATAAAGTTTAAAATACAAAGTAAGTGAATCCTCAAAAATGAAACAAAACAAAGGACAAAGGCAAAAAGTCTGAGGAATTGCTGTAGGTTGAAGAAGTCTAAGGAGACATGAATATAAAATGCATTATATAATCCTGAATTGAATTTCAGGGAAGAAAAATATACATATAGGTCTTTGAACTATTTTTAACCTCAGATATGGACTAATACTTAGGTTACAATATTACTTCAGTGCTAAATGTCCTGATACTGTCTATAATACTACAGTTAGGCAGTAGACTATTTTTTCCTAGGAAAGCACATTTAAATATTTAGGAGCAAAGGAACACTATGTCTCAAATTTACTCATCAGTTCAGTTCAGTTCAGTCACTCAGTCGTGTCTGACTCTTTGCGACCCCATGAATCGCAGTACGCCAGGCCTCCCTGTCCATCACCAACTCCCGGAGTTCACTGAGACTCACGTCCATCGAGTCAGTGATGCCATCCAGCCATCTCATCCTCTGTCGTCCCCTTCTCCTCTTGCCCCCAATCCCTCCCAGCATCAGAGTCTTTTCCAATGAGTCAACTTTTCGCATGAGGTGGCCAAAGTACTGGAGTTTCAGCTTTAGCATCATTCTTTCAAAGAACACCCAGGACTGATCTCCTTTAGAATGGACTGGTTGGACCTCCTTGCAGTCCAAGGGACTCTCAATAGTCTTCTCCAACACCACAGTTCAAAAGCATCAGTTCTTCAGCACTCAGCCTTCTTCACAGTCCAACTCTCACATCCATACATGACCACAGGAAAAACCATAGCCTTGACTAGACGGACCTTTGTTGGCAAAGTAATGTCTCTGTTTTCAATATGCTATCTAGGTTGGTCATAACTTTCCTTCCTCATAAACACTTCATAAAAGTTGTCTAACTATCATATATCTATCCATATATCTATTGAATTGTTCAGTGGTAAAGCAAAATTGAGAAAAAAGTAATATATATATATATATAAATCTGGGTAAATGTATAAGGAAGCTTCTTACAATACTCTTGACAAATTCTGTACATCAATGTAAGATGTGTTTGTATTAAGCACTGTTCTTTAAATATCTCAATTTAGCAATGGCTGCCATTATTCACTCAGTTAACCAATCAAGAAGCATCATTTATCTTTGATGTTGGCACTGTACCAACAATGTACCAACATTGTAGCAACAATTGTACCAAAGGTGTACCTTTGACATTGTACACCTAACCAATCATCTGACCTTAGTATGTATCTCTAAAGTATCCTCAAATAATTTATCTTCTCTCCATTAGTCACTATCTATTCTTTTTTTTAGTCTTACATATGATCTTATGAAAAATAAAATACTAGGTTTTTCATCTTTCATTTGCTGGCAGTTTTCATTTAAACAGCATTATATTTTCAGCATAAAGTACTTGATGCATCTGTATCTTATTCCTGATATTTTGCATGCAAACATGTATTTTTTGCCTAGCTGATTTCTATCCTACATTTAGAATTTAGTTAAATGTTTCCTCTAAGAAACTTAGCCATTTTCCTTATTTTTTTTCTCTACATCTCCTAATAGCGCTCATAGCATGCATCACAGCACCTCTTCATTTTTTCTGTGTGTAACTTCTTTTTTCACATAGGTCACATGTGTAATCTATTTGTATACTCCTGACTTACACTTACATATTACATTTTAAATATGAATAAATGTATATTGCATGAAAGATTTAGAAAATAAATGCACAAAAACTTCTACCAAGCTTTTCATAATGAACATTTATTCTCACAATCAGATCAGATCCAACCAGTCGCTCAGTCGTGTCTGACTCTTTGCGACCCCATGAATCGCAGCATGCCAGGCCTCCCTGTCCATCACCAACTCCCGGAGTTCACCCAGACTCACATCCATCGAGTCAGTGATGCCATCCATCCATCTCATCCTCTGTCGTCCCCTTCTCCTCTTGACCCCAATCCCTCCCAGCATCAGAGTCTTTTCCAATGAGTCAGCTCTTCGCATGAGGTGGCCAAAGTACTGGAGTTTCAGCTTTAGCATCATTCCTTCCAAAGAAATCCCAGGGCTGATGTCCTTTAGAATGGACTGGTTGGATCTCCTTGCAGTCCAAGGGACTCTCAAGAGTCTTCTCCAACACCACAGTTCAAAAGCATCAATTCTTCAGCGCTCAGCCTTCTTCACAGTCCAACTCTCACATCCATACATGACCACAGGAAAAACCATAGCCTTGACTAGACGGATTTTTGTTGGCAAAGTAATGTCTCTGCTTTTGAATATGCTCTCTAGGTTGGTCATAACTTTCCTTCCAAGGAGTAAGCGTCTTTTAATTTCATGGCTGCAGTCACCATCTGCAGTGGTTTTGGAGCCCAGCAAAATAGTCTGACACTGTTTCCACTGTTTCCCCATCTATATTTCTATTCTCACAATAGAATAATTTAAATGTTTTCCTAATGAAGACATATGGAGGAAGAGTTGTTCCAAACTGAAATAACTTAATCATTTAATGTTTTCCTATTTGTGGAATGATAATTTTTTTCTACTATTAAATTAGTTTCAATTAATTTCCTTTACTTTTTGAGAGTTTAAGGTTTACAGAAATTTGAATAAAAAGCCAGAATTTCCATATAAACTTTCTCTGCAGAATGAATGTTTAACAATTACACCTGAGTTAAGCTGCATTGTTTGTCACAAAATCGTGTCACCACATTTATTTGATATATCCTAAATTTAAAAACATATATCTAATATTTTTTTTTCTGTATGGTCTGCATACACCATACTAAGTAAGTTTTTTAATTTATTGAGATATAATTTTTATACCATATAGCACACTCTTTAGAGAGTATTAATCTCTGGTTTTTGACATATCCAAAAACCTGTGCAATTATCACTACTATCAAATTCCAGTACACTTAATAAAGATACTCCATCCCCCTTAGCAGCCACTCCCCATTCTCCAACCCCATTTCATGGCACACATTAATTGACTTTCTGTGTCTGTGATTTCTCATCTCTGGACATCTTATGTAAGTGAAATGAAACAATATTTGGCCTTTGAGTCTGGTTTCTTTGACTTAGAATAATGTTCTCAAGATTCATTTGAGTTGTAGCATAAATAAGAATTTCATTTACTTTCATACTTGAATGATATTCTATTACATGAGGTACCTGAGTCTACTCTTGCACCAGGAAGCAGATCTCTGGCCATCTTATCCATAGTCCCCTTCTCTCTCTGCTTGGTAAGGATGTCCATCTTTATTCAAAAAATTCCTCCAAAAGTATAAGCATGTCTAGACCCTTTAGATTTATATTCCCCAGATTTCATTTAAATTTATTTCTTTTTATTTGATGATGTGCACTGGTTTTGTGTTTTATTTTTTTCTGGTAGAAATCCTCAACTATGGCTGATTTCAATCTGCTGATATGAATCACTGAGTGTCCAGATGCAAAGATGTACACACACCCTGACCCTGGCTGAGATGGGTTCCTTCATATAACTGCCCTCGATCCTATACCATTGCTTTCTCTGGGAGGATGATAAGTTTATGGCAGTTTAATATGAGGATGTGGTCAGAGAGTCTTAATTCAAAGGGAACAGGACTACTGAATGGGGTCTGACCCAATGACACAGGACAAAACCAGAGTGACTTCAAGTCAGGTCATCAGGTAATCCAGGGTTGTTAACCTCTTTCTTGTATTCTTCAATGAATCAAAGTTTATTCCTTTCATAATATTAAAGCTTAAAATCCTATTGGAAGGCACAAAGTCTTCTTTCAACCTAGTAAATACCTGTCATAAATAACAGTTTCAGGTTGGAAAGTTGATATCAATTTGTGAAAATATATACAGTCCTTTCATAATAATTCTGAATATGACTGGAACAACTGAGAGAGACATAATTTGGATACTGGAAAGATTTGTGTAATCAGCTCTTGCATGGAAGAAGCTCAGAAATTGTAACTGAGGCTCTGAGGTGAATGTTCCAAAGTCAGCACCTATTAGGACCCTGAATAAGTCAGTGACCTTAAATAAGAAATATAGAATTAGATTAAAAACATATTATTTTATTTCTCTGTCAGTATGTCTATGCTGACTAGTCTGAATATCTCAAGCTGTTTTTATTTACCTTTATTGTCCCATTATTTTTGTAAATAAGTGTCACTGATTTGTTTTGTCTGGTCTTCAGCACTGTGTTTTCTTAGGAATTTTTAAAAAGAGGCTTATTTTGGTTCCCAGTCCTAAAATGAAACCAAAGTTTGAGAATTATTTTTAGATGCTAAACCAACTATTAGAGAAAAAATCTTGTATGTTCTGAATGACAGTGTGCATTCTTTTCCACCCTTGTCCCCAGTGAAATTTAACACACACTAGAGATTTGTGAAAACCAGTCCCCAGGTGCATCCTATAGTATAAAACATTCACTCTTCACATCTAAAACGTTAGAACATTTTCTCCTTTATGGCTTCTTTGTGTATTGTCACAGATGATCCCTGGTGAGTCATTGTGGATAGAGATTCAGCACTGATTATGGGAAACTGAAGGGTTGGTTTCAAAAAGAATGAGTATGCCATGTGATCCAATATAGTTCCAGGATGAAAAAAAAAAAATACAGTCTTATAGTAGTTGAGTGTTCAATCACTAGGGAGATGTGCCGCATGTTTTTCACAGCATTTTTGGATCAGTTAACACTACACTTGGTGACAAGTTGTAACGCAAGTTTGAAAAAAGATTTTTGGAGAATATCTGTGTTGATAGATGAATGGAAAGCCTGTTTGTTAAAAGGTCAGGAAATTAAACATGCTCAGACTGGAAAAAATGCAGGAAAAAAGATACCCATCAAGTAATTCTGTAGAAATGCTCTTTCACATAAAGGACTCATTTAATATCTCAAGGTATTTGTGAGAAAAAGATAAATGTGCATTGATTAATAGCTGACATTTATTGACAGATCAATGCACCTTATGATTCCTTCCAAATATTTAGATGGATTATATCATGTAATACAGTCACATCATAATTTGTTTCTATCCATGATATTTCTTTATAATAAAGAAACTAGACAATGTAAAATTTCATAACTGAGTACAGGGCAGGCAAAGCTAAGTAGGACCATCCAGGATTTAAATTCCGTTGAGTGGCTTCAGATCCTTGACAATTGACAGCCACGACCCATGGCTAATGTGTATCACTGGAGCATATATTTGAGACTTTAAAATTTTTCAAAAAGAGGCAATTTAAGGTTCATTTTAAAGAATACCTATTTGTCATCTGGAGCTTTCCTAAAACATGATAAGCTATTTCAGAAAACAAGAAGAGTCCTTTATATTCAGTGGAGTACTTGAGACAGAGATCAGTGGATGAATGAGATCAGTGGAGACTTTCAAGAGGAAATATTCCTGAGATTGTAGAGAGTATGGGATTAGAGTCCTGGATTCCTTAAATCTTTTGGATCGTGGGATTTAGGTTGATTTAAAATTGGAGTTGTAAGGAATACTAATAATTCAGATTTCATGCTATAAAATGACTGAGGTATATTTACCCAGGCTTATGAATTTCAAGAGTTTAAGATATCTTTACTCCCTTTCTAAACATACAGAGTGTCTTTGAGCATGTCTTTTGTCATTCATTGCTGTAAATCTCAAACCACACACTTTTAACCTCATCTCCTCTAATTGCTGCTACATAAGACAATGAGTTTCGCATATTTTCCATTCTTATTATTCTTTTGCTGTACCACATTACTTTACGATATATTTATGCACTGTCACAAGCATGTTTATGATTAGATCCGTTTACACTTAGCTACCATGTTTTTCAAGCCATTAATTAACTTCCCAGCATATGATATTTTTTTACCTTCCACAGAAACCTATTCTTCAACCCCAAAATGAAAAATCAAATGGTTTAAAATACTAACTTCACATGTAATATTCAATCCTTTATACTAACCATCATTTCTGCTTATGAACTGATTTATATGTGATAAATGTTTATTGATATACAGCCTCACCATATCTCACAGGCTTCTGTGATTTTTGTACAAACTATCTTGGAGTGCCCTTCTCCATCTCTTTTATCTGGTTAATTTCTATTGACAAATGATTCCCTTTTATAAGCAATTTATTCTGCACGTTTGGATTAAGTCATAAAACTATCAATTCTTATACATTAAAGCCTATTTTTTTTCCTGCTGTATAAAACTATACAACAATGCTTAGCAACTGAGGTGATGTGCTATTCCTTTCACATTCAGGAGATATTTGGTGATACCTGAATATATTTTTCATTGCCAAAACAAGGAAGACCTACTGACATCCAAGTTTAGGAAAGAGAAATATTGCTAAACCTTCTACAATGCAGAAAATTACCCCAAAACAAAAAATTGATCTGAACTACATGTCAACTGCCCCAAGGTTAGCAAACCCAGGGCTTCCCTGGTGGATCAGATAGTAAAGGCTCTGCCTGTGATGCAGGAGACCCAGGTTCAATCCTGGGGTCTGGAAGATCCCTTGGAAAAGGAAATGGCAACCCACTCCATTACTCTTGCCTGGAAAATCCCATGACAAAGGAACCTGGTAGGCTACAGTCCATGTGGTCACAAAGAGTCAGACATGACTGAGTGATTTCACCTTTTTTTTTCTTTAGGAAGCCCTGCCCTAGAAGAGTATCATCAGGACTCATAACGTTGTGTCAATGAAAAAAGTAATCTAAGAAGTGGAAAATTTTATTTGTGCCCAATTGAACATTGAGCTTCCCTGGTGGCTCAGATGGAGAAAATTCTGCCTGCCATGTAGAAGACCCAGGTTTGATCCCTGAGTTGGGAAGATTCCCTAGGGAACGGAATGGTTACCCACTTCAGTATTCTTGCCTGGAGAATTACTTGGATAGAGGCGCCTGACAAACTATAGTCCATAGGGTAACAAAGAGTCATATAACAGAGTGACTAACACGTTACCACTCCTGTACAACCTGCCTCTCTTCACTCTCCATCTCTTAAAAGTCTTCCTTGGTGACTCAGATGGTAAAAAAAAAATCCCCTAGGAGACCTAGATTCAAAGAAAGTAAGGGAAAACCACTAGGCCATTCAGGTATGACCCAAATCAAATCCCTTATGATTATACAGTGAAAGTGACAAATAGATTCAAGGGATTAGATCTCATAGACAGGGTGCCTGAAGAACTATGGACAGAGGTTCACAACATTGGACAGGAGGCATTGATCAAAACCATCCCAAGAAAAATAAATGCAAGAGGCCAAAATGGTTGTCGAAGGAGGCCTAAAATAGCTAAGAAAAGAAGAGAAATGAAAGACAAGGACAAAAAGAAAGATACAACCAACTGAATACAGAGTTCCAAAGAATAACAAGGAGAGATAAGAAAGCTTTCTTAAGTGAACAATGAAAAGAAAGAGGAAAACAATAGAATGGGAAAGAGTAAAGACATCATCAAGAGAATTAGAGATACTAAGTGAACACTTCATGCAAAGATGGGCACAATAAAGGACAGAAATGGCAAGGACCTAACAGAAGCAGAAGATATTAAGAAGACATGGCAAGAATACACAGGAAAACAATATAAAAAAAGGTCTTAATGACCCAAATAACCACAATGGTGAGGTCATTCACCTAGAGCTAGAATCCTGCAGTGTGAAGTCGAGTGGGCCTTAGGAAGCATTACTACAAACAAAGCTACTAGAGATGATGAAATTCCAGCTGAGCTATTTAAAATCCTAAAAGATGATGTTATTAAAGTGCTGCACTCAATGTACTCCCAATTTTGGAAAACTTGACAACATTTTTGTTTGTTGAGTTGTCCACAACAGCCACAAGACTGGAAAAGGTCAGTTTTCATTCCAATCCCAAAGAACGGCAATGCCAAAAAATGTTCAAATTATTGAACAGCTGTACTTATTTCACATTCTAGCGAGGTAATGCTCAAAATCCTTCAGCTAGGCTTGAACAGTACATTAAGTGAAAACTTCCATATGTACCAGCTGGATTTAGAAAAGGCAGAGGAACCAGAGATCAAATTGCCAACATCTGTTGTATCATAGAAAAAAGCAAGAGAATTCCAGAAAAACATCCACTGTGCTTCATTGATTTGGCTAAAGCCTTTGACTGTGTAGATCACAACAAACTGTGGAAAATTCTTCAAAAGATGAGAATTCCAGACCACCTTACCTGCCTCCTGAGAAATCTGTATGCTGGCCAAGAAGCGACATTTAGAGCCAGAGATGGAGCAATGGACTGGTTCAAAATTGGAAAATGAGTACATCAACTCTGTGTATTGTCACCTTGTTTCTTTAGCTTATATTCAGTGTACTTCATATGAAATACTGAACTGTATGAAGCACAAGCTAGAATCAAGATTGCTGGGAGAAATATCAATAATCTCAGATATGCAGATGACACAACGTTAATGGCAGAAAGTGAAGAGGGCCTAAAGAGCCTCTTGATGAAGGTGAAAGAAAAGAGTGAAAAAATTGGCCTAAAACTCAACATTCAAAAAACGAAGATGACGACATCTGGTCCCATCACTTCATGGCAAATAGATGGGGAAACAATTGAAGCAGTGACAGATCTTATTTTCTTGGGATCCAAGATCACTGCTGATGGTGATCCCATGAAATGGAATGACAACTGCCTTTTTGGAAGAAAGCTTATGACAAACATAGACATCTTATTAAAAAAGCAGAGACATCACTTTGCTAACAAATGTCCATCTAGTCAAAGATATGGTTTTTCCAGTAGTCATGTATGGATGTGAGAGTTGGACCATTAAGAAGGCTGAGGGCCAAAGAATTGATACCTTTTAATTGTGATGTTGGAGAAGACTCTTGAGAGTCCTTTGGGCTTCAAGGAGATCAAACCAGTCCATCCTAAAGGAAATTAACCCTGAATATTCAATGAAAGAACTGATGCTGAAGCTGAAGTTTCAATATTTTGGCCACCTGACGGGAAGAGCTGACTCATTGGAAAAAACCTTGATAATTGGATAGACAGAGGGCAGGAGAAGAGGATGACAGAGGGTGACATGGTTGAATGGTATCACTGACTTGATGGACATGAGTTTGAGCAAGCTCTGGGAGATAGTGAAGGACAGGCAAGCCTGGTGTGCTCCAGTTCATGGCATCGTAAATAATCAGGGATGACTTAGTGACTGAACAACAAATTGAAGATTATAAACCAGGAACATCATCTCATAAAGCTCTGAGAACTGTACCCCTATTAGAAGTCAAAGCAAAGTTATATAAAATTTTTGAAACAGAGAGATGTACTTTAAGTGATGTATTATTGATAGTTTACAATATTCACATCTGCAAGTACTATTTGGTTGGTTGTTGTGACCCCTTACAAGACCATGAATCCCATTTTCATGCTCCCATTACACAGCAACTATTAAGTGTTCCAGATTATCTATTTCATGAAGAATCCATGACCCTCAGTTAGGCAATTCTCATATTAATGGCAGCTATGTGAAAGTCACTCAGTCATGTCAGACTCTTTACGAACACATGGACTACACAGTCTATGAAATTCTCAGGCCAGAATACTGGAGTGGGTAGCCTTTCCCTTCTCCAGGGACTCTTCCCAACCCAGGGATCGAATCCAGGTCTCCTACTTTGCAGGCGGATTTTTTACCAATTGAACTACCAGGGAATCCCAAGTATTCCAGATTATCTATTTCATGAAGAATACATGAGCCTCAATTAGGCAATTCTCATATTAATGGCCATTATGGACATTTTAAACCCAAGAAACAGCCTGTATTTCAGTCAAGTTACACTTTTGCCCATGTCCTACACCCCTGAGCCATTAAGAATGAGTTCTTTTGCCACTATACATTGCTGCTGCTGTTTCCCTTATGTCCTAGGGATTCCCTCTCCTCTAGGTATCTTATACTACATATAAAAGAAAATTTTTAAGCCTTGATTTGAAATCTTTAATTTTTAAGCACATGATAAATTTTATGTAACTCAGCTTTTAGAAATATAAGCAAAAATAGTACAGTTTTATTAGAAATGTAAAATGTAACAAAGAAGTTTTGCCCAAATTTGCTAAGCACACATGGATTTGAATGACCTTTCCTTCAATCCTTACTTCACCTTCTCATAAAGGACTACCAAACTTACATAAAGACAGATTGCATTGATTGGTAGATAAACATATTATGCTTTTGAATTACAAGAGTTTATACCTCTGTCATCTTTAATAGGGAATTTTCATTCTAATATACTAATCAGAGATTGTATATTTGCTGGTCCAAGCCAACCGTGCCTGATTTAGAGACAACTTAGAAAAAGAGATGCTTCCCAAGTGGTCCTAGTGGTAAAGAACCCGCCTGCCAATGCAGGGGACTCAAGAGATGAAGGTTCTATCCCTGAGTCAGGAAGATCCCCTGGAGGAGGTTATGGCAAACCACTCCAGTATTCTTGCCTGGAGAATCCCATGGACAGAGGATCCTGGTAGGTATAGTCCTTGTGGTCACATAGATTCGGACATGACTGGAGTGACTTAGCAAGCAGCCAATAGAGAAAAAACAGACTAGTAAAGCTGTTAACTGAACTATGTAATGTGGAGAGATTCATTAAATTCTGATTTAAATGCAACTTTCACACAATATAAACAAGTCTATTTTCTTTGCCCACAGGTCTGGAATGAACTAATAGTCAATACAGCAGTTTATTTCCCAATTCAGTTGTTTTTCAGGTTTTAAAGCATTGCCCAGCTCTGCACATAACATTTTATTGTGGTACAAGAACTGTGATACTGTGTCTGTGGATGTCTTTCCTAAAAACAGTGATGTCTCTCTGTTGACCTATGTTTTACCCTTTACATGTAAATGAGACTGATGATATTATCCAAGATTTCTGCATAAATCAGAAAGACTCAACATCATGATTTTGGGCAAAAACAGGAAGATGGAAAGAAAGTGGAATTGAATGAGAAACTTGGGTTTGCATCAGGAGACTCAAGGATTATGTCCATTTCCAACGTTACAATCTTCATGCCTTCTGTGTTGACCCTTATAGGGATCCCTGGTCTAGAATCTGTGCAGTGCTGGATTGGGATTCTATTTTGTGCCATGTATCTAATTGCTATGATTGGAAACTCCTTGCTTTTGATTATCATCATATCAGAACACAGTCTCCATCAGCCCATGTATATTTTCCTAGGCATGTTAGGAGTCACAGATATTGCTCTCAGCACAAGCATTGTGCCCAAGATGCTTGGAATCTTCTGGTTTCATGTAACAGAGATATATTTTGATTCTTGCTTGCTTCAAATGTGGCTCATCCACACATTTCAGTGCACAGAATCAGGCATCCTCCTAGCCATGGCCCTGGACCGCTATGTAGCCATCTGTTATCCTCTCAGACATGCTGCCGTCTTCTCTCACCAGTTAGTCACTCAAATAGCAGCTATGGTAACACTCAGGGCTGCCGTTCTTGTAACACCATGCCTAATACTAATAAAGTTTCGATTACAGTTTTACCATACAACAGTCATCTCTCATTCCTACTGTGAACATATGGCTGTTGTGAAACTGGCTGCAGAAAATATCAGGGTCAACAAAATCTGTGGTTTGTTTGTGGCCTTCACTGTTGCTGGGCTTGACATTGTATTAATCACGTTGTCCTACATACAGATATTCATCACAGTTTTTCGTTTGCCTCAGAAGGAGGCTAGGTTGAAAGCATTCAACACTTGTGTCGCTCACATCTGTGTCTTCCTCCAGTTCTACTCCCTTGGTTTCTTCTCCTTCTTTGCACATAGATTTGGTTCTCACATCCCTCCTTACATTCACATCCTCTTTTCTAGCACTTATCTGCTAGTCCCTCCATTTCTCAATCCACTTGTCTATGGTGCAAAGACCAAGCAGATCCGTGTCCATATGATAAAAATATTTTGTTCCAAAAATTTACTGTGAGAAAAGGTTTTATGTTTACCTTTTTGTGAATAGAAACACTATTTCACAACATGATAAAACAACAAAAATCCTTGTTATTGGAAATGCTCAAGTTTTCTATCTAATGTTTTTCAACTTGCCATCATGTTTGCTATTAGCTATTAGAGCATGAAAGCAGTCAATAGGATTGTGGATCTTAGCTGGATGAGAGTGAGAAACTAAAGGAGGAAAATAGTGAATGTTTCTCTTTTAAATTTCTCTTTCTTTTGTTTTTTAGTATGTGCTCGAGTGTCCTCTTATAAATATCCACCTCTGGAAAGATTCACAAATTATGGATCTCTCAATGAATTTAGATACACCCAAGGCTTAATGTTCTGCAATGTCCAGACACTCAATAAATCTAGTTCTTGATTTTGTTTCTTGGTCATCTGGGTCTTCTTAAAAAAAAAAAATTGGAGAAAGTGTATGTTACTCTTCTTATCAAAAACAAAACAAAAGAGAAATTCTATCTTTATGTTAGTAATGAGAAAATAAAGTCTAAAAATTTCAGTATATTTTCAGGGTCATTCAGGAAGTTACAGGCACAAAAAGCATGAGCAGTAAAGTGCTTGATTTTCCACAACAGCACTTTTTCTGCTGTTTTCATCATTTACTTTCTATTAATTCATCTAATGTTATTAAAATCTTAGGCCATTATAAATACTATGCTACAGAATAGCAGCATAATGGCAAATTTGACACAGTGATTAATTATATTGCATTTATAAACTTTGTAGCCTTCTTATATTTCTTAGCAAATAAGAGGAAAAGAGACACATGACAGTAATAGAGAAATGGTTGTAGAATGCACAAATAAATCTCCAGATTTTATAGGAAATTAAATACCTAGAGGACCAGAGTGTCAGTCTCTCACATTGTGAGAAACATCCAGTCTTCATGGGAATTTTATTGTTCTGACTCCCTTGGGTCCAGGTGTGGAAAGTCACACTATACTCTCCCAAGATCCGGGAATAAGGAAGCTACAGGACAAATCATGAATGCCCTCCCTCTCTAAAATGCTAAGATTGGAGCAGGAAATGGGAAAATCATGGGCAGGAGAGATGATAGTCAGTAGTAGCGGTAGAGACAAATACAACTTAGTAAGCCTTGGCAACTACTAGTAACTTAGTGAATTTTTCTTCAGCTTTAGGTTTTAACTACAATTCTGGGAAAACAGAAAAAAAAATTTAATTCTATATTATCTTCTCTATGAAATGGATACTAAAAATTAACCTTTAATTTATAGCCTAAAGTTTTATCCTATCATAGCAAAGGAGATTTTAGCAATTTGGGAAACTATTCCAGAACAGTTTTCAGTTAACAATAAGTAAAAGTGTACCTTAGGGCAGGTAATTTGACAACACTAATTAAAATTTAAAATGTGTACAATCTTCGGCGCCAGGAAACCTCAGTTCAGTTCAGTTCAGCTCTCAGGCATGTCAGACTCTTTGCGACCCCATGGACTTCAGCACGCCAGGCTTCCCTTGTCTATCACCAACTCCTGGGGCTTGCTCAAGCTCATGTCCATTGAATGGGTGATGCCATCCAACCATCTCATCCTCTGTCACCCCCTTCTCCTGCCCCCAGTCTTTCCCAGAATCAGGGTATTTTCCAATGAGTCAGTTCTTTACATCAGATGGCCAAAATATTGGAGTTTCAGCTTCAGCATCTGTCCTTTCAATGAATAGTCAGAACTGATTTCCTTTAGGATGGACAGGTTCATCTCTTTGCAGTCCAAGGGACTGTCAAGAGTCTTCTCCAACACCACAGTCCAAAAGCATCAATTCTTCTGCACTTAACTTTCTTTATGATCCAACTCTCACATCCATACACGACTATTGGAAAAACCATAGCTTTGACTAGACAGACCTTTGTCAGCAAAGTAATGTCTCTGTTTTTTAATATGCTATCTAGGTATGTCTTAGCTTTTCTTCCAAGGAGCCAGTGTCTTTTAATTTCAGAGCTGCAGTCACCATCTGCAGTGATTTGGAGGCCAGGAAAATAAAGTCTGTCATAGTTTCCATTGTTTCCATTGTTTCTAAATGTCATGAAGTGATGGGACCGGATATCATAATCTTTGTTTTTTGAGTTTTAAGCCAGCTTTTTCACTCTCCTCTTTTACTTTCATCAAGAGACTCTTTAGTTCCCTTTTGCTTTTTGCAATATAACTGGTATTATCTGCATTTCTGATGATATTTCTTTTAAGCCAGCTTTTTCACTCTCCTCTTTTACTTTCATCAAGAGGCTCTTTAGTTCCCTTTCACTTTTTGCCATATGGGTGGTATTATCTGCATTTCTGATGATATTTCTCCCTGCAATCTTGATTCCAGCTTGTGCTTCCTCCAGCCTGGCATTTCCCATGATGTACTCTGCATATAAGTTACATAAACAGGGTGACAATGTACAGCCTTGATGTACTCCTTTCCCAATTTGGAAACAGTCATTGTTCCATGGCCGGTTTTAACTGCTGCTTCTTGACCTGCATACAGATTTCTCAGGAGGCAGGTAAGGTGGTCTGGCATTCCCATCTCTTGAAGAATTTTCCACAGTTTGTTTTGATCCACACAGTCAATGGCTTTGGTGTAATCAATGAAGCTGAAGTAGATGTTTTCCTGGAACTCACTTGCTTTTTCTATGATCCAACGGACATTGGCAATTTGATCTCTGGTTCCTCTGACTTTTCTAAGTCCAGCTTGAACATCTGGAAGTCTTTGATTGACGTACTGTTGAAGCCTAGCTTGGAGAATTTTGAGCAGTAACTTGCTACAGTGTGAGATGAGTACAATTGTGTGGTAGTTTGAATAATCTTTGGCATTGCCTTTCTTTGGGATTGGAATGAAAACTGACCTGTTCCAGCCCTGTGGCCATTGCTGAGTTTTCCAAATTTGCTGGCATATTGAGTGCATAATTTAACAGCATCATCTTTAAGATTTAAAATAGCTCAACTGAAATTCCATCACCTCCACTAGCTTTATTCGTAGTGATGCTTCCTAAGGCTCACTTAACTTCACACTCTAGAATGTCTGACTCTAGGTGAGTGATCACACCATCATGGTTATCTTGGTCATGAAGGTCTATTTTGTGTAGCTCTCCTGTGTATTCTTGCCACTTCTTAATATCTTCTGATTCTGTTAGATCCACACCATTTCTGTCCTTTATTGTGCCCTTCTTGCATGAAATGTTCCCTGGGTGTCTCTAAATTTCTTGAAGAGATATCTATCATTCCCATTCTTTTTTTTTTTTTTTCCATTTCTTTGCATTGATCACTGAAGAAGGCTTTCTTATCTCTCCTTGCTATTCTTTGGAACTCTGAATTCAGATGGGTATATCTTTGCTTTTCTTCCTTGCCTTTAGCTTTTCTTCTTTTCCCAGCTATTTGTAATGCCTCCTCAGACAACCATTTTGCCTTTTTGCACTTTTTCCCCCCCTTGGGAATGGTCTTGGTTACTGCCTCCTGTACAATGTCACAAGGCTCTGTCCATAGTTCTTCAGGTGCTCTTTCTATCAAATCTAATCCCTTGAATCTAATTGTCACTTCCACTGAATAATCATAAGGGCTTTGATTTAGGACACACCTGAATGGTCTAGTGGTTTTCCTACTTTCTTCCATTTAAGTCTGGATTTTGCAATAAGGAGTTCATGATCTGAGCCACAGTTCGCTCCAAGTCTTGTTTTTCCTGACACTATAGAGGTTCTTCATCTTTGGCTGCAAATTATATGATCAATCTGATTTTGGTATTGACTATCTGGTGATGTCCATGTCAAGTTGTCCCTTGTGTTGTTGGAAGATAGTGTTTTCCATGAACAGTGCATTCTCTTGGTAAAAACTTGCTATCCTTTGCCCTACTTCATTTTGTACTCCAAGGTCAAATTTGCCTGTTATTCCAGGTATCTCTTGATTCCTACTTTTCCATGCCAGACTTCTATGATGAAAAGGATAGCTTTTTTTGGTGTTAGTTCTAGAAGGTCTTGTAGGGCATCATAGAACTGTTCAACTTCAACTTCCTTGGCATTTCTAGTTGGGGCATAGATTTGGATTACTGTGATATTGAATGGAAATTGTTCATTCTGCCATTTTTGAGATTGCACCCAAGTACTACATTTAGTGGCCACAGGACTGGAAAAGGTCAGTTTTCACTCCAATCCCAAAGAAAGGTAATGCCAAAGAAGGCTCAAACTACCATACAATTGCACTCATCTCACATGCTAGTAAAGTAATGCTCAAAATTCTCCAAGCCAGGCTTCAGCAGTATGTGAACCATGAACTTCCAGATGTTCAAGCTGGTTTTAGAAAAGGCAGTGGAACAAGAGATCAAATTGCTTTATTGACTATGCCAAAGTCGTTGACTGTGTGGATCATAATAAACTGTGGAAAATTCTGAAAGAGATAGGAATACTATACCACTTGACCTGCCTCTTGAGAAACCTGTATGCAGGTCAGGAAGCAACAGTTAGAACTGGACATGGAACAACAGACTGGTTCCAAATAGGAAAAGGAGTACATCAAGGCTGTATATTGTCACCCTGCTTATTTAAATTATATTCATCATGAGAAATGCTGGGCTGGAGGAAGCACAAGCTGGAATCAAGACTTCCAGGAGAAATATCAATAACCTCAGATATGCAGATGACACCACCCTTATGGCAGAAAGTGAAGAAGAACTGAACAGCATCTGATGAAAGTGAAAGAGGAGAGTGAAAAAGTTGGCTTAAAGCTCAACATTCAGAAAACGAAGATCATGGCATCTGGTCCCATCACTTCATGTGAAATAGATGGGAAACAGTGGAAACAGTGTCAGACTTTATTTGGGGGGGCTCCAAAATCACTGCAGATGGTGATTGCAGCCATGAAATTAAAAGACACTGACTCCTTGGAAGGAAAGTTACCAACCTAGATAGCATATTCAAAAGCAGATACATTACTTTGCTAACAAAGGTCCATCTAGTCAAGGCTATGGTTTTTCCAGTGGTCATGTATGGATGTGAGAGTTGGACTGTGAAGAAGGCTGAGCACTGAAGAATTGATGCTTTTGAACTGTGGTGTTGGAGAAGACTTTTGAGATTCCCTTGGACTGCAAGGAGATCCAACCAGTCCATCCTAATGGAAATCAGTCCTGGACGTTCATTGGTAGGACTGATGTTGAAGCTGAAACTCCAACATTTTGGCCACCTGGTGTGAAAAACTGACTCTTTTGAAAAGACTCTGATGCTGGGAAAGGTTAAGGGCAGGAGGAGAAGTGGATGACAAAGGATGAGATGATTGGATGGCATCACCGACTCAATGGACATGGGTTTGGGTGGACTCCAGGAGTTGGTGATGGACAGGGAGGCCTGGCATGCCGCGGTTCATTGGGTCACAAAGAGTTGGACATGACTGTGTGACTTAACCAAACTGAACTGAACTATATTTGAGACTCTTTTGTTGACTGTGAAAGTTACTCCATTTCTTTTATGGAATTATTGCCCACTCTAGTATATATAATGGTCATCTGAATTAAATTCACCCATCCGGTCCAATTTAGTTCACTGATTCTTAATATGTCGATGTTCATTCTTGCCATTTCCTGTTTCACCACTTCCAGTTCACCCTGATTCATGGATCTAAGATTCCAGGTTCCTATGTAATATTGTTCTTTACACCGTTGGACTTACTTCCATCACCACTCACATCCACAACTGGGTGCTGTTTTTGGTCTGGCTACATCTCTTCATTCTTTCTGGAGTTATTTCTCCACTCTTCTCTAGTAACATACTGGGCATCTACCAACCTGGGGAGTTCATCTTTCAGTGTCTTATCTTTTTGACTTTTTGTAATATTCATGGGGTTCTCAAAGCAATAGTATGAAGTGGTTTGCCATTGCTAGGAAACTTGGAAGACTACAAATCAAACTGCTAAGACTTGTTACCACTATAAGACTGAGGTGTGGAAGAACTGATCATTTTTATGTTAGTATCTCTGTAATTCTTAAAGTTTTTATATAAAGTACAAGAAAAAAAATTGCATAGACCTAAGATGAGTATCATGATGTCCAAATTGAAAATGAGGTGACTTTTTCTGGGATAGTAACAGCAACTTAAGCAATAAGAGATTAGAATAACAGACATAATACTGTTTTCAACCCTAAATTGTACTACTTTGAGAATTAAGAAATGATTCTTTGATGACATATAATATACTTCCTCAGCAATTAATAATTGCCTTTGGTGTCATCCAAAACAAGTAATTATAAATCTCTTGAATATACATTCTCCCCAAATATACATATTTGTAAACCATTTCCTCAAGGTGTCACAACTGCTGGGTTTTATCAGACTTTAAATCTTTAGCGATCTGAGGGATGAAAAGTTGAGATATCATTGTTGATTAAAATTTTATTCCCTTATTAATAAGGTAGGACACATTTGCTATTTACTGACTGGGAAATATAATAGAGGGTAATTAAAAGTGGGAATTTTAAAGCAGTAGTCTTCAATCATTTTGGCTCTATACTCCCTAAAATTTTTGAAAACAGCTTTTTATTATTTATATTTTATGTTTTCATTTATAGTTTTCATTGTACATCTAAATGGATATAAAATATATTATTTTGTAATATTTTATTGCATATGTGATTTAAATATAATTCTGTTAAATCTCTGGATCTGCAGTGGAAAAATGCTAAATGCATACCCATTTTACAGCATTTAGTTCTCATTGTAGAAACCAGATTGACATTGTCAGAAAAAGTGTGAATTTATTCTTTCAGTCAAACATGTTAATATGCCCTCAAGATTTATGACCACTTTTAATTTTTTTTTATTTTTTAATTGAAGATAATTGCTTTTCAGAATTTTGCTGTTTTCTATCAACATATGTCCTCTCCCTCTTGAAGTTCCCTCCCATCTCCCTCCTCATCCCACTCCAAGGTTGGTACAGAGCCCCTGTTTGAATTCCCTGAGACATATAGCAAATTCCCATTGGCTATCCTAAAGGTAGTCAGTACTGAATATTCACTGAAAGGACTGATGCTGAAGCTGAAGCTCCAATTCTGTGGCCACCTGATGTGAAGAACTGACTCAGGAAAAGACCCTGTTGCTGGGAAAGATTGGGGGCAGGCGGAAAGGGGGCCAAAAGGATGAGATGGTTGGATGGCATCACTGACTTTGTGCACGTGAGTTTGAGCAAGCTCCAGGAGTTGGTGATGGACAGGGAGGCCTGTCGTGCTGTGTCCATGGAGCCACAAAGAATCAAACACGACTAGGTGACTTACCTGAACTGTATTGAATCTATTTTACATCAGTTCAGTTCAGTCACTCAGTCGTGTCTGACTTTTCGACCCCATGAATTGCAGCATACCAGGCCTCCCTGTCCATCACCAACTCCCGGAGTTCACCCAGACTCACATCCATCGAGTCAGTGATGCCATCCAGCCATCTCATCCTCTGTCATCCCCTTCTCCTCCTGCCCCCAATCCCTCCCAGCATCAGAGTCTTTTCCAAGGAGTCAACACTTTGCATGAGGTGGCCAAAGTACTGAGTTTCAGCTGTAGCATCATTCCTTCCAAAGACATCCCAGGGCTGATCTCCTTCAGAATGGACTGGTTGGATCTCCTTGCAGTCCAAGGGACTCTCAAGAGTCTTCTCCAACACCACAGTTCAAAGGCATCAATTCTTCGGCGCTCAGCCTTCTTCACAGTCCAACTCTCACATCCATACATGACCACAGGAAAAACCATAGCCTTGACTAGATGGACCTTTGTTGGCAAAGTAATGTCTCTGCTTTTGAATATGCTATCTAGGTTGGTCATAACTTTCCTTCCAAGGAGTAAGCGTCTTTTAATTTCATGGCTGCAGTCGCCATCTGCAGTGATTTTGGAGCCCAAAAAAATAAAGTTTGACATTGTTTCCACTGTTTCTGCATCTATTTACCATGAAGTGATGGGACCAGATGCCATGATCTTTGTTTTCTGAATGTTGAGCTTTAAGCCAACTTTTTCACTCTCCTCTTTCACTTTTATCAAGAGGCTCTTTAGTTCTTCAGTTTCTGCCATTAGGATGGTGTCATCTGCATTATCCGAGGTTATTGATATTTCTCAGGCAATCTTGATTCCAGCTTATGCTTCATCCAGCCCAGTTTTCTCCTAATGTGCTCTGCATATAAGGTAAATAAGCAGGGTGACAATATACAGCCTTGATGTACTCCTTTTCCTATTTGGAACCAGTCTGTTGTTCCATGTCCAGTTCTAACTGTTGCTTCCTGACCTGCATGCAGATTTCTCAGGAGGCAGGTCAGGTGGTCTGATATTCCCATCTCTTTCAGAATTTTCCACAGTTTATTGTGATCCACACAAAGGCTTTGGCATAGTCAATATACAAAAATAGATGATGTTTTTCTGGAACTTTCTTGCTTTTTCAATGATCCAGTGGATGTTGGTGATTAGATCTCTGGTTCCTCTGCCTTTCTAAAACCAGCTTGAACACCCAGAAGTTCATGGTTCACATACCACTGAAGCCTATCTTGGAGAATTTTGAGCATTACTTTACTAGCATGTGAGATGAGTGCAACTGTATGGTAGTTTGAGCCTTCTTTGGCATTACCTTTCTTTGGGATTGGAATGAAAACTGACCTTTTCCAGTCCCATGGCTACTGTTGAGTTTTCCAAATTGCTGGCATATTAAGTGCAGCGCTTTCACAGCATCATCTTTCAGGATTTGCAATAGCTCAACTGGAATTCCATCACCTGGCTTTGTTCATAGCTATGCTTCCTAAAGTCCACTTGACTTTACATTCCAGGATGTCTGGCTTTAGGTGAGTGATCACACCACCATGATTATTTGGGTCGTAAGGCCTCCCCAGACAGTCATTTTGCTTTTTTGGATTTCTTTTTCTTGAAGATGCTCTTGATCCCTGTCTCCTCTACAATGTCACGGATCTCCATCCATAGTTCATTAGACACCCTATCAGATATAGTCCCTTAAATCTATTTCTCACTTCTACTATATAATCACAAGGGATTTGATTTAGGTCATACCTGAATGGTCTAGTGGTTTTCCCTACTTTCTTCAATTTAGTTCTGAATTTGGTAATGAGGAGTTCATGATCTGAGCCACAGTCAGCTTCTGGTCTTGTTTTTGCTGACTGCATAGTTTCTCCATCTTTGGCTTCAAAAAATATAATCAATCTGATTTTGGAGTTGATCATCTGGTGATGTCCACGTATAGAGTTTTCTCTTGTGTTGTTGGAAGAGGGTGTTTGCTATGACCAGTGTGTTCTCCTGGCAAAACTCTATTAGCCTTTGTCCTGCTTCATTCTGTATTCCAAGGCCATATTTTCCTGTTACTCTTGGTATTTCCTGACTTCCTACTTTGCATTCCAGTCCCCTATAATGAAAAGGACATCTTTTTTGGGTGTTAGTTCTAGAAGGTCTTGTAGGTCTTCATAGACCTGTTCCACTTCAGCTTCTTCAGGATTATTGGGGCTTAGACTTGGATTATCATGATATTGAATGGTTTGCCTTGGAAATGAACATAGATCATTCTGTCGTTTCTGAGACTGCATCAAAGTACTGCATTTCAGACTCTCTTGTTGACTATGATGGCTACTCTATTTCTTCTAAGGGATTCTTTCCCACAGGACTAGATATAATGGTCATCTGATTTAAATTCACCCATTCCAGTCCATTTTAGTTCACTGATTCCTAAAATATCGACATTCACTCTTGCCATATCCTGTTTGACCACTTCAAATTTACCTTGATTCATGGACCTAACATTCCAGATTCCTATGAAATATTGTTCTTTACAGCATCGGGCTTTACTTCCACCACAAGTCACATCCACAACTGGGTGTTGTTTTTGCTTTGGCTCCATCTCTCATTCTTTCTGGAGTTATTTCTCCACTGATCTCCAGTACCATATTGGGCACCTACCGACCTGTGGAGTTCTTCTTTCAGGGTCTCCTCTTTTTGCCTTTTCATATTGTTCATGGGGTTCTCAATGCAAGAATAATGAAGTGGTTTGCCATTCCGTTCTCCAGTGGGCCACATTTTGTCAGAACTCTCCACCATTACCCATCCATCTTGGCTGGCCCTACACAGCTTGGCTCATAGTTTCATTGAGTTAGACAAGGCTGTGATCCATGTGATTAAATTGGTTAGTTTTCTGTGATTGTGGTTTACATTATAGTTATATATGTATTAGTATACAATATTTATCTTTCTCTTTCTATGTCCACTTTTAATTCTTAGATATAAATAAGGAATGCAAGAAGAAGAAGAGAGAAATGAGGGTGATGAGTTAGGGAAAGAAAGAAATAAGGCAAGAAGGATATTAGTTTATGAGCAGAAGTTTGCTGAAAGCCCAACACTCTCTACCATCTTTTTCCTAATCTTGCCATCAGAGAAGAGACCCATGTTCATGAATTGTGCCTTTGTTGAGCATCCTAGAGGTTTTCACAACCTGGGAGAATGTGCCATAATCTTGTTAAGAAGAAGAAGGATATTGTGTAGAAAGGAAGCAAAAGTGGTTATAACATATGGATGACAATATCACCCTACCACATTGGATCTTTGTAGGGACTGAACATAAAAATACATTGTCTGGCACATAATAAAAATTTATAACATGTCTAAAAATATGTTTAAAAATATATATATATATAATTTTGGGACTTCCCAGGTTGTGCTAGTGGCAAAGAACTCACTTGCCAATTCAGGAAACATAAGAGACACACGTTTGATCCCTAGGTAAGGTAGATCCCCTGGGGAAGGAAATGGCAACCCACTCCATTATTCTTACCTGGAGAATCCCATGGACAGAGGAGCCTGGTACGTTACAGTCCATAGGGTCACAAAGCACAGATACTCATGCATGTGATGTTTTATGGTTTCAAATTTGCTATTTGTCAACAATCACAGAGGTGAACAAGTCTGACTCATCTGCATAAGAAACACTACAATCAATTTCTGCCTGGTTATATTGAGAGAAACTTCTTTGATCAGGCTCTATGAGATGGAATCAGTCAATGCTGAAGAATGAGAGTAGTCAATACACACAGGAACAGAGCTCAAAGCAAATCACATTCTACCTGATTATCTGAGTACTGCCCCTGAATAATAAATATTTTATCTGAATAAATAAAATCTTATATACTGAGAGAATTTATTGTGTTCAGAGTCAAAGTCCGAGTTAATAGTCCATCTCAATCCCTTATCAACTCTGTAAATTTAAGGAAGTAACAGAACTTTCAGAGCCTTAGTGAAATCATTTCTAAATCAGCGTCTCCTGATAATTATGAGGGTAATATATTACAATACAAATGCACTTCTTGTCTTTTTTGAAAAGATTACCATTGATGTTTACATTACATTCTACTATTAATAGCATTAAGATCCATGCTGTGCTGTGCCCAGTCATGTCCAATTCTTTGTGACCCCATGGATGGTAACCTGCCAGGTTCCTCTGTCCATAAAATTTCCCCAGGCAAGAATATTGGAAGTGCTGCCATTTCCTTCTCCAGGGGATCTTCCTAACCCAGGAATTAAACCCTTATCTTTTGTGCCTCCTGTACTGAAGATGGGTTCTTTACCACTAGGCCACATGGGAAGACCAAATAGCATATGTTAAATGACTTTCATTCAATTTAATCACTTGTAAAGAGGACAACAATTATGAATAAATGTGAAAAATTTAGGTATGTGCCATGCATAATGAAAAGGCCATTAAGAATCTGTATGTTCTCTGTACAGTTCCACCTGATCCTTTGAATGAAGGGGTGGAGGAGACTAATTTCTTCCTAATTTCTGAGGCCCCATCCTTTCAACACTATGGCTGGTCCTTTCATAATGGCTGACAGTCTGTCATGTCTCTCTATTGCCTGACCCCCTTGTTCCTTCTTCTTCCTGCTTTATAAACCTCTTCTTGATTCAAACAAAAAGGCCCAATTATCTCAATTTTTAGCATAGACTAGCCTTGCTAATTGGAAAGTCCATTCCTAGTCTAACATGTAATAGTCTGTGATCAAACACCAAATAAACAGTAGAGTTTTCCAGGCCTTGCTGTTTTCTGCTAACTATGATTTAACCTACTTTATTTTTCAATTCCCAGAGCAATCACACTGAAGCCAACAACTCTAGTAACAGTAAAGGGCAGTAACACCAGACTCAGACATACTGACAGGGATGAAGCAATATACACAAATTTTTCACAACTGACACATTAAAAAAAAAAAAAAATCACCACAGTATACAACCATAACAAAACTCTCCTCAAACTATAAGTGACACAGTCTGTGACCAAACTGTCTCCTCATAAGTCATATATAGAAGCCCTGAAGCTGAAACTCCAGTACTTTGGCCACCTCATGTGAACAGTTGACTCATTGGAAAAGACTGATGCTGGGAGGGATTTGGGGGCAGGAGGAGAAGGGGATGACAGAGGATGAGATGGCTGGATGGCATCACTGACTCGATGGACATGAGTCTGAGTGAACTCCTGGAGTTGGTGATGGACAGGGAGGCCTGGCGTGCTGCGATTCATGGGGTCACAAAGAGTCGGACACGACTGAGCGACTGAACTGAACTGAACTGAACTTCCAAATATGATGGTCATTGTAGATGGGACCTTTGATAATTAATTAGGTTTACTTGATGTCATAAGGGTGAGATCTGCATGACAGAATTAGTGACCTCGTGAGAAGAGAAACCAGAAGGTTAAAGTAAAAATTTTTTTTAAATTGATCAAATTTTAATATGATTTACATTTTAATAAAAAATTCAAATTTACATTTTAATCAAAAATTCATAATAGAATACATGATCAGAAACAAAAAAACATAGAATTGGAAGAGGAAAAAGATGGGAATCATACAGGTTAATGAAGATAAGATGCTATCACAGAAAATAGTACTATTTTTACCAAAGAGACATTTTATACAAATCTCATGGTTAAACAAATTACAAATCTAGAAAAGAGACACAAAATTGAAAAAAAGAAAGAAAAGAAACTGAGAAACATTAAAGAAAACCATGAATCTGTAGTGGCAGAGAAAAAAAAGAAGGAAAAAAATGTAGATCTAGAGCAACCAGAAAACAAAAATGATAAAATGGCAGTACTAAGTCCTCATTTGTCAATTTTCACCATAAATAAAAATGAATTGAATTCAATCAAGAGATGCAGTCTGGTTGGATGGACTAAAAACAGGACAGAATTATATATTACTGATGGGAAACTTAGCTCTAAAGACAGAAGTTGGCTAAGGGATGGAAGATGATACTCCAAAGAAATGGCAGTGTAAAGAAAGCAGCTTTTATTACACTCACATCAGACAAAATAGACTTCAAACCAAAAAAAGTAACAAGAGCAAGAGATAGACATTATATACAGGGTAATTATATACAAGGGAAAATTCACCATAATAACATGAGTTAATAATACCTAATGTGGGAGCACCAAAATATATAAAGGAATTATTAAAAGACCTAAAAAGAAAAAACAATATCACCACATAATAGTAGAGGTCTTTATCACTTATAGCAATGGATATGTCACATTGACAGAGAATCACAAAGACAGGAAATAATGGCCTTAAATAAAACTTTAGACCAGATGGACTTATTAGGTTTGAACAAATTATGCTTTCCTAAAGTAGCAGAACACACTCTCCTCGAGTGCATGATCAATTTTCTCAAGAATAGAACATAATTTGAGATGCAAAATAAGGCTCCATAATTTTATGAAGATTTAAACCAACCATATCAAGCATCCTTTCTCACCATAATCATGTGAAACCAGAAATAAAAATAAGCTACAAGAAAACTGGAAAAAATACTTGGAGACTGAACAACATGCTATTTAACAGCTAATCTATTAATGAAGAAGTCAAAAGAAAAAATTCAAAAATATCTGAACATAAATGAGGCTGAAAATAAAAGTCTATGGGATGCAGCAGAAATAGTACTAAAACGGAAGTTTATAGCAACACAGGTCCACTTCAGGAAACAAGAAAGTATAAAAGATCAACAAAAAGACAACATAAAAGCTCAACAAAACTGAGAATAGATACTTTAGAAAGATAAACAAAATTAACAAACCATTACCTAGACTCATTAAGAAAGAAAGAAAGCTTAGATAAATGAAATCAGAAAGAAAAGAGGTGAAATTATAGTTGACATCACAGAAATACTATAAACAGCTATATGCCAACAAATTGACAACCTAGAAGAAATGAATCCATTTTTAGAATCATTCAGTTTTAAGACTGAATCATGAAGAAATAGAAAACCTGAATAGAATGATCACTAGTAAAGAGTTAGAAATGTTAATTAAAAATCCACCCCTCCTCCCCAACAGAAGTTCAGGACCAGAGAACTTCACAGTTGAATTCTCCCAAAACATTCAAAGTCAATTTAACAGCTATCTTTCTCAAGCTCTTCTAAAATATTGAGGAGGAGAAAATGATTTCTAAATCATTTTATTATTGCCAATATTTCCCTGAAACCAATTAATAGAAAAGGACACTAAAATAAAGAAAAATTAAAAGCCAAAAACTCTGATGAATTTGAATGGAAAATCCTCAAAACAAAATATTATCAAACTAAATGATATATGGCATTAAAACGTATATAATATAATATAAGAAATGAATCACCAGTCCAGGTCTGATGCAGGATACAGGAAGCTTGGGGCTGCTGCACTGGGATGACCCAAAGGGATGGTATGGGGAGGGAGGTGGGAGGGGGATTCAGGATGGGGAACATGTGTACCAGTGGCGGATGCATGTTGATACATGGCAAAATGAATACAATATTGTAAAGTAAAATAAATAAATAAAATAAAAAGAAAATATCATATATCATGATCAAAAGGAGCCTCCTGCCTACCTTCCCACTACTTCTAGGTTATCACAGAGCATGGATCTGAGCTCCCTGGGTTATATAGCAGCGTCCCTCTAGCTATCTAATTTACTCATGGTAGTGTATATGTCAGTGGTGGTGGTGGTTTAGTTGCTAACTCATGTCTGTCTCTTGCAACCATATGGACTGTAGCCCATCAGTCTCTTCTGTCCATGGAATTCTCCAAGCAAGAATACTGAAGTGGGAAGCCATTCAATCCTGACCCAGGGATTGAACCTGGGTCTCCTGCCCTACAGGCAGATTCTTTACTCTCTGAGTCACCAGGGAAGCCCATTTATGTCGATATCAGTGTCTCAATTCGCCCCACATTCCCCTTCCACCCCGTGTCCACAAGTCCATTTTCTACGTCAGTGTCTCTATTCCTACCCCTCAAATAGGTTCATCAGTACCATTTCTCCAGATTCAGAAACTAACACAACACTGTAAAGCAATTATTGTTTAATTGAAAATGAAATAAATAAAATAAATAAAAGAGAGGAACACAAAAAAATTAAAAAGAAGAGAATAGAAAAGAGAGATACTAGGAAATACTGGTAAACAGAGGCAATGTCTAACACCGGTGTAGAGACAATCAGCTGTCTTTTAATCAGAGTACATCCTGAGAAGAACGAATCTTCTGAACATTATGTGACATTTCAAGCTATATTTATTGTCACCTCTGTTCTATCACCCATTCAGTCAATATACTTCGTCCTATGAAACTGCTTTGTGACAATTTAATAGTCTCTACAAAGGTTGGTTTAGTCAAGGCTATGGTCTTTCCTGTGGTCATGTATGGATGTGAGAGTTGGACTGTGAAGAAGGCTGAGCACCGAAGAATTGATGCTTTTGAACTGTGGTATTGGAGAACACTTGAGAGTCCCTTGGACGGCAAGGAGATCCAACCAGTCCATTCTGAAGGAGATCAACCCTGGGATTTCTTTGGAAGGAATAATGCTAAAGCTGAAACTCCTCTTTGGCCACTTCATGCGAAGAGTTGACTCATTGGAAAAGACTCTGATGCTGGGAGGGATTGGGGGCAGGAGGAGAAGGGGACGACAGAGGATGAGATGGCTGGATGGCATCACTGACTCGATGGACGTGAGTCTGGGTGAACTCCAGGAGTTGGTGATGGACAGGGAGGCCTGGCGTGCTGCGATTCATGGGGTCACAAAGAGTCGGACACGACTGAGTGACTGAAGTGAACTGAACTTGCCTGGAAAATCCCTTGGATGGAGGAGCCTAGTAGGCTACAGTCCATGGGGTCGTAAAGAGTCAGACACGACTGAATAACTTCACATCTCTTATTTACTGATTAACCTATGTGTGTGTGCATGTTCAGTCAATTCAATTGCATCCAACTCTTTGTGACACTATAGACTGTAGCCCGTTAGATTCCTTTCTCCATGAGGTTCTCCAGGCAAGAATACTGGAGTGAGTTGTCATCCGCTCCTTCAGGGGATTATCCCAACCTAGGGACTGTACCCCTGTCTCCTGTGCTCCTGCATCTCTGGTGGATTCTTTACTCACTGAGTCACCTGGGAACTTTCCTTCAATAGGAAAAGAAGAAATACTATATCAAAAGTTTATTAAACTTTATTTCAACATGAGATGCTATACCTGGCAAAGAAAGAACATGATGCCAAAATTATGCCTTTCATCCATATCTGAAATATCTGAAATAATTAAAATACTTATTAGGGTAGAAATATTATAGAAACAAAAGAGGCTAAATATGGAACAGTAGAGACTAGGGAAGACAGAGCAATGGAAGAGAGTTTTTCCTGTACAAAAAGGGCAGAAACTTTGCTGTTCCAGCCAATTCTTAGCTTTCAGGAATAAAAGTCCTGTGTTAACGTGCTTTCAAATACAACTACATATGTAAAATTTTAGGCTACTAAGAGTAATAATGATATGATTATTTGAATAAATCTCTAGCATACGCAAAAATTCTTATTCTTGCAGAAATACTAGGAATTGGAATGCTGGGGCATTTGCTATATGTAAGGTTAATGCACTGGTCATAGCAAACACTCTCTTCCAACAACACAAGAGAAGACTCTACACATGGACATCACCAGATGGTCAACAGTAAAATCAGATTGATTATATTCTTTGCAGCCAAAGATGGAGAAGCTCTATACAGTCAGCAAAAACAAGACTGGGAGCTGATTGTGGCTCAGATCATGAGCTCCTTATTGCCAAATTCAGACTTAAATTGAAGAAAGGAGAGAAAACCACTAGACCATTCAGGTATGACCTAAATCAAATCCCTTATGATTATACAGTGGAAGTGAGAAATAGATTTAAGGGACTAGATCTGATAGAGTGCCTGATGAACTATGGACTGAGGTTCGTAACATTCTACAGGAGACTGGGATCAAGACCATCCCCATGGAAAAGAAATGCAAAGAAGCAAAATGGCTGTCTGGGGAGGCCTTACAAATAGCTGTGAAAAGAAGAGCAGCAAAAAGCAAAGGAGAAAAGGAAAAATATGCATCCAAATGCAGAGGTCCAAAGAATAGCAAGAAGAGATAAGAAAGCCTTCCTCGGCGATCAATGCAAGGAAACAGAGGAAAACAACAGAATGGGAAAGACTAGAGATCTCTTCAAGAAAATTAGAGATACCAAGAGAACATTTCATGCAAAGATGGGCTCGATAAAACAGAAATGGTATGGACCTAACAGAAGCAGAAGATATTAAGAAGAGGTGGCAAGAATACACAGAAGAACTGTACAAAAAAGATCTTCATTACCAAGATAATCACGACGGTATGATTATCTCACCTAGAGCCAGACAACCTGGAATGTGAAGTCAAGTGGGCCTTAAGCATCACTATGAACAAAGCTAGTGGAGGTGATGGAATTGCAGTGGAGCTATTTCAAATCCTAAAAGATGATGCTGTGAAAGTGCTGCACTCAATATGCCAGCAAATTTGGAAAACTCAGCAGTGGCCACAGGACTGGAAAAGGTCAGTTTTCATTCCAATCCCAAAGAAAGGCAATGCCAAAGAATGCTCAAACTACCGCACAATTGCACTCATCTCACACGCTAGTAAAGTAATGCTCAAAATTCTCCAAGCCAGGCTTCAGCAACACATGAACCGTGAACTTCCAGATGTTCAAGCTGGTTTTAGAAAAGGCAGGGGAACCAGAGACCAAATTTCCAACATCTGCTGGATCATCAAAAAAGCAAGAGATTTCCAGAAAAACGTCTATTTCTGCTTTATTAACTATGTCAAAGCTTTTGACTGTGTGGATCACAAGAAACTGTGGAAAATTCTGAAAGAGATGGGAATACCAGACAACCTGACCTACCTCTTGAGAAACTTAAAGGAGTACGTCAAGGCTGTATATTGGCACCCTGCTTATTTAACTTTTATGCAGAGTATATCATGAGAAACGCTGGGCTGGAGGAAGCACAAGCTGGAATCAAGATTGCCGGGAGAAATATCAATAACCTCAGATATGCAGGTGACACCACCCTTATGGCAGAAAGTGAAGACGATGAAAAAAGCCTCTTCATGAAAGTGAAAGAGGAGAGTGAAAAAGTTGGCTTAAAGCTCAACATTCAGAAAATGAAGATTATGGCATCCGGTCCCATCACTTCATGGGAAATAGATGGGGAAACAGTCGAAACAGTGCCAGACTTTATTTTTTTCGCTCCAAAATCACTGCAGATGGTGATTGCAGCCATGAAATTAAAAGACGATTACTCTTTGGAAGAAAAGTTATGACCAACCTAGATAGCATATTCAAAAGCAGAGACATTACTTTGCCAACAAAGGTCCGTCTAGTCAAGGCTATGATTTTTCCAATGGTCATGTATGGATGTGAGAGTTGGACTCTGAAGAAAGCTGAGCGCCGAAAATTTGATGCTTTTGAACTGTGGTGTTGGAGAAGACTCTTGAGAGTCCCTTGGACTGCAAGGAGATCCAACCAGTCCATTCTAAAGGATATCGGTCCTGGGTGTTCTTTGGAAGGAATGATGCTCAAGCTGAAACTCCAGTACTTTGGCCACCTCATGCGAAGTGTTGACTCATTGGAAAAGACCCTGATGCTGCGAAAGATTTAGGGCAGGAGGAGAAGGGGATGACAGAGGATGGCATAGCTGGGTGGCATCACCAACTCGATGGACATGAGTTTGAGTTAACTCCGGGAGTTGGTGATGGACAGGGAGGCCTGGTGTGCTGCAAGTCACAGGGTCGCAGAATCAGACACGACTGAGCGACTGAACTGAACTGAAAAGATGCTGTGATTCTTTATATGTGCTTATGTGCTATATATATATATATATATATCTTTGTGTGTGTTTATGTGAAGCAACTTAAAAATCTCTGTAACATATTTTTAGAAATATTCCCCAATATTTCTTAATTTATTAATATTTCTGAGTATATATGTATTTTAGTTAGTTTTCTACCTGATAATGAGTATAACTTACACTCTACTCTCTTCTGTGCTGCTGCTAGCATCTCATGAAGGGCAAAACTTTTAAGAGTTCTAAAAATAATTATTTTTAATGAGTTTTTTATTATTGTGAATGTTTGTGCATTTCCTAAAAAAAAAAAAAAAAAAAAAAATTGACTGGCTGTGTATTTTGCAAGTATTTCCTCCCAGTAGCTGGTTTTAACTTAATCTAATAGCATGTTAACAGATATTTTTTATTTTCATGAAGCCTAATTTATCCCCTTATGCTCTTGGATTATGCTTTTTGGTCCTTTCTAGGAAATCTCTGCCTAATATGGTAACAAAAGTGTTCTTATGTTTAGCTTTATAATCCATTTCAAGTTATTTTATTATCATTTGTTAAAAACAAAGCTAATTTTTTAAAATGGCTATCCCGTTGTTTAAATATTATTTGTATTAAAGACCTATTCTCCATTGAATTATCTCAACATTGTTTTTGAGAATCAATTGATATTTTTATGTAGCAATTAATATTGACCTCATATTCTGTATGTTTTTTGGCAGTTTAGCAGATTTTGGAGATATAAGTCATTCAATAACTCATATTATTAAAATAAGAGATGGACAGAAAACAGTTCTTAGGTCTTACTTTGCTAATGACCTAGTTTGCAAGACTGATGTTTGCTTCATGATGAATACTTATCTGTAATCATGGTAAACAAGTTAAAATTGATTACTTTCTATGTTAAACAATATTTAATAACTTTTCTTAAAAAAATGAACAAGAAAAAGAGAAGGGAAAAAGAAAGAAAGAAAAACCCAACAAGCATAGGATTGATTTAGGAATGAAGGCATTTCTAAATGTTAAAATAAAGAAAAAGTAAATTTATCCTTCTGGGAGCAAAATTAACTGGGGACAGTTTTTCAAATATATTCACATGAACTGAAATCTGAATAAGATATGCTAGCCTTCTATACTGGGAACAGAGTGAAGAAAATGAAAAAAAAAAATTGTGTTGGAGTATTGTTCTAGTAGCTGACATGTTGAATGTAACTGATTTATTTTAAGTAGATAAAATTGCCATCATATTTGTATAATTTGAGCAAAAGGACTCAGGTAAGAACTTGGGGAAACATCAAAATTTATACTCAATTAGTAGAAGAGAACAGGTGATAAATGAAATGGTATATCAGAAAATAAAAGATAGGCTGAAGAGAAGTACAGATGTCAGCTGGACCTCTGAATCAATTTCATTCAACATGAATCAGTATAATGTTTTCATTCTCCTCCACAGAAGAATTTCTGGAAAGAAAATTTAGGATCTTTTCCTTTTCATCATATCTCTTAATCATCCTGAAATCCATTGGAAATAACCTCCTCCAGCCCACAGAAAAGACTTGTCCTAAATTTGCCAACATGTCTAAGCTACATCAAGTATATCTAAAATTTAGTTACATATAAGAAAGTCTAAAAACTGGGTAAAAGGTCAAAGAGAAAGGTATCATGTGCCTAAAATTTTCTTAGAATTTATTTGCACTCATGATAAAAGATATCCTAATTTGTCTCTCTTTATTTCCCCAAATTTGAAGATATATTTTCTTAATTAAAAGCACATGGAATGATACTTTCATATATCTGACACACGTAATACCTTCTTTATGAAGGAAGAGAGGAGGAAAAGAGGGAAAATTGTAAAGTGAGGAATGGAAAAAATTTATTCATGTGTACAATTTAGTCACAACTCTCTCTAGTAGGATTTAGAAATGTCAGCCACTATTGGTCACTCTAAGAAATAAACAAACAAAAAATACTGAATATACAAAAATAGTCTCAATAAAATACAAATAAAAGGAGTGAGACTGCAGAAAATGAGAAGTGCATAATAAAATAGCATATGAATACAGATTTTCCCTTTCAAAATCCCTCATTGAAAGAAAGTGTCACAGGTTGTTTATTCAAGTAGAAATCATTGGCAAAGAAATGTCTATATTTAAGTAGAGCTTATATATATATATATATATTTTTTTTGGCAAATTAGGAGATCCAGAAAAACAACTGAGATATAAAAAGAACACTGATATATATAAATATCTCATTCATTTTATGCAAGAGAAAAATAGAAGAGCAGGGATGTGTCTGTAAGTTGTAATAATAATTTCAGGGATATTAGGTGTGGATGAACCCAAGAGGACATAACTATAATTTGCTGGGTCCCTTGTGGTTTAATTGATGGCTAATAAACCCCTCATTTTATGTTTATAAATCCTCCTTCTCCACACATTCATTATAGAACATAAACTGATGGGTAGCAGCTTTTTTATTCAATTCAAAATAAATAGATGTTATGCCTCCAAGTAATACAGATCTTGCCCTGGCTTTTATTAGAAAATGAGCACAAACATATGATCTAAAACAGACTTACAAAATATGGAGAATATCTGCTATAGAGACAAGAGAAAACCATGAAAGGCTGTCCCAGAGATGTTTCCCCATTGCAGATGACTCCGTACAAAATGGATTCGTGTTCCTGATGTTGAATGAGTGTTGTTACGAGGGTCCAAATAGAATGAAGAGGAACTGAGAACACGTAACACAAACAAGAGGCAGTGTATTATGAATTGAGTAATGTTAATATGAAGAACTGACAATACTTTTCTGATAATCTAATGAGAGCAGAACCAGCACCCAACAATTAGCAAGTAAGTTTCACTGTTCCCAAGTTTACCTGATAATGTTTCATTGCCATATTTTTTCAATAATAATCAGTCTATTCCATCAACCCTGTGGTCAATTATATATTTTCCACCTGACATTCCACTGTCTGTACTTATCAGATCAAACTCAAATATTGCTCCTACCTCTTAAAAAGCTCAGAAACTGTGGTTGTTTTTAACGGATTTCTATTTTAATTCTTATTATGTTTTAGAAAGAAAAATGATTATTACTAGAGTCAGTGAGGTATGGATTGATCATAAAATTAGTCATTGAGGAGCAAATCTGTGGATATCCAGCTGTTTCTTTTAGTGACTAGTCTAACATAGATAATTGTCAACTAATACAGGCTACAGAATTAAAATAACCTATTGATTCTTTCATTTGTGGTTTAGCAACAGGAACCACAGCTTCCTGTGTTACTGCCCTATTTGTTGACATTCACTGTAGGGTTAGCTGATCATCAGTTTGTTCATATGAAGCAACTTTATCAGAGAGTCTATGAAAAAAAAAAAAAAAAAAAACCTAAACCTATTTTCACAGAATTACAAATATCTCTCTAATGTATGGTTTGAGGATTTCTTGCTTCAAAATATGCAATGTATGCAATGCAAAATAAGCAATAGGAAATGCTTTTGATCAGATAACAGCTTTCATATAATGGATAAGCTCCAAAGTTTTCACAAAAAGTCAATGAATTGAGTAATGATTACCTTTTTTTAAGTTGCTCTAAATTTCTCTTCCTAAATATTTCTGAAATTCCAAGGTCAGCTCTCTGTCTTCTCTGTTTAGTTCTATATTTGAATTCTTTTAGGGAACACATCCTTCTACCACTTTATTTTCTAATAATTTCTTATGCCTCAGCTCAGAAAAAAATTACTAGAGTGTTTCAGACTTTCTGTTTTTCATGAAAAATTAATGAGCCTAAATTAGTCAAATCTTATGCTAATGATAACTCTGAAAAGTTTAAACCCAAGAATCAGTCATTCATGTCCGACTCTTTGTGAACCCATGGACAGCAGCAGGCCAGGCTTCCCTGTCCATCACCAACTCCCGGAGTTACTCAAACGCACATCCATTGAATCAGTGATGCCATCCAACCATCTCATCCTCTGTCGTCCCCTTCTTCTTTCACCTTCAATCTTTCCCAGCATCAGGGTCTTTTCAAATGAGTCAGACCTTCACATCAGGTGGCTAAAGTGTTGGGGTTTCAGCTTCAACATCAGTCCTTCCAGTGAATATTCAGGACTGATTTCCTTTAGAATGGAAGGGTGGGATCTCCTCACTGTCCAGGGGACTCTCAAGAGTCTTCTCCAACAACACAGTTCAAAAGCATTCATTTTTCAGTGTTCAGCTTTCTTTTTAGACCAACTCTCACATCCATACATGACTATGGAAAAACCACAGCTTTGACTAGATGGACCTTTGTTGGCAAAGTATTTTAATATGCTGCCTAGGTTGGTCACAGCTTTTCTTCCAAGAACCAAGTGTCTTTTAATTTCATGGCTTCAGTCACCATCTGCAGTAATTTCGGAGCCCTCAAAAATAAAGTCTGTCACTGTTTCCCCTTCTATTTGCTGGATACCATGATCTTAGTTTTTGGAATATTGAGTTTTAAACCAAATTTTTCACTCTCTTTTTCACTTTCAACATGAGGCTCTTTAATTCTTCTTCACTTTCTGCCATAAGGGTGGAATCATCTGCATATCTGAGGTTATTGATACTTATTCCAGCAATCTTGATTCCAGCTTGTGCTTCATCCATTCCAGCATTTCTCATGAGGTACCCTGCATATAAGTTAAAATAAATAGGGTGACCGTATACAGCTTTGATGTACTCCTTTCCCAATTGGGAACCAGTCTGTTGTTCCATGTCCAGTTCTAACTGTTGCTTCTTGACCTGCATACAGATTTATCAAGAGGCAAGTCAGGTGGTCTGGTATTCCCATCTCTTTCAGAATTTTCCAGTTTGGTGATCCACACAGTCAAAGGCTTGGCACAGTCAATAAAGCAGAAATAGATGTTTTTCTGGAACTCTCTTGCTTTTTTCGGTGATCCAGCAGATGTTGGCAATTTAATCTCTGGCTCCTCTGTCTTTTCTAAAACCAGTTTGAACATCTGGAAGTTCACGGTTCATGTACTGCTGAAGCCTGGCTTGGAGAATTTTGAGCATTACTTTACTAGTGTGTGAGATGAGTGAAATTGTGCAGTGGTTTTAACATTCTTTGGCATTGCCTTTCTTTGGGACTGGAATGAAAACTGACCTTTTCCAGTCCTGTGGCCACTGCTGAGTTTCCCAAATTTGCTGGCATATTGAGTACAGCACTTTCACAGCATCATCTTTCAGGATTTGAAATAGTTCAACTGGTATTCCATCACCTCCACTAGCTTTGTTCATGGTGATGCTTCCTAAGGCCCACTTGACTTCACATTCCAGGATGTCTGGCTCCAGGTGAGTGGTCAAACCATCATGATTATCTGGGTCATGAAGATCTTTTTTGTATAGTTATATTGTGTATTCTTGTCACCTCTTCTTAATATCTTCTGCTTCTGTTAGGTCCATACTATTTCTGTCCTTTATTGTGCCCATTTTTGCATGAATTGTTCCCTTGATATCTCTAAGTTTCTTGAAGAGATCTCTATTCTTTCCCATTCTATTGTTTTCCTCTATTTCTTTGCATTGTTCACTTAGGGAGGCTTTTTTTTTTTTTTTAAATCTCTCCTTGCTATTCTCTGGAACTCTGCATTCAAACAGGTATATCTTTCCTTTTCTCTTTTGCTTTTTGCTTCTCTTCTTTTCACAGCTACCAAGACGGATGGGTCATGGTGGAGAGTTCTGACAAGCTGTGATCTACTAAAGAAGGGAAGAGTAAACCACTACAGTATTCTTGCCTTGAGAACCCCATGAACAATAAGAAAAGGCAAAAAGATATGACACTGAAAGATTAACTCTGCTACTGGAGATCAATGGAGAAATAACTCCAGAAACAATGAAGAGATGGAGCCAAATCAAAAACAACACCCAATTGTGGATGTAACTGGTGATGAAGTAAAGTCTGATGCTGTTAGAGCAATATTGTGTAGGAACTTGGAATGTTATATTCATGAATAAAGGCAAATTAGAAATGGTCAAAGAGGAGATTTCAAGACTGAACATTGACATTTTAGGAATCAGCAAACTAAGATGGACTGGAATGGGTGAATTTAACTCAGATGACCATTATATCTACTACTGTGGGAAGGAATCCCTTAGAAGAAATGGAGTAGCCATCATAGTCAACAAAAGACCCAAAATGCAGTACTTGGATGCACCTCAAATATGACAGAATGATCTTTGTTCATTTTCAAGGCAAACCATTCAATATCACAGAATCCAAGTTTTGCCTAGACCAGTAATGCTGAACAAGCTGAAGTTGACCAATTCTATGAAGACTTATAAGACCTTCTGGAACTAACACCCCAAAAAGATGTCCTTTTCATTATAGGGGGCTGGAATGCAAAAGTAGGAAGTCAAGAAACACCTGGAGTAGCAGGCAAATTTGGCCTTGGGATACAGAATGAAACAGGCCAAAGGCTAATAGAGTTTTTCCAAAAGAACCCACTGGTCATGGCAAACACCCTCTTCCAACAACACAAGAGAAGACTCTACACATAGATATCACCAGATGGTCAATACTGAAATCAGATTGATTATATTCTTTGCAGCCAAAAATGGAGAAGTTTTATATAGTCAGCAAAAACAAGACCAGGAGCTGGCTGTGGCTCAAATCATAAACTCCTCTTTGCCAAATTCAGACTTAAATTGAAGAAAATAGGGAAAACCACTAGACCATTCAGGTATGATCTGAATCACATCCCTTACGATTATACAGTGGAAGTGACAAATCAATTAAAGAAATTAGATCTGATAGACAGAGTCCCTGAAGAACTACAGAGAGCAGTTCGTGACATTGTACAGGAGGCAGTGATCAAGACCATCCCCAAGGAAAAGAAATTCAAAAAGACAAAATGGTTGCCTGAGGAAGCCTTACAAGTAGCTGTGAAAAGAAGAGAAACAAAAGGCAAAAACCCGAGTGAAGCCTCTATTCCAGTCAATTACCCATGTTCCTATATCCATCAGTCATTAAGAATGAGTCCTCATACCTACATATTTTGCTACTGTTGCCAATATTGCTTTCTTGAGTTCTCTTGACTCTAAACATTTTGTAATGACTATTACAGAATATATTTTATTTTAAGCAGAAAAATGAAGCATTTCAGCTATTAAATATAGGCAAAACAATTCAGTTTTACTAGAAACATAAAACAGTATCCAGAAACTTTGGTCCAGACTTACCAAATGTACACAGATTTGAATGATCTTTTCTAAAACTCTTCCTTCAAGTTCTTCTAAAAAGACATCTGGTTTTACACAGAGATAGATAATATATATCATCAATACATAGACAAATATATTTTGCTTTTAGGTGACGAGTGTTCCTATGTTTATTCTCTTTCTTAGAGAGCAACCTGCACTAATATATTGTCAGACTCTCGATGTCCAAACCAAATGGCTTTGACTGAGAGACAACTGAGAATAATAAGAATGCTGAAGCAATAAATGAAATGTGGAATATGAAGAGAATCATAAACTTCTGATTAAAACATAATTTCCGACCAAAATAAACAACTTTTTTGTTTTCACAGCTTTGAAGTGAAATGACAGACACATCAGCAGTTGAGTAAGCAGTCCTTGTGTGTTTTTGTGCGTAGGTACTAAGCCACTTCAGTCGTGTCTGACTTATTGCAACCCTGTGGACTGTAGCCCACCAGGCTCCTCTGTCTCTGGGATTTTCCAAGCAAGAATACTGGAGTGAGTTGCCCTGTCCTTCTCCAGGGTCCTGTCCCAAGCCAGGGATTGAACCTGTGTCTCTTATGTTTCCTGCATTGGCAGGTGGGTTCTTTACCACTAGTGCCATCTGGGAACTCAGGTATTTCATTGGTTCTAATGCAGTTGCACTGTCATGCTGATACAATTTTTATGATGGTACAGGACTTATGCATGCCATTGTTAAAAACATGATGTGTCATTGCAGATCAATCTTTCTTTTACCTTTTATATAATATGGATGATATGATGTGATATTTTATATGATATTATATGAGGTGGATGATATGATCTGAGAGATCTACCAAAAACATACACACTCAATATGATGACTTTGGATGAAAATAAGAAGTAGAAGAGGAAGTAGCATGGACTGAGATATGTCTTTTGTTTGCATCATGAGACCCAAGGACACTATGTCCATTTACAACACCACAGTCTTCATGCCTTCTGAGTTCACACTAATAGGGATCCCAGGCCTAGAGTCTGTGCAGTGCTGGATTGGGATTCCATTTTGTGCCATGTATCTCATGGCTATGATTGGAAACTCCTTGCTTCTCATCATCATCAAATCAGAACACAGTCTCCATCAGCCCATGTACATTTTTCTAGGCATGCTAGGAGTCACAGATATTGCTCTCAGCACAAGCATTGTGCCCAAGATGCTTGGAATCTTCTGGTTTCATGTAACAGAGATATATTTTGATTCTTGCCTGCTTCAAATGTGGCTCATCCACACATTTCAGGGCATAGAGTCAGACATCTTGCTGGCCATGGCTCTGGACCGCTATGTAGCCATCTGTTATCCACTCAGACATGCTGCCATCTTCTCTCACCAGTTAGTCACTCAAATAGCAGCTATGGTAACACTCAGGGCTGCCGTTCTTGTAGCACCATGCCTAGTACTGATAAAGTTTCGATTACAATTTTACCATACAACAGTCATCTCTCATTCCTACTGTGAACATATGGCTGTTGTGAAACTAGTTGCAGAAAATATCAGGGTCAACAAAATCTATGGTTTGTTTGTGGCCTTCACTGTTGCTGGGCTTGACATTGTATTAATCACATTGTCCTACATACAGATATTCATCACAGTTTTTCGTTTGCCTCAGAAGGAGGCTAGGTTGAAAGCATTCAACACTTGTGTCGCTCACATCTGTGTCTTCCTCCAGTTCTACTCCCTTGGTTTCTTCTCCTTCTTTGCACATAGATTTGGTTCTCACATCCCTCCTTATATTCACATCCTCTTTTCTAGCACTTATCTGCTAGTCCCTCCATTTCTCAATCCACTTGTTTATGGTGCAAAGACCAAGCAGATCCGTGTCCATATGATAAAAATATTTTGTTCAAAAAATTTACTGTGAGAAAAACTTTTATGTTTACCTTTTTGTGAACAGGAACACTATTTCCCAACATGATAAAACAGCAGAGTCCTTGTTATTGGAAATGTTTTTTCCAATAACAACTTTTGCTCAAGTTTTATATTTAATTTTTTTTCAATTTGCAAGTATGTTAGCTATTGCCCATTAGCCCATGACAGCAGTCAATAGGATTGTGGATCATAGATGGGTAATTAGAATGATAAGCATAAAGGAGGAAAATACTGAATGTTTCTCCTTTACATTTCTCAATTTTTTTTAGTACTTGCTTGAGTGTACTCTTGTAAACATCTAGCCGTGGAAAGATTCACAAATTGTGCATCTCTCAATGAATTTAGATATGCCCAAGGCTTAATGTTCTGCAGTATCCAAGTACTCAATAAATCTAGTTCTTGATTTTGTTTCTTGGTCATCTGGGTCTTCTTTTAAAAAAAATGGAGGAAGTATATGTTAACAGTTCTTATCAAAAACAAAACAAACAGAAATTATATCTCTATGTTTGTATGAGAAAATAAAGTCTAAAAATTTCAGTATATGCGGGGTCATACATAAAGTTATAGGCACAAAACTCATAAGCAGTAAGCTCATTAGCAGTAAAATTATTCATTTTAATTAATTCATCAAATGCTATCAAATTCTTAAGCCATTATAAATACTATGCTACAGAATAGTAGCATAGAGGTAAATTTGATGCAGTGATCAATTTTCATGAGTTTGTAAACTTTGTATCCTTTTTATTTCTTAGTGAACAAGAGGGAAACAGAGACATGGTAATGAGAGAGAAGTGGTAATAGCATGCACAAATTAATCTCCAGATTTTGTAGGAAATTAAATATCTAGAGGACAAGAGTGTCAGTCTCACTTTTTTGAGAAATGTCCAATCTTCATGGTAATTTTTTGAATCTGACTCCCTTGGGTCCAGGTGTGGAAAATCACAACTGTCTGCTCTCTCAAGAGCAGGGAATAAGGAAGCTCCAGGACAAATCATGAATGCCATCACTCTCTCAAGCGCTGAGATTTGAGCAGGAAATGGGAAAATACTAGGCGGTAGAGATGGTAATCAGTAGCAGCAATAGAGACAAATACAATTTATAAACCATGTCAACTATTCATAACTTAGGAATACTTAGTGACTTTTTTCTTCAACTTTAGGTTTTAATACAACTCTGGGACAACAGGAAAAAGAAATCTAAGTATATTCTCCTCTCTGTGAAATAGATACTAAAATCAACCTTAAATTTATGGCCTAAAGTTTTTATCCTATCATAGCAAAGGAGGTTTTAGCAATCTGGGGGACTATTCCAGAACAGTTTTTAGTTAACAATAAGGGAAAGTGCACATTTGGGTATATAATTTGATAATATCAATTAAAATTTAAAATGAGTAGAACCTTCAGTGCCAGGCAACATGGAAGACTATAAAATCAAATGTTGAAAATTGTTACAACTAAATGGGTGAGATTTGGGGAAAAAATATTGTTTTTAAATTAATATTTCTGTAATCTGTGAAGTTTTTAAAATAAGGTACAAGAATAAAATGTTGCATACTAAATATGAGTATCATAATGGCTAAATACAAAATGAGGTGAGTTTTTCTGGTATAGTAAGGGGAAATTTAAGCAAAAAATGATTAGAAAAAAATGGCATGTGATATTGTTTTCAACCCTAAATTGTAAAACTTTGAGAATTAAGAAATGATTCTTAGATGTCTTACAATATACTTCTTTAGCATTCATAATTTCCTTTATACCATCTGAAACAAGTAATTATAAACCTTTTGAATATACAATTCCCAAGAATAAAATTACCTACCAAAATATACACTCTTATAAACTATTTACTCATGACTTCACAACTGCTGGACTTTATCAGACTTTAAATCTTTAGCAGTCTGAGGGATGAAAAGATGAAATCTCATTGTTGATTAAACTTTTATTCTCCTATTAATAAGTTTGGGCATGTTTTGCTGTTTACTGAATGGGCAGTATAATGGGGGGCAATAAAAAGTGGGGGTTGTACCACACACCAATGTACACCTTATCTTTGACAAAGGAGGCAAGAATATACAATGGAGAAAAGACAATTTCTTTAACAAGTGGTGCTGGGAAACTCCTAGAGGCAAACATAGGCAAAACACTCTCTGACATAAATCACAGCAGGATCCTCTATGACCCACCTCCTGAGTAATGGAAATAAAAGCAAAAATAAACAAATGGGACCTAATTAAACTTAAAAGCTTTTGCACAATGAAGGAAATTATAAGCAAATTGAAAAGACAGCCTTCAGAATGGGAGAAAATAATAGCAAATGAAGCAACAGACAAAGAATTAATCTCAAAAATATACAAGCAGCTCATGCAGCTCAATACCAGAAAAATAAATAATGAATCAAAAATTGGGCCAAAGAACTAAACAGATATTTCTCCAAAAAAGATATATGGATGGCTAACAAACACATGAAAAGATGCTCAACATCACTCATTATCAGAGAAATGCAAATCAAAGCCACCATGAGTTATCATCTCACACCAGTCAGAATGGCTGCCATCAAAAAATCTACACACAATAAATGCTGGAGAGGGTGTGGAAAAAAGAGAACCCTCTTACACTGTTGGTGGGAATGCAAACTAGTATAGCCACTATGGAGAAAAGTGTGGAGATTCCTTAAAAAAACTGGAAATAGAACTGCCATCAGTTCAGTTCAGTTACTCAGTCATGTCCGACTCTTTGTGACCCCATGAATTGCAGGATGCCAGGCCTCCCTGTTCATCACCAACTCCGAGTTCACTCAGACTCACGTCCATCGAGTCATTGATGCCACCCAGCTATCTCATCCTCTGTCGTGGCCCTTCTCCTCCTGCCCCCAATCCCTTCCAGCATCAGAGTCTTTTCCAAGGAGTCGACTCTTCACATGAGGTGGCCAAAGTACTGGAGTTTCAGCTTTAGCATCAGTCCTTCCAAAGAATACCCAGGACTGATCTTTAGAATGGCCATGCTACCTAGCAATCCCACTATTGGGCATACACACCAAGGATACCAGAATTGAAAGAGACCCATGTACTCCAGTGTTCATCACAGCACTGTTTACAATAGCTAGGATGTGGAAGCAACCTAGATGTCTATCAGCAGATGAATGGATAAGAAAGCTGTGGTACATATACACAATGGAATATTACTCAGCTATTAAAAAGAACACATTTGAATCAGTTCTAATGAGGTGGATGAAACTGGAACCTATGGTACAGAGTGAAGTAAGTCAGAGAGAAAAACACCAATACAGTATATTAACGCATATATATGGAATTTAGAAAGACGGTAACAATGACCCTATACGCGAGACAGCAAAAGAGACACAGATATAAAGAACAGACTTTTGTACTCTGTGGGAGAAGGCGAGGGTGGGATGGTTTGAGAGAATAGCACTGAAACATGTATATGACCATATGTGAAATAGATCACCAGTCCAGGTTTGATGCATGAGACAGGGCACTCAGGACTGGGGCCCTGGGATGACCCTGAGGGAGGGGATGGGGAAGGACGTGGGAGGGGTTTCAAGATGGGGGACACACGTACACTCATGGTTGATTTATGTCAATGTATGGCAAAAACCACGACAATATTGTAAAGAATTAGCCTCCAATTAAAATTAATTATTTTTTTTAAAAATGCCAAGATTGTGGCATCCAGTCCCATCAGTTCATGGCAAATAGAAGGGGAAAAAGTGGAAGCAGTGACAGATTTTCTTTTCTTTAGCTCTAAAATCACTGTGAATGGTGACTGCAGCCATGAAATTAGAAGACCATTGCTTCTTGGCAGGAAAGCTATGACAAACCTAGACAGTGTATTAAAAACCAAAGACATTGCCAACAAAGTTCCATATAGTTAAGGCTATGGTTTTCCAGTAGTCATGTATGGATGTGAGAGCCTGACAACAAAGGCAGAGTGTCAAAGAATTGGTGCTTTTAAACTGTAGTGCTGGAGAAGACTATTGAGAGTCCTCTGGAAAGCAAGAAGATCAGACCAGTCAATTTTAAAGGAAATCAACACTGAATAATCTTTGGAAGGACTGAAACTGAAGCTGAAATTCCAATACTTGGGCCACCTTATGTGAACAGTTGACTGATTGGAAAAGACCTTGATGGTGGGAAAGATTGAAGGCAGAAGGAGAAGAGGGCAACAGAGGATGAGATGGTGGGATGGCTTCACCAATTCAATGGATATGAACTTGGGCAAACTCTGGGAGATGGTGAGGGACAGGGAGGCCTGGCGTGCTGCAGTCCACGGGTTTGCAAAGAATCAGACACAACTTGGTCACTGAACAACAAAACAATTTTTATTTGAACAAGTACACATTGATACCTCTTCCTTATTAAAAATAATATTCTGTGGCCTATTCATGTTGATGTATGGTAAAAATCATCACAATATTGTAAAGTAATTATTCTCCAATTAAAATGAATAAATTAACTTAAAAAAAAAGAGTGGGGATTCTAGAGCAGTAGTCTTCAACCATATTCACTCTAATACTCCTTAAATTTTTAAAACCAATTATGTATCAATTATTATATTTTAATGTTGACATCTAACATTTTTCACCTTAACTCTAAATAGATTTAAAATATATTATTTTACAATATTTTATTGCAATGTGATTTCAATACATTTCTGCTAAGTCTTTGGATCTGCAATATATCTTTTCTGTGTAAAAATGATAAATGTGTACCAATTTTACAAAAATCAGTTCTCATTGTTTAAATCAGATTGACATTGTTAGAAAAAGTCCAAATTTATTCTTTAAGTCAAACATGTTACTACGCCCTCCACATTTATGTTTACTTTTAATTCATAGAAAGAAGCAAAGAAGAGAATAAGAATGAGGAGAAGAGGGAAAAGAGGGTGGGGTGTGAGGGAAAGAAGGAAAGAAGGCTAAAAGGAGGTTAGTTCAAGAGCAGAGCTCTGCTGAAAGTCTGATACTCTCTACCGGAACTTTCCTAACCCTGCCATCAGAGAAGAGAGACATATTCTTGAAATAGTCTCCTGGCACAGAGAGAACATGATGTCAAAATTATGCTTTTCATCTAAATCTGAAATAATTAAAATACTTATTGGGGCAGAAATATTACAGAAACAAAAGAGACTAAATATGAAACAGTAGAGACTAGTGAAGACTGAGCAATGGAAGAGACTTTTCCCTGTACAAAAAAGGCAGAAGCTATGCAGTTCCAGCCAATTCTTTTTTTAAAAAACCATTTATCATTTATTTATTATTATTATTATTTTTACTTTACAATATTGTATTGGTTTTGCCATACATCAACGTGAATCCACCACACGTATACACGTGTTCCCCATCCTGAACCCCCCTCCCACCTCCCTCCCCTCAAGAATAAAAGTCTTATGTTAATGTATTTTCAAACAGAACTACATATTTAAAATTTTACACCATTAAGAACAATACTGATCTGATTATTTGAGTAAATGTCTCACATACATTAACATTTGTATTCTTCTTGTATAAATACTAAGCATGGAAATGCTAGGGCATTTGTTATGTGCAAGATTAACTTTTAAAACAAATTTCAAACTGCTCTCACTAATGGCCATACAATTTTATGCTCTCATCAGCTGTGTATGAGAGTTCTGGATGTTCCTCATTATCACCAATGATTGGCAATATCAATCTTTAAATCTTGATCTATTGTAGTTGATGAGTAATTACATCTGATCATAATTTAATTTGCATCCTCTAAAAGATAAAGATGCTGTGGTTCTTTTCATGTGCTTAAATGCCATATGTGTATTTTTGTGTGCCTATGTTAAGTAATTTAAAAATCTCTGTGATGTACTTTTAGAAATATTCCTAAATATTTCTTAATACTTCTGGGCTTCCCTGGTGGCCCAGTGATAAATAATCCACCTGCCAATGCAGGAGGACTGGTTTGATCCCTGGGTGGGGAAGATCCCCTGGAGAAGGAAATGGCAATCCACCCCAGGATTCTTGTTTGGAAAATACCATGGACAGAGGAGCCTGGTGAGCCATAGTCCATGGAGTCACAAAGATTTGGGCATGACTGAGCACAGCACAGCTATCTAGTAAGGATGCATTTCTGGGTTTATGTGTATTTTATTAATTAGTTTTCTATCTCTAGCTTCTTCAATTGCGATAATAATTGTAACTTTACACTATGCTCTCTTCTGTATTACAATACCATCTCATGAGGGGCAAAAATTTGAAGAGTTATTAAATAAAGCCATTTTACCCTAATCTTTTTAATTGTTGTGAATGTTTAAACATATCCTGGATTTAAAGAAAAAAATGACTATCTATGTATTTTGCTTCCCTGGTAGATCATATGGTAAAGAATCTGCCTGTAATGCAGGAGATGCAGGTTCAATCCCTGGGTTGGGAAGATCCCCTGGAGAAGCAAATGGCAACCTACTCTGGTATTCTTGCCTGGAGAATTCCATGGACAGGGGAGCCTGATGGGCTACAGTCCATGGGGTCACAAAGAGTCGGACACGACTGAGTGACTAATACCTTCACACTCACGTATTTTGCAAATATTGCCTCCCAGTCTCTGGTTTTATTTTACTCTTTCTATAGCATGCTAGGGCTTCCCTGGTAGCTCAGAGGGTAAAGCATCTGCCAGCAATGCAGGAGACCTGGGCTTGATCCCTGGCTCAGGAAGATCCCCTGAAGAAGGGCATGTCAACCCACTCCTGTATTCTTGCCTGGAAAATCCCATGGACGGAGAAGCGTGGTAGGCTACAATCCATAATGTTGCAAAGAGTTGGACATGACTGAGCAACTTCACTTTCACTTTTCATGGCATATTTTTAATTTTCATGAAGTCTAATATTAATCAGCCTATACTCTTGTTTTATGTTTTTTGGTCTTTTCTAAGAAATCGTTGCCTAAATGATCACAAAAATGCTGTTTACTCCTAGCAATTGTATAATTTTAGATCTTACATTTAGGTTTATAATCAATTTCAAGTTATTATTATTTGTTAAGAAAAAAATTAATTTTTTAAAATGACTACCCTGTTGTTTAAACATTATTTGTATAAAGTACTATTTTCCATTGAATTATCTCAGCATCATTTTTGAGACTCAATTGATTTTTTAATATAGGGATTAATAACAACTTCATAATTTATGGATTTTGGCACTTTAGCAGATTTTGGAGATTCAAGTCACTCAATGACTAGCTTTTTTAAAATAAGAAATGGACAGAAAATAGGTCTTAAGTCTTACTCTGCTGAGGGCCTAGTTTGCAAGATTGATGGATGCTTCATAATGAATACATACTCACAATTTTGGTAAAAAAGTTAAAATTTATGGCACTCTGTATTAAAGAATATTGAATTACTTTTAAAAAGTAAACAAGAAAAAAGAGAAGAAAGTGAAAGCCAACAAACATAAGGATTGGCAGGCATGAATGTATTTCCAAATGTTAAAATAAAGAAAAAACTTGTTATCCTTCTGGGAGTAAAATTAACTGGGGACAGTTTTTCAAAGAATATTCAGCATGAACTGAAATCTGGATAAGATATGCTAGCCTTCTCTAATGGGAACGGAGTGAAGAAAATGAAAAAAATTGTGTGCAATATTGTTCTAGTAGATGACATATTGGAGATAACAGAATTCTTTTGAGTAGATAAAATAACTGTTGTATTTGTATAGCTTGAACATCAGGACCCAAGAAAGAACTTTTGGAGTCACCAAAATTTAAACACAATTATTAGACGAGAATAGATGGGACACAAAATGGTAAATTAGGAAATAAAAAATAGGCTGAAGAGAAGTATAGTTGTCAGTAAAATCTCTGAATCAGTTGCCTTCAACATGAGTCAGTATAATGTTTTCATTCTCCTTCACAGAAGAATTTCTGGAAAGAGAATTTAGATCTTTCACTTTTCATCACTATCTCTCATTCACCCTGAAATCCACTGTCAGTACTTTCCTCCAGCCCACAGAAAAGATTCGTCCTAAATTTGCCAACATATCCAAATTACATCAAGTATATCTAAAGGTTAATTACATATAATAAAGTCTAGAAACTGGGTGAAATACGTCAAAGAGAAAGGTATCATATGCATAAGACTTTCTAAGAATGTATTACTTGCACACATGATAAAAGTTATACTAATTCATCTCTCTGCATTTCCAAAAATTTTAAGAAATACTTTTTTTCATTAACAGAACATGAAATGACTCCTTCATATATCTGACACACATAACAACTTCTTTTGAAGGAAGAGATGAGCAACAGAAGGGAAGTTATAAATAGAGGGGTGGAAAAAATAAAGTCATGTGTGCAACCAGTTACTCATAACTCCAACTGGTAGGATTTAGAAATGTCCACTACAATTGGTCACTCTGAGAAATTCACCAAAAACAAATTTACTGAATGTACAAAAATAGTCTCAATAAAATACAAATCAAAGGAGTGAGACTGCAGGAAATAAGTGCATAATAAAAGACAATTATGGATACAGATTTTTCTTCCCAAATTGTCTGATTGAAAGGGAGTATTCCAGGTTATTTACTTAAGTAGAATTCATTATCAAAGAAACATGTCTATAATAGTAGTAGACTTTATGTTTGCTTTTTCCTTTGAGAAATGAGGAAGGCAGAAAAAGAACTCTGCTTATTAAATGAACACTGGTGTATATAAATATCTCTTATTAAGAATTTTATGCAAAAGATAAAAAAGACCAAGGAGGTATCTGTAAGTTGTAGTAATAATTTCAGGGATATTAAGTGTGGATGAACCCAAGAGGACATAACTAAAATTTGGTGGGTCCCTTGTGGTTTAACTGGTGGCTAATAAAGCCCTCATTTTATGTTTATAAATCCTCTTCCTCCACACATTTATTAGAGAATGTTAAACTAATGTTTAGCAGCTTTCTTCTTCAATTCAAGCTGAATAAATTGATGCTATGCCTCCAAGTAATACAGATATTGCCTTTTGTTTTATTAGAGAATGAATGCAAAAACATGATCTCAGACAAACTTACAAAAGATGGAATATGTCTATTACAGAGACAAGAGAAAAAACATGAAAGGCTGTCCCAGAGATATCTACTCATCGCAGATGGCCCCAGCACCAAATGGATTCGTGTTCCTGACATTGACTGTGTGCTGTTACAGGGAGTCCAGATAGAATGAAGAGGGACTTAGAACACATAACACACAGGAATAAGCAGAGTCAGTGTGTTATAAATGTTGAGAGATGTCAATATGAAGAACTGACAATACTTTTCAGATATCTGGTAAAAGCAGAATGGGCACTCAACAATTAACAAGTAAGTCTCACTGTTCCCAAGTTTACCTCTGTAATGTTTCATTGTCAGCTTTTTCAACAGTAGTCACTTCATCCATTCAACTCTGCACTCAATCATGTACTTCCCACCTGCCAATCCACTATCTGTAATTATCAGATCATGCTCAAATATTGCTCCTACTTCTTCAGAAAGTTAAATACTGTGGATTTCCGTTCTCATTCTGAATACGTTTTAGAAAGAACAACTTGACTATTGTTAGAGTTAAGTATGCATAGATTGATATACGATTAGCCATTGAGGAGCAAACCTATGGATATCCAGTTGTTTATTTTAATGACTAGTCTATCATAAATCTATGTTAACTGATACAAGCGATAGCATTAAAATGACCTCTTGAGTCTTCCATTTGTGGTTTGGCAGCAGGAACCACAGCTGCTTCCTGCATTACTGCCCCATTTGTTGACATTCCGTGTAGGGTTAACTGATCATGAGTTTACTTACATGAAGCAACTTTATTGGAGAGCCTATGAAGGAATGAGAAAAACCTAACCCTATTTCCACAAACTTACAAACATTTCTCTAATGTTCAGTTTGATAAGTTTTTTATTAAAAATATGCAGTGCTTAACAGGAAATGATTTTGATCAGGTTCAGTTCAGCTCAGTCGCTCAGTCGTGTCTGACTCTTTGATCAGGTTATCAAATTTGATATAATGGGTAAGATCCAAAGTTTAAAAAAAAAACCATTTGTCAGTGAATTGAGTAATGATTACGTTTTTTCACTTGTTCTAAATTTCTCTTCTTAAACATTTCTGAAATCCTGAGGTGAGCTTTCTGTCTCCTGTGTGTAGTTCTATATTTGACATCTTTTAAGAAGCATGGGAGAAGGCAATGGCACCCCACTCCAGTACTGTTGCCCAGAGAATCCCATGGATGGAGGAGCCTGGTAGGCTGCAGTCCATGGGGTCGCTAAGAGTCAGACAGGACTGAGCAACTTCACTTTCACTTTCCACTTTCATGCATTGGAGAAGGAAATGGCAACCCACTCCAGTGTTCTTGCCTGGAGAATCCCATGGATGGAGAGGTAGGCTGCAGTCTATGGGGTCACTAAGAGTCAGACAGGACTGAGCAACTTCACTTTCACTTTCCACTTTCATGCATTGGAGAAGGAAATGGCACCCCACTCCAGTGTTCTTGCCTGGAGAATCCCATGGACGGAGAAGCCTGGTAGGCTGCAGTCCATGGGGTCGCACAGAGTCAGACATGACTGAAGTGACTTAGCAGCAGCAACAGCAAGGAGCATATCCTTCCATCCCTTCATTTTCTATTGAATTTTTATGCCTGAGCTCAGAAAAAACGGTTCAAGTGTTTCAGGCTATCTATTTTAAATGAAAAATCAATGAGCTTAAATTAGTCAAATCTCATGCTAATGACAGCTCTGAAAGGTTTTAACTCAAAAGAGAAGACTCTATTAAATTTACATTTACCCATGTTCTTATATCCTTAGACCATTAAGAATGAGTCCTCTTACCTCTCTATTCAGTTGCTACTGTATTTCTTATCTCCTAAAGGTCCACTCTACTTATTTTGTATGTGTATTCAGTAATGTATTTTATTCATTTTAAATACAAAATCTTAGTTATTTCAGCTGTTGGAAATATAGGCAAATCTAATGCAGTTTTACTAGAAATGTAAAAAGGTGGCAAGAAACTTTGGATTTGAGTGATCTTTTCTACAACTCTCCCTTCACCTTCCTCTGAAAGATATCTAGTCTTCAATAGAAATATATAATATAGATCACTACATAAACAAATATATTTTTATTTCAGGTGACAAGCTTATCTAGGTCTATTCTCTTTTTTGGATAGCATTCTGCACTAATAATGGTCAAGTCTGAGTTTTGCCAGTCCAAACTGACTGTTTTAGACTGAGAAACGACTGAGAATAACAGAATACTAAAGCAGAAATTGGAATGTGGAATATGGAGGGAATTATCAATTTCTGCCTAAAATCTAGCTGCCAGCAAAATAAACAAGCATACTGTTTTTGTCCACAGGTCTGAAGTGAAATAACAGATGAGTCAGTAGTTGATCCTCTTACTCGGAAATTTGACTGGTTCTATCTAATGCAGTGGAAAATCACATTTTTAAGGCTTGTCTGTCTTTAGATGTCTGTCTTTAAAAAATGATGTATCATTATGGGTCTTTCTTTTACCTCCTATATTTGAATGAGGCAGATGACATGGTTTTAGTGTTCTAGGAAAAATCATGCATTCAATATTGTGACTTTGGATGAAAATAGGAATTAAAAGAGGAAGCAGCACTGACTGAGATATTCTTTTGTTTGCATCAGGAGACCCTAGGACACTATGTCCATTTCCAACATCACAGTCTTCATGCCCTCTGTGTTGACACTGATAGGAATCCCAGGCCTAGAGTCTGTGCAATGTTGGATTGGGGTTCCATTCTGTATTATGTATCTCATTGCTATGATCGGAAATTCTTTGCTTCTGATCATCATCAAATCAGAGCCCAGCCTCCATGAGCCCATGTACATTTTCCTAGGCATGCTAGGGGTAACTGATATTGCACTTCTTACCAGTGTTGTGCCCAAGATGCTTGGAATCTTCTGGTTTCACATACCAGAGATATATTTCGACTCCTGCTTGCTTCAAATGTGGCTCATTCACACATTTCAGGGCATAGAGTCAGGCATCTTGCTGGCCATGGCCCTGGACCGCTATGTAGCAGTCTGTTATCCACTCAGACATGCTGCCATCTTCACTCCCCACCTCATTTCTCAAATAGCAAGTGTGGTAACACTCAGAGCTGCCCTTCTTGTAGCCCCTTGCCTAGTACTGATAAAATTCCGATTGCAATTTTACCACAAAACAGTCATCTCCCACTCCTACTGTGAGCATATGGCCATTGTGAAACTGGCTGCAGGAAATATCCAGGTCAACAAAATCTATGGTTTATTTGTGGCTTTCAACATTGCAGTGTTTGATCTCTCTTTCATTACATTGTCCTATATACAGATATTTATCACAGTTTTTCGTTTGCCCCAGAAGGAAGCTAGGTTGAAAGCATTCAACACTTGTATCGCTCACATCTGTGTCTTCCTCCAGTTCTACTTTCTTGCCTTCTTCTCCTTCTTTGCACATAGGTTTGGTTCTCACATCCCCACTTTTATCCATATTCTCATTTCTAGCATTTACTTGCTGGTCCCTCCATTTCTCAATCCATTTATCTATGGTGCAAAGATGAAGCAGATCCGTATCCAAATGGTAAAAATGTTCCATTCGTAAAATTTACCATAAATAATACTTTGTTGTTTTACTTTTTGTGAATGGTAATGGTATTTCACAATATAATAAAACAACATGCTATTTGAGATTCTTGAGTTTTCTGTTTGTTATATTTGTTGTTGTTTTTAATCTGCCAGCATGTTAGATGGTTTTAGGATCCTATTAGCACATGTCAATTCTCTGTTAATAGGATTATGGACTCTACCTCGGTAGTGAGAGTAAGAATCATAAAAGAGGGGAATTGTGTAAAGGAACATCTTTCCCTTTACTTGCAGATATGGTGATATAATGAACAATTCAGAAAGGGGCTTCTAGGTGCAAGTAATGTATTCTCTTCTTCAACTGGGTTGTTAACGTATTTATGCCTACTTTGTGAAAAATTATTTAAGCTGTACAATATATTTCTATACATATGTTAGACTTCAACACAAAGTTTTAAAATATTAAGTCAATGAATTGTCAGAAATAAAACAAAACAAAGGAGAAAATGTATCAAGTCAAAGAAATTACTATAGGTTAAAGAAGTCTAAAAGGACATGAATATTAAATGCACTGTGTATCTGAATTGGATTTGGGGCAAGAAAATAAAGGTATAGAAGTCTTTGAACTATTTTCAAACTTGGAATATGGAATACTACTTAGGCTGTAATGTCTTTAGTGCTAAATGTTCTGATAATGGCTATACTACTATAGTTATGCAATAGATTACCCTTTTCCTAGGGAAATATATAACAAAATAGTTAGCTGTAAAGGAATATTATGTCTCTAATTTACTCGAAAACACTTCAGAAAAATAATCTATCCAATTATCTACCTATCAATCCATCTATCTAGTCATTTGTTGAGTGATAAAGCAAAATGGGGCAAAGTAAAAAATCATTTGTGACCCTGGGTACATTGTATAAAGGAGTTCACTGTACTATTCTTGAAAAATATTGCACATCAGGATAAATTGTATTTTTATCAAGTACTTTTGAAAAGTATTCTCAATTGAGAAATGGTTACCATTATTTACTCATTCAACCAAGCCAAGAACATCATTGGCTTTTGCTATTGTCCTCAGTTCTATAAAATGTACAGGTCTCAGTGATTATTTCTAAAATAAATTCTCAGATAAATTACCTTCTCTCTATTGTGTGTGTGAGTGTGTTCAGTTGTGTCCGACTCTTTGCAATCCCCTAGACTGTGGTCTACTAGTTTCCTCTGTCCATGGAATTCTCCAGGCAAGCATATAGGATTGGGTAGCCATTTCCTCCTCCAAGGGATCATCTTATTCCTGTTTTCAACCTTACATAAGAGCCTATGAAGAAGAAAATAATATTTTTCATCTTTTATTTCCTGGTATTTTTCATACAAATGCTCTGGATTTTTCAACAGAAAGTAATTGATGAATCTGTATCTTATTCCTGATCTTATGCATATCAATATGTGTAGTTTTTTTATATTCTGAGTGCTCTCCTGCTTTTAGAACTTAGGCATTTCCTTTAAGGAATTTAGACCATTTTCCTTTCTGTCTCTATCCCTTCTAATAGCTCTCATAGCATGTATCACAACATTTTCTCTGTATGTAACTTCTTTTTTCATATAGATCTCATATGTAATTTATATGTATACTCCTGACCTACACATATATGAAACATTTTAAATATGAACAAATACATATTGCTGAAGATTTAGAAAGTGAATGCACAAAAATTCTACCACAACTTTCATAATGAGAATTTATTTTCACAATAGGATAATCTGGATGGTTTTCTAAAGAAGACAAAGCCTTCTCAGGTGGCACAATGGTAAAAAATTCCCCTGACAGTGCAGGAGACACAAGAAATGCAGGTTCAATCCCTAGGTCAGGGAGATTCCCTGGAGTAGGAAATATCCACCCACTCCAGTATTATTTCCAGGAAAATTCCATAGACAGAGGAGCCAGGCAGTCTACAGTCCAAGGAGTTGCAAAAAGTTGGACCTGAATGAATGACTAAGCAGGCATGCACTAAAAAACATGTGGAAGAAGAGGTGTTTAATAATTTAATAATTAAGTTAATTATTTAATAATTAATAATATTTTCATAGTTGTAGAATAATTATTCCTACTCTTAAATTATCTTTAATTTCTACACTTTATTTTTAGAACAGTTTAAGTTTTACCAAAAAAATAGGTAAAAAGTCAGAATTCCCATATAACCTTTCTTCCCTGAATAAATATTTAATAATTACATTTGAGCTTAGCTGCCTTTTTGATCATCAGTTCATGTCACCACATTTATTTGGTATATCCTAAATTTAAAAACATGCATCTAGTAATTTTTCTAGTATGTTCTTTCTATAAATATACTGACACAAATTTTTTTTTTAATTCATTGAGATGCAATTCACATACCATGTAACTCACCCTTTAAAGAGTACAAGTCTCTGGTTTTTGATATGTTCAAAAAATTGCACAACCGAGATCTATCAGAAGATGGCAGAGGAATAGGACAGGGAGAACACTTTCTCCCCCACAAATTCATCAAAAGAACATTTAAACACCGAGTAAATTCCACAAAACAATTTCTGAATGCCAGCAGAGGACATCAGCACCCAGAAAAGCAACACATTGTCTTCAAAAGGAGGTAGGAAAAAATATAAAAGACCAAAAAAGAGACAAAACAGGGAGGGACGGAGTTCCATCCCGGGAAGGGAGTCTTAAAAAGAGAGAAGTTTCCAAACACCAGGAAACATTCTCACTGCTGAGTCTGTGCCGAGCCTTGGAAGCACAGAGGGCAACATAACAGGGAGGAAAAATAAACAATTAAAACCCACAGATTACAAGCCCTACAGTAACTCCCCCAGCGGAGAAGCAGCGCAGTTGCCTGCATTTGCGATTAGCAAGCGGGGGCTGGGCAGGGAGGCGCAGTGCGGGCTGCATGGCTTAGAGTAAGGATCTGGCGTGAATACCCCGAGCGCTACCTGAGAGAAATAATTTGGGCTAACAAACCAGACTGTGGGATATCTACCATGCGAAAAGCCAGCCCTAGCCTAAGACACTGCCAGGCCTGCACACAGAACAAAGTAAAGTTGCAGGATATAAAGTCAAAACACAGAAATCCCTTGCATTCCTATACACTAACAATGAGAAAATAGAGAGAGAAATTAAGGAAACAATTCCATTCACCACTGCAATGAAAAGAATAAAATACTTAGGAATATGTGTACTTAAAGAAACTAAAGACCTATATATAGAAAACTATAAAACACTGGTGAAAGAAATCAAAGAGGACACTAATAGATGGAGAAATATACCATGTTCATGGATTGGAAGAATCAATATCGTGAAAATGAGTATACTACCCAAAGCAATTTATAGATTCAATGCAATCCCTATCAAGCTACCAACGGTATTCTTCACAGAGCTTGAACAAATAATTTCACAATTTGTATGGAAATACAAAAAACCTCGAATAGCCAAAGCGATCTTGAGAAAGAAGAATGGAACTGGAGGAATCAACCTGCCTGACTTCAGGCTCTACTACAAAGCCACAGTCATCAAGACAGTATGGTACTGGCACAAAGACAGAAATATAGATCAATGGAACAAAATAGAATGCCCAGAGATAAACCCACGCACTATGGACACCTTATCTTTGACAAAGGAGGCAAGAATATACAATGGATTATAGACAATCTCATTAACAAGTGGTGCTGGGAAAACTGGTCACCCACTTGTAAAAGAATGAAACTAAAGCACTTTCTAACACCATACACAAAAATAAACTCAAAATGGATTAAAGATCTCAATGTAAGACCAGAAACTATAAAACTTCTAGAGGAGAACATAGGCAAAACACTCTCCGACATACATCACAGCAGGATCCTCTATGACCCACCTCCCAGAATATTGGAAATAAAAGCAAAAATAAACAAATGGGACCTAATTAAACTTAAAAGCTTATGCACAACAAAGGAAACTATAAGCAAGGTGAAAAGACAGCCTTCAGAATGGGAGAAAATAATAGCAAATGAAGCAACTGACAAACAACTAATCTCAAAAATATACAAGCAACTCCTACAGCTCAACTCCAGAAAAATAAATGACCCAATCAAAAAATGGGCCAAAGAACTAAATAGACATTTCTCCAAAGAAGACATACAAATGGCTAACAAACACATGAAAAGATGCTGAACATCACTCATTATCAGAGAAATGCAAATCAAAACCACTATGAGGTACCATTTCACGCCAGTCAGAATGGCTGTGATCCAAAAGTCTACAAGCAATAAATGCTGGAGAGGGTGCAGAGAAAAGGGAACCCTCTTACACTGTTGGTGGGAATGCATACTAGTACAGCCACTATGGAGAACAGTGTGGAGATTCCTTAAAAAACTGGAAATAGAACTGCCTTATGATCCAACAATCCCACTGCTGGGCATACACACTGAGGAAACACACTGAGAATTGAAAGACACACGTGTACCCCAATGTTCATCGCAGCACTGTTTATAATAGCCAGGACATGGAAGCAGCCTAGATGCCCATCAGCAGATGAATGGATAAGAAAGCTGTGGTACATATACACAATGGAGTATTACTCAGCCATTAAAAAGAATACATTTGAATCAGTTCTAATGAGGTGGGTGAAACTGGAACCTGTTATACAGAGTGAAGTAAGCCAGAAAGAAAAACACCAATACAGTATACTAATGCATATATATGGAATTTAGAAAGATGCTAACAATAACCCTGTATACGAGACAGCAAAAGAGACACTGATGTATAGAATAGTCTTTTGGACTCTGTGGGAGAGGGAGAGGGTGGGATGATTTGGGAGAACAGCATTGAAATATGTATAACATCATATATGAAACAAGTCGCCAGTCCAGGTTCGATGCACGATACTGGATGCTTGGGGCTGGTGCACTGGGATGACCCAGAGGGATGGTATGGGGAGGGAGGTGGGAGGAGGGTTCAGGATGGGGAACACGTGTATACCTGTGGCAGATTCATTTTGATATATGTCAAAACTAATACAATATTGTAAAGTTAAATAAAATAAAATTTTAAAAAAATATTGCACAACCAACACTACTATCAAATTCTAGAACATTTTCACCATCCTAATAAAGATATTCCACTCCCCTTAGCAGGTACTTATTCTCCTGCCCCATTACAGGGCAACCATAATTGACTTTCTGTGTCTGTGCTTTCACTACCTTGGACATCTCATATAAGTGGAATGAAACAATATTTGGCTTTGTATGTCTGGCTCTCTTCTTAGAAAGAAAGAATAATGAATAAGGTAAAATAAGAAATAAAGATAAGAAAGATGTCTACCTATCAATTAATGTACAGTTCTATCAAGATAATTAAATATAAGAAAGAAAGAATAATGAACTAAGAGAACACTTAGAATAATGTTCTCAAGGTTTCTTTGGGTTGTACATAAATAAGCATGTCATTTACCTTTATGCTTAAATGATATTCTATTGTATGATGTACCTGAATATGCTCTTAGACCAAGTAAGCAGATATCTGGCCAAATAAGCTTTTTCATGATACTTTTCTCTCTGAATGGTAAGGATCACCACCTTCATTTAGACAATTCTACAAACACTATAGGCATGTTCAGACCCTTCTCATTTTTATTTTTATTTTTTCATATTTCATTTAATCATATTTCTACTAATTTGATGAGTTTTATTAGCCATCTTGTAGTAAAGCTATTTGACTTCAATTTCTAACTGGTTATGTTTTTAAATTGTTCTCTCTCTCTCTCTTTTTTTTTTTTTAACATTGGGAAATAAGTGCCTTTTCTGAAAATTTACTGTTTCCTAATTTATTTCATTCATTCATAGCATACATTCCTATTAAAAATGCTTTGGAAAATTTCTTACTGATATTTGAACTTATAATAAATTTATCAACACTTATAATAAATGTATCAACAAAACAAAAACAAAACAAAAAAAACCCTGGTTTTTGATAAGGATCAAAAACTGCTGACTTTGCATCCCCTATTATCCTCTATGTGTAACTTAGGGTATATAAGCCCCTGTTAAAAATAAAGCTATGGGCCTTGCTCACCAATGCTTGGTCTCCCCATGTCATTCTTCCCTTTAACTTCCAGCTGAGTCTCCATCTGGAGCATGGATATCCTCTGCGACCATTTATTTGCCTGGGCTTCTAAGACCCACTCGAGAAGGTGTCTAAGGTGGGGCACCTTCCACTATTTGAGAGGGCGCCTGCGGCCTCCGTGGTCAGAGCTAACCTGGTGTCACAGGTTATATTGATTTTCGGCGTAAACCAAGCTACTCAGCCTCTTTTCTCCACTGAATTTTCCTACTGAGCTATCCTCATTCTATTACTCTTTATATCTCTAATTAGCATATAAATAGTCGCCTAGGCCGTCTCTCCTTCAAATATCCTGGATCAGCAGGGGCTGGACCCCAGCAGAGAAGGAAATGGCAACCCACTCCAGTGTTCTTGCCTGGAGAATCCCAGGGACGGGGGAGCCTGGTAAGGTGCCATCTATGGGGTCCTACAGAGTCGGACACGACTGAAGTAACTTAGCAGCAGCAACAGCAGCAACCCAATGATACAGGACAAAACCAGTGTGACTGCAAGTATGGTCATCTGGTAATCCAGGGTTATTAGCCACTCTCTTTTGTTCTTTACAGTGAATCAAAGTTTATTCTTTTCTCTTCTTGATCAGATCAGTCACTCAGTCGTGTCTGACTTTTGCGACCCCACGGATCGCAGCATGCCAGGCCTCCCTTCCCATCACCAACTCTCGGAGTTTACTGAGACTCACATCCATAGAGTCAGTGGTGCCATCCAGCCATCTCATCCTCTGTCGTCCCCTTCTTCTTGCCCCCAATCCCTCCCACCAACAGAGTCTTTTCCAATGAGTCAACTCTTTACATGAGGTGGCCAAAGTACTGGAGTTACAGCTTTAGCATCATTCCTTCCAAAGAACACCGAGGACCAATCTCCTTTAGAATGGACTGGTTGGATCTCCTTGCAGTCCAAGGGACTCTCAAAGAGTCTTCTCCAACACCACAGTTCAAAAGCATCAATTCTTCAGCACTCAGCTTTCTTCATAGTCCAACTCTCACAACCATACATGACCACTGGAAAAACCATAACCTTGACTAGATGGACCTTTGTTGGCAAAGTAGTGTCTCTGCTTTTCAATATGCTATCTAGGTTGGTCATAACTTTTCTTCCAAGGAGTAATCGTCTTTTAATTCCATGGCTGCAATCACCATCTGCAGTGATTTTGGAGCCCAGAAAAATAAAATCTGACACTGTTTCCATTGTTTTCCCATCTATTTCCCATGAAGTGATGGGACCAGATGTCATGATCTTCATTTTCTGAATGTTGAGCTTTAAGCCAACTTTTCCACTCTCCACTTTCTCTTTCATCAAGAGGCTTTTAAGTTCCTCTTTACTTTCTGCCATAAGGGTGGTGTCATCCGCATATCTGAGGTTATTGATATTTCTCCAGGCAATCTTGATTCCAGCTTGTGCTTCTTCCAGCCCAGCGTTTCTCATGATATACTCTGCATATAAGTTAAATAGCAGGGGGACAATATACAGCCTTGATGTACTCCTTTTCCTATTTGGAACAAGTCTGCTGTTCCATGTCCAGTTCCAACTGTTGCTTCCTGATCCTCATATAGGTTTCTCAAGAGACAGGTCATGTGGTCTGGTATTCCCATCTCTTTCAGAATTTTCCACAGTTTATTGTGATCCACACAGTCAAAGGCTTTGGCATACTCAATAAAGCAGAAATAGATGATGTTTTTCTGGGAATCTTTTGCTTTTTTGATGACCCAACAGATGTTGGCAATTTGATCTCTGGTTCCTCTGCCTTTTCTAAAACCAGCTTGAACATCTGGAAGTTCACCATTCACGTGTTGCTGAAGCCTGGCTTGGAGAATTTTGAGCATTACTTTACTAGCGTGTGAGATGAGTGAAACTGTATGGTAGTTTGAGCCTTCTTTGGCATTGCCTTTCTTTGGGATTGGAATGAAAACTGACCTTTTCCAGTCCTGTGGCCACTGCTGAGTTTTCCAAATTTGCTGGCATATTGAGTGCAGCACTTTCACAGCATCACCTTTCATGATTTGAAATAGCTCCACTGGAATTTCATCACCTTCACTAGCTTTGTTCGTAGTGATGATTTCTAAGGCCCACTTGACTTCACATTCCAGGATGTCTGGCTCTAAGTGAGATAATCACACTATGGTGAGTATCTTGTCATGAAGATCTTTTTTGTATAGTTGTTCTGTGTTTTCTTGCCACCTCTTCTTAATATCTTCTGCTTCTGTTAGGTCCGTACCATTTCTGTCCTTTATCGAGCCCATCTTTGCATGAATTGTTCCCTTGGTATCTCTAATTTTCTTTAAGAGATCTCTAGTCTTTCCCATTCTGTTGTTTTCCTGTATTTCTTTGCATTGGTCACTGAGGAAGGCTTTCTTATCTCTTCTTGCTATTCTTTGGACCTCTGCATTCGGATGCTTATATCTTTCCTTTTCTCCTTTGCTTTTTGCTGCTCTTCTTTTCACAGCTATTGTAAGGCCTCCCCAGACAGCCATTTTGCTTCTTTGCATTTCTTTTCCATGGGGATGGTCTTGATCCCAGTCTCCTGTACAATGTTACGAACCTCAGTCATTAGTTCATCAGGCACTCTATCTATCAGATCTAGTCCCTTAAATCTATTTCTCACTTCCACTGTATAATCATAAGGGATTTGATTTAGGTCATACCTGAATGGTCTAGTGGTTTTCTCTCCTTTCTTCAATTTAAGTCTGAATTTGGCAATAAGGAGCTCATGATCTGAGCCACAATCAGCTCCTGGTCTTGTTTTTGCTGACTGTATAGAGCTTCTCCATCTTTGGCTGCAAAGAAAGTAATCAAAATGATTTTACTGTTGACCATCTGGTGATGTCCATGTGTAGAGTCTTCTCTTGTGTTGTTGAAAGAAAGTGTTTGCTATGACCAGTGCATTAACCTTACATATAGCAAATGCCCCAGCATTCCCATTCCTAGTATTTCTGCAAGAAGAATAAGAATTTTAGCATATGCTAGAGATTTATTCAAATAATCATATCATTATTATTCTTAATAGCCTAAAATTTTACCTATGTAGTTTTATTTGAAAACACTTTAACACAGGACTTTTTTTCCTGAAAGCTAAGAATTGGATAGAACAGCAAAGTTTCTGCCTTTTTTGTACAGGAAAAACTCTTCCGTTGCTCAGTCTTCCCTAGTCTCTACAGTTCCATATTTAGCTTCTTTTGTTTCTATAATATTTATACCCTAATAAGTATTTTAATTATTTCAGATATGGATGAAAGGCATAATTTTGGCATCATATTCTTTCTGTGCCAGGTATAGTACCTCATGTTGAAATCACGTTTAATAAACTTGATACATAGTATTTCCTCTTTTCCTGTTAGAAATTAAAGGAAGGTTCCCAGGTGACTCAGTGAGTAAAGAATCCACCAGAGATGCAGGAGACACAGGAGACAGGGGTACAGTCTCTAGGTTGGGATAATCCCCTGAAGGAGGGAATGGCAACTCACTCCAGTATTCTTGCCTGGAGAACCTCATGGAGAAAGGAATCTAGCGGGCTACAGTCCATAGGGTTGCAAAGAGTTGGATGCAACTGAATTGACTAAACATGCACACACACATAGGTTAATCAGTAAATAAGAGATGTGAAGTCACTCAGTCGTGTCACTCTTTGTGACCCCATGGACTGTAGCCTACTAGGCTCCTCCTTCCATAGGATTTTCCAGGCAAGTAGAGACTATTAAATTGTCATATATCAGTTTCATAGGAAGAATACTGACTGAATGGGTGATAGAACAGAGGTGACAATAAATATAGCTTGAAATGTCACATAATGTTCAGAAGATTCATTCTTCTCAGGATGTACTCTAATTAAAAGACAGCAGATTGTCTCTACACCTGTGTTAGACATTGCCACTGTTTACCAGTATTTCCTAGTATCTCTCTTTTCTATTCTCTTCTTTTTAATTTTTTTTGCGTTCCTCTCTTTTATTTATTTTAATTATTTCATTTTCAATTAAAAAATAATTGCTTTACAGTGTTGTGTTAGTTTCTGAATCTGGAGAAATGGAACTGATGAACCTATTTGAGGGGTAGGAATAGAGACACTGATGTAGAAAATGGACTTGTGGACACGGGGTGGAAGGGGAAGGTGGGGCGAATTGAGAGACTGATATCGACATAAATGGGCTTCCCTGGTGACTCAGAGAGTAAAGAATTTGCCTGCAGGGCAGGAGACCCAGGTTCAATCCCTGGGTCAGGAGGATCCCCTGGAGAAGGGAATGGCTTCCCACTCCAGTATTCTTGCTTGGAGAATTCCATGGACAGAGGAGACTGATGGGCTACAGTCCATACGGTTGCAAGAGACAGACATGAGTTAGCAACTAAACCACCACCACCACTGACATATACACTACCATGAGTAAATTAGATAGCTAGAGGGACGCTGCTATATAACCCAGGGAGCTCAGATCCATGCTCTGTGATAACCTAGAAGTAGTGGGAGGTAGGCAGGAGGCTCCTTTTGATCATGATATATGATTTTTTTTTTTTTATTTATTTACTTTACAATATTGTATTCATTTTGCCATACATCAACATGCATCCGCCACTGGTGTACACGTGTTCCCCATCGTGATTGCCCACCGCCCCACCTCCCTCCCCATACCATCCCTCTGGGTCATCCCAGTGGACCAGCCCCAAGCTTCCTGTATCCTGCATCAAACCTGGACTGGCGATTCATTTCTTATATGATATTATACATGTTTTAATGCCACATATCATTTAGTTTGATAATATTTTGTTCTGAGTATTTTCCATTCAAATTCATCAGAGTTTTTGGCTTTTAATTTTTCTTTATTTTAGTGCCCTTTTCTATTCATAGTTTGGTTTCAGGGAAATATTGGCAATAATAAAATCATTTAGAAATCATTTTCTCCTCCTCAATATTTTAGAAGAGCTTGAGAAAGATAGCTGTTAAATTGACTTTGAATGTTTTGGGAGAATTAAACTGTGAAGTTCTCTGGTCCTGAACTTCTGTTGGGGAGGGGGGGGGTGGATTTTTAATTAACATTTCTAACTCTTTACTAGTGATCATTCTATTCAGGTTTTCTGTTTCTTCATGATTCAGTCTTAAAATTGAATGATTCTAAAAATGGATTCATTTCTTCTAGGTTGTCAATTTGTTGGCATATAGTTGATTTATAGTATTTCTGTGATGTCAACTATAATTTCACCTCTTTTCTTTCTGATTTCATTTATCTAAGTTTTCTTTCTTTCTTAGTGAGTCTTTCTAATGGTTTGTTAATTTTGTTTATCTTTTTAAAGTATCTATTCTCAGTTTTGTTGAGCTTTTATATTGTCTTTTTGTTGATCTTTTATACTTTCTTGTTTCCTGAAGTGGACCTGTGTTGCTATAAACTTCCGTTTTAGTACTATTTCTGCTGCATCCCATAGACTTTTATTTTCAGCCTCATTTATCTTCCGATATTTTTGAAATTTTTCTTTTGACTTCTTCATTAATAGATTAGCTGTTCAATAGCATGTTGTTTAGTCTCCAAGTATTTTTTCCAGTTTTCTTGTAGCTTATTTTTATTTCTGGTTTCATATGATTATGGTGAGAAAGGATGCTTGATATGGTTGGTTTAAATCTTCATAAAATTATGGAGCCTTATTTTGCATCTCAAATTATGTTCTATTCTTGAGAAAATTGATCATGCACTTGAGGAGAGTGTGTTCTGCTACTTTAGGAAAGCATAATTTGTTCAAACCTGATAGGTCCATCTGGTCTAAAGTTTTATTTAAGGCCATTATTTCCTGTCTTTGTGATTCTCTGTCAATGTGACATATCCATTGCTATAAGTGATAAAGACCTCTACTATTATGTGGTGATATTGTTTTTTCTCTTTAGATCTTTTAATAATTCCTTTATATATTTTGGTGCTCCCACATTAGGTATTATTAACTCATGTTATTATGGTGAATTTTCCCTTGTATATAATTACCCTGTATATAATGTCTATCTCTTGCTCTTGTTACCTTTTTTGGTTTGAAGTCTATTTTGTCTGATGTGAGTGTAATAAAAGCTGCTTTCTTTACACTGCCATTTCTTTGGAGTATCATCTTCCATCCTTTCACTTTAGCCAACTTCCGTCTTTAGAGCTAAGTTTCCCATCAGTAATATATAATTCTGTCCTGTTTTTAGTCCATCCAACCAGGCTGCATCTCTTGATTGAATTCAATCCACTTTTATTTATGATGAAAATTGACAAATGAGGACTCAGTACTGCCATTTTATCATTTTTGTTTTTTGGTTGCTCTAGATCTACATTTTTTTCCTTGTTTTTTTTTTTTTTTTTTTTCTCTGCCACTACCGATTCATGGTTTTCTTTAATGTTTCTCTGTTTCTTTTCTTTTTTTTTTTTTCAATTTTGTGTCTCTTTTCTAGATTTGTAATTTGTTTAAACCATAAGATTTGTAGAAAATGTCTTTTTGGTAAAATAGAACTATTTTCTGTGATAGCATCTTATCTTCATTATCCTGTATGATTTTCATCTTTTTCCTCTTCCAATTCTATGTTTTTTTGTTTCTGATCATGTATTCTACTGTGAATTTTTGATTAAAATGTATTAGCAATTTTTAAATTTTTACTTTAACCTTTCTGGTTTATCTTCTCATGAGGTCACTAATTCTGTTATGCAGACCTCACCCTTATGACATCAGATCAGATCAGATCAGATCAGTCACTCAGTCGTGTCCGACTCTTTGCGACCCCATGAATTGCATCACGCCAGGTCTCCCTGTCCATCACCAACTGCCAGAGTTCTCTCAGACTCACGTCCATCGAGTCAGTGATGCCATCCAGCCATCTCATCCTCTGTTGTCCCCTTCTCCTCTTGCCCCCAATCCCTCCCAGCATCAGAGTCTTTTCCAATGAGTCAACTCTTCGCATGAGATAGCCAAAGTACTGGAGTTTCAGCTTTAGCATCATTCCTTCCAAAGGAATCCCAGGGCTGATCTCCTTCAGAATGGACTGGTTGGGTCTCCTTACAGTCCAAGGGACTCTCAAGAGTCTTCTCCAACACCACAGTTCAGAAGCATCAATTCTTCGGTGCTCAGCCTTCTTCACAGTCCAACTCTCACATCCATACATGACCACAGGAAAAACTCCATACATGACCACAGGAAAAACCATAGACTTGACTAGACGAACCTTTGTTGGCAAAGTAATGTCTCTGCTTTTGAATATGCTATCTAGTTTGGTCATAACTTTCCTTCCAAGGAGTAAGCATCTTTTAATTTCATGGCTTGCAAATAAACCTAATTAATTATCAAAGGTCCCATCTCCAATGACCATCATACTGGGAGGTAGGCTTCTATATATGACTTATGAGGAGACACAGTTTGGTCACAGAATGTGTCACTCATAGTTTGAGGAGAGTTTTGTTATGGTTGTATACTGTGGTGATATATATATATATATATATATATATATATATATTTTTTTTTTTTTTTTTTTAATGTGTCAACTGTGAAAAATTTGTGTATACTGCTTCATCCCTGTCAGTATGTCTGAGTCTAGTGTTACTGCCCTCTACTGTTACTAGAGTTGTTGGCTTTAGTGTGATTCCTCTGGGAATTGAAAAAGAAAATGGGTTAAATCATATTTAGCAGAAAACAGCAAGGCCTAGAAAGCTCTACTGTTTATTTGGGGGTTGATTACAGACTACTACATGTTAGACTAGGAATGGACTTTCCAATTAGCAAGGCTAGTCTATGCTAAAAATTGAGATAACTGGGCCTTTTTGTTTGAATCTAGAAGAGGTTTATAAAGCAGGAAGAAGAAGGGAGGAGGGGGTCAGGCAATAGAAAGACATGACAGACGGTCGGCCATTATGAAAGGACCAGCCATAGTGTTGAAAGGATGGGGCCTCAGAAATTAGGAAGAAATTAGTCTCCTCCACCCCTTCATTCAAAGGATCAGATGGAACTGTACGGAGAACATACAGATTCTTAACGGCCTTTTCGTTATGCATGGCACATACCTAATTTTTTTCACATTTATTCATAATTGTCGTCCTCTTTACAAGTGATTAAATTTGAATGAAAATCATTTAACATATGCTATTTGGGCTTCCCAGGTGGCTTAGTGGTAAAGAACCCATCTGCAATACAGGAGGCACAAAAGACAAGGGTTTAATTCCTGGGTTAGGAACATCCCCTGGAGAAGGAAATGGCGGCACCTCCAGTATTCTTGCCTGGGGAAATTTCATGGACAGAGGAACCTGGCCGGTTACCATCCATGGGGTCACAAAGAACTGGACATGACTGAGCATAGCACAGCATAGATCCTAATGCTATTAATAGTAGAATGTAATGTAAACATCAATGGTAATCTTTTAAAGAAAGGCAAGAAGTGCATTTGTATTGTAATATATTACCCTCATAATTATCAGGAGACACTGTTTTAGGAATGATTTCACAAAGGTTCTGAAAGTTCTGCTACTTCCTTAAATTCACAGAGTTGATATGGGATTGAGGTGGACTATTAACTCGGACTTTGACTGAACACAATAAATTCTCTCAGTATATAAGATTTTATTTATTCAGATAAAATATTTATTATTCAGAGGAAGTACTCAGATAATCAGGTAGAATGTGATTTGCTTTGAGCTCTGTTCCTGTGTGTATTGACTACTCTCATTCTTCAGCATGGACTGACTCCATCTTATAAAGCCTAATCAAAGAAGTTTCTCTCAATATAACCAGGCAGAAATTGATTATAGTGTTTCTTATGCAGATGAGTCATACTTATTTACCTCTGTGATTGTTGACAAATAACAAATTTGAAACCATAAAACATCACATGCATGAGTATCTGTGCTTTGTGACCCTATGGACTGTAACCCTACCAGGCTCCTCTGTCCATGGGATTCTCCAGGCAAGAATAATGGAGTGGGTTGCCATTTCCTTCCCCAGGGGATCTACCTTACCTAGGGATCAAACCTGTGTCTCTTATGTTTCCTGAATTGGCAAGTGAGTTCTTTGCCACTAGCACCACCTGGGAAGCCCCCAAATAATATACATATAAAGGCAAAATTTTAATAAATTTTATACATGTTATAAATTTTTATTATGTGCCAGACACTTAATATATTTTTATGTTCAGTCCCTACAAAGATCCAATGTGATAGGATGATATTGTCATCCATATGTTACAACCATTTTTGCTTCCTCTCTACACAATACCCTTCTTCTGCTTAACAAGATCATGGCACATTCTCCCAGGTTGTGAAAATCTCTAGGATGCTTAACAAAGGCACAATTCATGAACACAGGTCTCTTCTCTGATGGCAAGATTAGGAAAAAGATGGTAGAGAATGTTGGACTTTCAGCAAAGCTCTGCTCATAAACTAATATCCTTCTTGCCTTATTTCTTTCTTTTCCTAACTTATCACTCTCATTTTTCTCTTCTTCTTCTTCTTGCATTCCTTATTTCTATCTAAGAATTAAAAGTGGACATAGAAAGAGAAAGATAAATATTGTATACTAATGCATACATAACTATAATGTAAACCACAATCACAGAAAACTAACCAATTTAATCACATGGATCACAGCCTTGTCTAACTCAATGAAACTATGAGCCAAGCTATGTAGGGCCACCCAAGATGGATGGGTAATGGTGGAGAGTTCTGACAAAACATGGCCCACTAGAAAAGGGAATGGCAAACCACTTCAGTATTCTTGCATTGAGAACCTCATGAACAGTATGAAAAGGCAAAATGAAGAGATACTGAAAGAAAAACTCCACAGGTCAGTAGGTGCCCAATATGGTACTGGAGATCAGTGGAGAAATAACTCCAGAAAGAATGAGAGATGGAGCCAAAGCAAAAACAACACCAAGTTGTAGATGTGACTGGTGATAGAAGTAAAGCCTGATGCTGTAAAGAACAATATTTCATAGGAACCTGGAATGTTAGGTCCATGAATCAAGGTAAATTGGAAGTCGTCAAACAGGAGATAGCAAGAGTGAACGTCAATATTTTAGAAATCAGCAAACTAAAATGGACTGGAATGGGTGAATTTAAATCAGATGACCATTATATCTACTCCTGTGGGAAAGAATCCCTTAGAAGAAATAGAGTAGCCATCATAGTCAACAAGAGAGTCTGAAATGCAGTACTGGATGCAGTCTTAGAAACAACAGAATGATCTATGTTCATTTCCAAGGCAAACCATTCAATACCTTGATAATCCAAGTCTATGCCCCCAACATTCTGAAGAAGCTGAAGTTGAACCATTCTGTGAAGACCTACAAGACCTTCTAGAACTAACACCCAAAAAAGATGTCCTTTTCATTATAGGGGACTGGAATGCAAAGTAGGAAGTCAGGAGATACAAAGAGTAACAGGCAAATTTGGCCTTAGAGTACAGAATGAAGCAGGGCAAAGGCTAATAGAGTTTTGCCAGGAGAACACACTGGTCATAGCAAACACCCTCTTCCAACAATACAAGAGAAAGCTCTACACGTGGACATCACCAGATGATCAACATAAAAATCAGACTGATTATATTATTTGCAGCCAAAGATGGAGAAACTATACATTCAGCAAAAACAAGACTGGGAGCTGACTGTGGCTCAGATCATGAACTCCTTATTACCAAATTCAGAACTAAATCGAAGAAAGTAGGGAAAACCATTCAGGTATGACCTGAATAAAATCCCTTGTGATTATATAGTAGAAGTGAGAAATAGATTGAAGGGACTAGATCTGATAGACAGAGTGCCTGATGATTTATGGATGGAGATTCGTGACATTGTACAGGAGACAGGGATCAAGAGCATCCCCAAGAAAAAGAAATCCAAAAAAGCAAAATGGCTATCTAAGGAGGCCTTACAAATAGCTGTGAAAAGAAGAGAAGCAAAAAGCAAAGGGGAAAAGGAAAGATATACCAATATGAATGTAGAGTTCCAAAGAACAGCAAGGAGAGATAAGAAAGCTTTCCTCAGTGATCAGTGCAAAAAAAAAGAGGAAAAAAAAAAAATAGAATGCGAAAGACTGGAGATCTCCTCAAGAAAATAAGAGATGCCAAGGGAATATTTCATGCCAAGATGGGCTCAATAAAACAGAAATGGTAAGGACCTAACAGAAGCAGAAGATATTAAGAAGAGGTGGCAAGAATACACAGAAGAACTGTACAAAAAAGATCTTCATGACCCAGATAATCATGATGGTGTGATCACTCACCTAGAGCCAGACATCCTGGAATGTGAAGTCAAGTGGACTTTAGCAAGCATCACTAAGAACAAAGCTAGTGGAGGTGATGGAATTCCAGTTGAGCTATTTCAAATCCTGAAAGATGATGCTGTGAAAGTGTTGCACTCAATATGCCAGCAAATTTGGAAAACTCAACAGTGGCCATGGGACTGGAAAAGGTCAAATAAAAGCAATGCCAAAGAATGCTCAAACTACCGCACAATTGCACTCATCTCACACGCTAGTAAAGTAATGCTCAAAATTCTCCAAACCAGGTTTCAGCAGTACATGAATTGTGAACTTCCAGATGTTCAAGCTGGTTTTAGAAAAGGCAGAGGGACCAGAGATCAAATTGCCAACATCTGCTGGATCATTGAAAAAACAAGATAATTCCAGAAAAACATCATCTATTTGGCTTTATTGACTATGCCAAAGCCTGTGACTGTGTGGATCACAATAAACTGTGGAAAATTCTGAAAGAGATGGCAATACCAGACCACCTGACCTGCTTCCTGAGAAATCTGTATGCAGGTCAGGAAGCAACAGTTAGAACTGGACATGGAACAACAGACTGATTTCAAATAAGAAAAAGAATACATCAAGACTGTATCTTGTCACCCTGCTTATTTAACTTATATGCAGAACACATTATGAGAAACACTGGGCTGGATAAAGCACAAGCTGGAATCAAGATTGCCAGGAGAAATATCAATAAACTCAGATATGCAGATGACACCACCCTAATGGCAGAAACTGAAGAACTAAAGAGCCTCTTGATGAAAGTGAAACAGGAGAGTGAGAAAGTTGGCTGAAAGCTCAACATCCAGAAAACAAAGATCATGGCATACGGTCCCATCACTTCATGGAAAATAGATGGAGAAATGGTGGAAACAGTGTCTGACTTTATTTTTCTGTACTCCAAAATCACTGCAAATGGTGACTGCAGCCCTGAAATTAAAAGACAGTTGCTCCTTGGAAGAAAAGCTAAGACAAACCTAGACAGCATATTAGAAAGCAGAGACATTACTTTGCTGACAAAGTTCTGTCTAGTCAAAACTATGCTTTTTCCAATAGTCATGTATGGATGTGAGAGTTGGATCATAAAGAAAGCTGAGTGCCAAAGAATTGATGCTTCTGGACTGTAGTGTTGGAGAAGACTCTTGAGAATCCCTTGGACTGCAAGGAGATCCAACAGTCCATCCTAAAGGAAATCAGTCCTGAATATTGATTGGAAGAACTGATGCTGAAGCTGAAACTCCAATACTTTGGCCACCTGATGTGAAGAACTGCCTCATTTGAGAAGACCCTGATGCTGAGAAAGATTGAGGGAGGGAGGAGACGACAGAGGATGAGATGGTTCAATGGCATCACCAACTTGATGGACATGAGTTTGAGCAAGCTCCAGAAGTTGGTGATGGACAGGGAGGCCTGGTGTGTTTCAGTCAATGGGGTGGCAAAGAGTCAGACACGATTGAGAGACTGAACTGAATGCATACATATGGAATCTAGAAAGATGGTACTGAAGAATTTATTTGCAGGGCATCATTGAAGAAACAGGCATAGAGAACAGACTTATGGACAAGGGGAGAGAGGAGGAGAGAGTGAGATGTATGGCTAGAGTAACATGGAAACTTACATTACCATATGTAAAATAGATTCAATACAGTTCTGGTAAGTCACCTAGTTGTGTCTGACCCTTTGTGACTCCATGGACTGCAGCACAACAGGCCTCCCTGTCCATCACCAACTCCTGAAGCTTGCTCAAACTCATGTGCACCAAGTCAGTGATGCCATCCAACCATCTCATCCTCTTTCATCCCCTTCTCCTTCTGCCCTCAATCTTTCTCAGCATCAGGGTCTTTTCCTGAGTCAGTTCTTCACATCAGGTGGCCAAAGTATCGGAGCTTCAGCTTCAACATCAGTCCTTCCAATGAATATTCAGAACTGATTACCTTTAGGATAGCCAATGGGAATTTGCTGTATGTCTCAGGGAATTCAAACAGGGGTTCTGTGCCAGTGGGATGGGAAGGGAGATGGGAGGGAGCTACAAGAGGGACAGGACATATGTTGATAGAAAACAACAAAATTCTGTAAAGCAATTATCTTTCAATTAAAAAATAAAAAAAATATTTTTAAGTGGTCATAAATCTTGAGGGCATATTAGCATGTTTTACTTAAAGAATAAATTCAGACTTTTTCTGACAATGTCAATCTGGTTTCTTCTGCCCTTAGCTTTCTTTATAGTCCAACTCTCATGTCCATACATGACCACTGGAAAAACCATAGCCTTGACTAGATGGACCTTTGTTGGCAAAGTAATGTCTCTGCTTTTTAATATGCTGTCTAGGTTGGTCATAACTTTCCTTCCAAGGAGTAAGCATCTTTTAATTTCATGGCTGCAGTCACCATCTTCAGTGATTTTGGAGCCCAGAAAAATAAAGTCAGCCACTGTTTCCACTGTTTCCCATCTATTTCACATGAAGTGATGGGACCAGATGCCATGATCTTAGTTTTCTGAATGTTGAGCTTAAAGCCAACTTTTTCACTCTCCTCTTTCACTTTCATCAAGAAGCTCTTAAGTTCCTCTTCACCTTCTGCCATAAGGGTGGTGTCATCTGAATATCTGAGGTTATTGATATTTCTCCCTGCAATCTTGATTCCAACTTGTGCTTCTTCCAGTCCAGAACTTCTCATGGTGTACTCTGAATATAATTTAAATAAGCAGAGTGACAATATACAGCCTTGACATACTCCTTTTCCTACTTGGAACCAGTCTGTTGTTCCACGTCCAGTTCTAACTTTTGCTTCCTGACCTGCATACAGGTTTCTCAAGAGGCAGGTCAGGTGGTCTAGCATTCCTAGCATTCCATTATCTCTTTCAGAATTTCCCACAGTTTATTGTGATCCACACAGTCAAAGCCTTTGGCATAGTAAATAAGGCAGTAATAGATGTTTTTCTGGAACTCTCTTGGTCTTTAGATGATCCAGTGGATGTTGGCAATTTGATCTCTTGTTCCTCTGCCTTTTCTAAAGCCAGCTTTAACATCTGGAAGTTCATGGTTCATGTATTGCTGAAGCCTGGCTTGGAGAATTTTGAGCATTACTTTACTAGTGTGTGAGATGAGTGCAATTGTCTGATAGTTTGAGCCTTCTGTGGCGTTTCCTTTCTTTGGGATTAGAGTGAAAACTGACCTTTTCCAGTCCTGTGGCCACTAAATGTAGTACTTGGGTACAATCTCAAAAATGGCAGAATGATCTCTGTTCATTTCCATTCAATATCACAGTAATCCAAGTCTATGCCCCAACTAGAAATGCCAAAAAAGCTGAAGTTGAACAGTTCTATTATGACCTACAAGACCTTCTAGAACTAACACCAAAAAAAAAGATATCCTTTTCATCACAGAGGACAGGCATGCAAAAGTAGGAGTGAAGAGATACCTGGAATAACAAGCAAATTTGGCCTTGGAGTACAAAATGAAGTAGGACAAAGGATAACAAGATTTTACCAAGAGAATGCACTGTTCATGGAAAACGCTATTTTCCAACAACATAAGGGAAGACTTGACATGGACATCACCAGATGCTCAATAAGAAAATCAGATTGATGATATACTTTGCAGCCAAAGATGAAGAAGCTCTATAGAGTCAGCAAAAACAAGACGGGGAGTGAACTGTAGCTCAGATCATGAACTCCTTATTGCAAAATCCAGACTTAAATGGAAGAAAGTGGGAAAACCACTAGACCATTCAGGTGTGTCCTAAACAAAGCCCTTATGATTATTCAGTGGAAGTGACAAGTAGATTCAAGGGATTCGATTTGATATAAAGAGTGCCTGAAGAACTATGGACAAAGTTTTGTGACATTATACAGGAGGCAGTAATCAAGACCATTCCCAAGGGGGGAAAAAAGTGCAAAAAGGCAAAATGGTTGTCTGAGGAGGCCTTACAAACAGCTGAGAAAAGAAGAGAAGCTAAAGGCAAGGAAGAAAAGCAAAGATATACCCATCTGAATTCAGAGTTCCAAAGAATAGCAAGGAGAGATAAGAAAGCCTTCTTCAGTGATCAATGCAAATAAATGGGAAAAAAAAAATAAAATAGAAATGATAGATATCTCTTCAAGAAATTTAGAGACACCCAGGGAACATTTCATGCAAAGAAGGGCACAATAAAGGACAGAAATGGTATGGATCCAACAGAATCAGAAGATATTAAGAAGTGGCAAGAATACACAGGAGAGCTACACAAAATAGACCTTCATGACCAAGATAACCACGATAGTGTGATCACTCACCTAGAATCAGACATTCCAAAGTGTGAAATTAAGTGAGCCTTAGGAAGCATCACTACGAATAAAGCTAGTGGAGGTGATGGAATTTCAGTTGAGCTATTTTAAATCTTACAGATGATGCTGTTAAATTATGCCCTCAATATGCCAGCAAATTTGTAAAACTCAGCAATGGCCACAGGACTGGAAAATGGCAGTTTTCATTCCAATCCCAAAGAAGGGCAATGCCAAAGAATATTCAAACTACCACACAATTGTACTCATCTCACACTCTAGCAACATACTGCTCAAAATTATCCAAGCTAGGCTTCAACAGTACGTCAATCAAAGACTTCCAGATGTTCAAGCTGGACTTAGAAAAGTCAGAGGATCCAGAGATCAAATTGCCAATGTCCATTAGATCATAGAAAAAGCAAGTGAGTTCCAGGAAAACATCTCCTTTGGCTTCATTGATTACACCAAAGCCATTGACTGTGTGGATCAAAACAAACTGTGGAAAATTCTTCAAGAGATGGGAATGCCAGACCACCTTGTCTGCCTCCTGAGAAATCTGTATGCAGGTCAAAAAGCAGCAGTTAAAACCAGCATGGAACAATGACTGTTTCCAAATTGGGAAAGGAGTACATCAAGGCTGTACATTGTCATCCTGTTTATTTAACTTATATACAGAGTACATCATGGGAAATGCCAGGCTGGAGGAAGCACAAGCTGGAATCAAGATTGCCTGGAGAAATATCAATAACATCAGAAAGGCAGATAATACCACCCATATGGCAAAAAGCAAAACGGAACTAAAGAGCCTCTTGATGAAAGTAAAAGGAGAGTGAAAAAGCTGGTTTAAAACTCAACATTCAAAAAACAAAGATCATGATATCCAGTCCCATCACTTCATGACACGTAGAAACAATGGAAACAATGACAGACTTTATTTTCCTGGCCTCCAAATCACTGCAGATGGTGACTGCAGCTCTAAAATTAAAAGACACTGGCTCCTTGGAAGAAAAGCTAAGACAAACCTAGACAGCATAAAAAGCAGAGACATTACTTTGCTGACAAAGGTTTGTCTAGTCAAATATGGTTTTTCCAATAGTCATGTATGGATGTGAGAATTGGATCATAAAAAAATTTGAGTGCAGAAGAACTGATGTTTTTAGACTGTGGTGTTGGAGAAGACTCTTGAGAGTTCCTTGGACTGCAAGGAGATTCAACCTGTCCATCCTAAAGGAAATCAGTCCTGACTATTCATTGAAAGGACAGATGCTGAAGCTGAAACTCCAATATTTTGGCCACTTGATGCAAAGAATTGACTCATTGGAAAAGACCCTGATTCTGGGAAAGAGTAGGGTCAGGAGAAGGGAATGACAAAGGATGAGATGGTTGGATGGCATCACCCATTCAGTGGACATGAGTTTGAGCAAGCCCCTGGAGTTGGTGATCTACAGGGAAGCCTGGTGTGCTGAAGTCCATGGGGTCACAAAGAGTCTGACATGACTGACAGCTGAACTGAACTGAACTGAACTGAGGTTTCCTGGCGCCGAAGATTGTACACATTTTAAATTTTAATTAGTGTTGTCAAATTACCTGCCCTAATGTACACCTTTACTTATGGTTAACTGAAAACTGTTCTGGAATAGTTTCCCAAATTGCTAAAATCTCCTTTGCTATATTAGGATAAAAACTTTAGGCTATAAATTAAAGGTCAATTTTTAGTATCCATTTCATAGAGAAGATAATATAGAATTAATTTCTTTTCTGTTTTCTCAGAATTGTAGTTAAAACCTAAAGCTGAAGAAAAATTCACTAAGTTACTAATAGTTGCCAAGGCTTACTAAGTTGTATTTGTCTCTACCGCTACTACTGACTATCATCTGTCCTGCCCATGATTTTCCCATTTCCTGCTCCAATCTTAGCATTTGAGAGAGTAAGGACATTCATGATTTGTCCTGTAGCTTCCTTATTCCCGGATCTTGGGAGAGTATAGTGTGACTTTCCACACCTGGACCCAGGGGAGTCAAGATAATAAAATTCTCATGAAGATTGGATGTTTCTCACAATGTGAGAGACTGACACTCTGGTCCTCTAAGTATTTAATTTCTTATAAAATCCAGAGATTTATTCATGCATTCTACAGCCATTTCTCTCTCATTGTCATGTGTCTCTTTTCCTCTTATTTGCTAAGAAATATAAGGCTACAAAGTTTATAAACCCAATATAATTAATCGCTGTGTCAAATTTGCCATTATGCTGCTATTCTGTAGCATAGTATTTATAATGACCTAAGATTTTAATAACATTAGAAGAATTAATAAAAAGTAAATGATGAAAACAGCAGAAAAAGTACTGTTGTGGAAAATCAAGCACTTTACTGCTCATGCTTTTTGTGCCTGTAACTTCCTGAATGACCCTGAAAATATACTGAAATTTTCAGACTTTATTTTTCTCATTACTAACATAAAAATAGAATTTCTGTTTTGCTTTGTTTTTGATAAGAACAGTAACATACGCTTCCTCCATTTTTTTTTTTTTAAAGAAGACCCAGATGACAAAGAAACAAAATCAAGAACTAGATTTATTGAGTACCTGGACACTGCAGAACATTAAGCCTTGGGTGTATCTAAATTCATTGAAAGATCCATAATTTGTGAATCTTTCCAGAGTTGGATATTTACAAGAGGACACTCAAGCAGGTACTAAAAAAAATGAAAGAGAAATTTAAAAGAGAAATATTCACTATTTTCCTCCTTTATGTTTCTCATTCTCATTATCCAGCTAAGATCCACAATCCTATTGACTGCTTTCATGCCCTAATAGCTAATAGCTAACATGCTGGCAAGTTGAAAAAAATTAATTAAATACAAAACTTTAGCATTTTCAATAACAAGGACTTTTTGTTGTTTTATCGTGTTGTGAAATAGTGTTGCTATTCACAAAAAGGTAAACATAAACGTTTTTCTCACAGTAAATTTTTTGAACAAAATATTTTTACCATAGGGACACGGATCTGCTTGGTCTTTGCACCATAGACAAGTGGATTAAGAAATGGAGGGACCAGCAGATAAGTGCTAGAAAAGAGGATGTGAATATAAGGAGGAATGTGAGAACCAAATCTATGTGCAAAAAAGGAGAAGAAACCAAGGGAGTAGAACTGGAGGAAGACACAGATGTGAGCGACACAAGTGTTGAATGCTTTCAACCTAGCCTCCTTCTGAGGCAAACGAAAAACTGTGATGAATATCTGTATGTAGGACAACATGATTAATACAATGTCAAGCCCAGCAACAGTGAAGGCCACAAACAAACCATAGATTTTGTTGACCCTGATATTTTCTGCAGCCAGTTTCACAACAGCCATATGTTCACAGTAGGAATGAGAGATGACTGTTGTATGGTAAAACTGTAATCGAAACCTTATCAGTACTAGGCATGGTGCTACAAGAATGGCAGCCCTGAGTGTTACCATAGCTGCTATTTGAGTGACTAACTGGTGAGAGAAGATGGCAGCATGTCTGAGAGGATAACAGATGGCTACATAGCGGTCCAGGGCCATGGCTAGGAGGATGCCTGATTCTGTGCACTGAAATGTGTGGATGAGCCACATTTGAAGCAAGCAAGAATCAAAATATATCTCTGTTACATGAAACCAGAAGATTCCAAGCATCTTGGGCACAATGCTTGTGCTGAGAGCAATATCTGTGACTCCTAACATGCCTAGGAAAATATACATGGGCTGATGGAGGCTGTGTTCTGATATGATGATAATCAAAAGCAAGAAATTTCCAATCATAGCGATTAGATACATGGCACAAAATGGAATCCCAATCCAACACTGCACAGACTCTAGGCCTGGGATCCCTATAAGGGTCAACACAGAAGGCATGAAGATTGTAACGTTGGAAATGGACATAATCCTTGAGTCTCCTGATGCAAACCCAAGTTTCTCATTCAATTCTACTTTCTTTCCATCTTCCTAGTTTTGCCCAAAATCATCATATTGAGTCTTTCTGATTTATGCAGAAATCTTGGATAATATCACCAGTCTCATTTACATGTAAAGGATAAAACATAGGTCAACAGAGAAACATCACTGTTTTTAGGAAAGACATCCACAGACACAGTATCACAGTTCTTGTACCACAATAAAATGTTATGTGCAGAGCTGGGCAACGCTTTAAAACCTGAAAAATAATTGAATTGGGAAATAAACTGCTGTGTTGACTATTAGTTCATTCCCGACCTGTGGGCAAAGAAAATAGACTTGTTTATATTGTGTGAAAGTTGCATTTAAATCAGAATTTAATGACTCTCTCCACATTACATAGTTCAGTTAACAGCTTTACTAGTCTGTTTTTTCTCTATTGGCTACTTGCTAAGTCACTTCCGTCATATCTGAGTCTATATGACCACAAGGACTATACCTACCAGGATCCTCTGTCCATGGGATTCTCCAGGCCAGAATACTGGAGTGTTTTGCCATAACCTCCTCCAGGGGATCTTCCTGACTCAGGGATAGAACCTTCATCTCTTAAGTCCCCTGCATTGGCAGGCGGGTTCTTTACCACTAGGACCGATTGGGAAGCATCTCTTTTTCTAAGTTGTCTCTAAATCAGGCATAGTTGGCTTGGACCAGCAAATACACAATCTCTGATTAATATATTAGAATGAAAAATTCCCTATTAAAGATGATAGAGGTAGAAACTCTTGTCATTCAAAAGCATAATATGTGTATCTACCAATCAATGCAATCTGTCTTTATGTAAGTTTGGTAGTCCTTTATGAGAATGTGAAGGAAGAGTTGAAGGAAAGGTCATTCAAATCCATGTGCACTCAGCAAATTTGGGCAAAAGTTCTTTGTTACATTTTACATTTCTAATAAAACTATTGTTTTTGCTTATATTTATAAAAGCTGAGTTACATAAAATTTATCATGTGCTTAAAAATTAAAGATTTCAAATCAAAGATTAAAAAATTTCTTTTATATGTAGTATAAGATACCTAGAGGAGAGGGAATCTCTAGGACATAAGGGAAACAGCAGCAGCAATGGCAAGAGGACTCATTCTTAATGGCTCAGGGGTGTAGGGCATGGGCAAAAATGTAACTTGACTGAAATACAGGCTGTTCCTTGGGTTTAAAATGTCCATAATGGCCATTAATATGAGAATTTCCTAATTGAGGCTCATGGATTCTTCATGAAATAGATAATCTGGAATACTTGGGCTTCCCTGGTAACTCAGTTGGTAAAAAAATCTACCTGCAAAGTAGGAAACCTGGATTCGATCCCTGGGTTGGGAAGAGTCCCTGAAGAAGGGAAAGGCTACCCACTCCAGTATTCTGGCCTGAGAATTTCATAGACTGTGTAGTCCATGGGTTCATAAAGAGTCTGACATGACTAAGTGACTTTCACATAGCTGCCATTAATATGAAAATTGCCTAATTGAGGGTCATGGATTCTTCATGAAATAGATAATCTGGAATACTTAATGGCTGCTGTGTAATGGGAGCATGAAAATGGGATTCATGATCTTGTAAGGGGTCACAACAACCAACCAAATAGTACTTGCAGATGTGAATATTGTAAACTATCAATAATACATCACTTAAAGTACATCTCTCTGTTTCAAAAATTTTATATAACTATGCTGTGACTTCTAATAGGGGGTACAGTTCTCAGAGCTTTATGAGATGATGTTCCTGGTTTATAATCTTCAATTTGTTGTTCAGTCACTAAGTTATCCCTGACTCTTTACCACGCTATGAACTGGAGCACACCGGGCTTCCCTGTCCATTATCTCCCAGAGCTTGCTCAAGCTCATGTCCATCAAGTCATTGATACCATTCAACCATGTAACCCTCTGTCATCCTCTTCTCCTCCTGCCCTCCATCTTTCCCATCATCAAGGTTTTTTCCAATGAGTCAGTTCTTCCCGTCAGGTGGCCAAAGTATTGAAACTTCAGCTTCAGCATCAGTTCTTTCATTGAATATTCAGGGTTGATTTCCTTTAGGGTGGACTGGTTTGATCTCCTTGAAGCCCAAGGGACTCTCAAGAGTCTTCTCCAACATCACAATTAAAAGGTATCAATTCTTTGGCCCTCAGCCTTCTTAATGGTCCAACTCTCACATCCATACATAACTACTGGAAAAACCGTATCTTTGACTAGATGGACATTTGTTAGCAAAGTGATGTCTCTGCTTTTTAATAAGATGTCTAGGTTTGTCATAAGCTTTCTTCCAAAAAGGCAGTTGTCATTCAATTTCATGGGTGCAGTCACCATCAGCAGTGATCTTGGAGCCCAAGAAAATAAGATCTGTCACTGCTTCCATTGTTCCTCCATCTATTTGCCACGAAGTGACGGGACGAGATGTCATCATCTTCGTTTTTTGAATGTTGAGTTTTAGGCCAATTTTTTTCACTCTCTGCTTTCACCTTCATCAAGAGGCTCTTTAGGCCCTCTTCACTTTCTGCCATTAAGGTGGTATCATCTGCATATCTGAGGTTATTGATATTTCTCCCAGCAATCTTGATTCTAGCTTGTGCTTCATACAGCTCAATATTTCAAATGATGTACACTGCATATAAGTTAAAGAAACAAGGTGACAGTACACAGAGTTGATGTACTCATTTTCCAATTTTGAACCAGTCCATTGCTCCATCTCTGGCTCTAAATGTCGCTTCTCGGCCAGCATGCAGATGTCTCAGGAGGCAGGTAAGGTGGTCTGGAATTCTCATCTCTTGAAGAATTTCCCACAGTTTGTTGTGATCCACACAGTCAAAGGCTTTAGCCAAATCGATGAAGCACAGTGGATGTTTTTCTGGAATTCTCTTGCTTTTTCCTATGATCCAACAGATGTTGGCAATTTGATCTCTGGTTCCTCTGCCTTTTCTAAATCCAGCTGGTACATATGGAAGTTTTCACTTAACGTACTGTTCAAGCCTAGCTGAATGATTTTGAGCATTACCTCACTAGTATGTGAAATGAGTACAGCTATTCAATAATTTGAACATTCTTTGGCATTTCCTTTCTTTGGGATTGGAATGAAAACTGACCTTCTCCAGTCTTGTGGCTGTTGTGGACAACTCAACAAACAAAAATGTTGTCAAGTTTTCCAAAATTGGGAGCATATTGAGTGCAGCACTTTAATAACATCATCTTTTAGGATTTTAAATAGCTCAGCTGGAATTTCATCATCTCTACTAGGTTTGTTTGTAGTAATGCTTCCTAAGGCCCACTCAACTTCACATTGCAGGATTCTAGCTCTAGGTGAATAATATCACGATTGTGATTATTTGGGTCATTAAGACCTTGTTTTATGTTGTTTTTCTGTGTATTCTTGCCATGTCTTCTTAATCTCTTCTGCTTCTGTTAGGTCCTTGGCATTTCTATCCTTTATTGTGCCCATCTTTGCATGAAGTGTTCACTTAGTATCTCTAATTCTCTTGATGATATCTTTACTCTTTCCCATTCTATGGTTTTCCTCCTTATTTTCATTGTTCACTTAAGAAAGCTTTCTTATCTCTCCTGGCTATTCTTTGGAACTCTGCATTCAGTTGGTTATATCTTTCTTTTTGTCCTTTGCCTTTCACTTCTCTTTTTTCTCAGCTATTTTTAAGGCCTCTTCAGACAACCATTTTGGCTTCTTGCATTTATTTTTCTTGGGATGGTTTTGGTCAATGACTCCTGTCCAATGTTGTGAACCTCTGTCCATAGTTCTTCAGGCACCCTGTCTATGAGATCTAATCCCTTGAATCTACTTGTCACTTTCACTGTATAATCATAAGGGATTTTATTTGGGTCATACCTGAATGGCCTAGTGGTTTTCCCTTACTTTCTTTGAACCTGGATCTCCTAGGGGATTTTTTTTTACCATCTGAGTCACCAAGGAAGACTTTAATAGGTGGAGAGTGAAGAGAAGCAGGTTGTACAGGAGTGGTAAAGTGTTAGTCACTCTGTTATATGACTCTTTGTTACCCTATGGACTATAGTTTGTCAGGCGCCTCTATCCAAGTAATTCTCCAGGCAAGAATACTGAAGTGGGTAACCATTCCCTTCCCTAGGGGATCTTCCCAACTCAGGGATCAAACCTGGGTCTTCTACATGGCAGGCAGAATTTTCTCCATCTGAGCCACCAGGGAAGCTCAATGTTCAGTTGGGCACAAATAAAATTTTCCACTTCTTAGATTACTTTTTTCATTGACACAATGTTATGAGTCCTGATGATACTCTTCTAAGGGCAGGGTTTCCTAAAGAAAAGAAAAAAGGAGAAATCACTCAGTCATGTCTGACTCTTTGTGACCACATGGACTGTAGCCTACCAGGTTCCTCTGTCATGGGATTTTCCAGGCAAGAGTAATGGAGTGGGTTGCCATTTCCTTTTCCAAGGGATCTTCCAGACCCAAGGATTGAACCTGGGTCTCCTGCATCACAGGCAGAGCTTTTACTATCTGATCCACCAAAGAAGCCCCGGGTTTGATAACCTTGGTGCAGCTGACATGTAGTTCAGATCAATTTTTTGTTTTGGGGTAATTTTCTGCGTTGTAGAAGGTTTAGCAACATTCTTCTTTCCTAAACATTGGATGTAAGTAGCTCTTTCTTGTTTTGGCAAAGAAAAATATATTCAGGTATCACCAAGTATCTCCTGGATGTGAAAGGAATAGCACATCACCTCAGTTGCTAAACATTGTTGTATAGTTTTATGCAGCAGGAAAAAAAAAAAAAACAGTTTTTAATGTATAAGAATTGATAGTTTTATGACTTAATCCAAATGTGCAGAATAAATTGCTTATAAAAGGGAATCATTTGTCAATAGAAATTAACCAGATAAAAGAGATGAAGAAGGGCACTACAAGATAGTTTGTACAAAAATCACAGAAGCCTGTGAGATATGGTGAGGCTGTATATCAATGAACATTTATCACATATAAATCAGTTCATAAGCAGATGATGGTTAATATAAAGGATTGAATATTACATGTGAAGTTAGTATTTTAAACCATTTGATTTTTCATTTTGGGGTTGAAGAATAGGTTTCTGTGGAAGGTAAAAAAATATCACCTGCTGGGAAGTTAATTAATGGCTTGAAAAACATGGCAGCTAAGTGTAAAGGGATCTAGTCACAAACACACTTGTGACAGTGCATAAATATATCGTAAAGTAATGTGGTACAGCAAAAGAATAATAAGAATGGAAAATATGCAAAACTCATTGTCTTATGTAGCAGAAATTAGAGGATATGAGGTTAAAAGTGTGTGGTTTGAGATTTACAGCAATGAATGACAAAAGACAAGCTCAAAGACACTCTGTGTGTTTAGAAAGGGAGTAAAGATATCTTAAACTCTTGAAATTCATAAGCCTGGGTAAATCTCAGTCATCTTATAGCATCAAATCGGAATTATTAGTATTCCTTACAACTCCAATTTTAAATCAACCCAAATCCCAGGATCTAAAAGATTTAAGGAATCCAGGACTCTAATCTCATACTCTCTACAATCTCAGGAATATTTCCTCTTGAAAGTCTCCACTGATCTCATTCATCCACTGATTTCTGTCTCAAGTACTCCAGTGAATACAGAGGACTCTTTTTGTTTTCTGAAATAGCTTATAATGTTTTAGGAAAGCTCCAGATGACAAATAGGTATTCTTTAAAATGAACCTTAAATCGCCTCTTTTTGAAAAATTTTAAAGTCTCAAATATATGCTCCAATGATACACATTAGCCATGGGTCGTGGCTGTCAATTGTCAAGGATCTGAAGCCACTCAACGGAATTTAAATCCTGGATGGTCCTACTTAGCTTTGCCTGCCCTGTACTCAGTTATGAAATTTTACATTGTCTAGTTTCTTTATTATAAAGAAATATCATGGATAGAAACAAATTATGATGTGATTGTATTACATGATATAATCCATCTAAATATTTGGAAGGAATCACAAGGTGCATTGATCTGTCAATAAATGCCAGCTATTAATCAATGCACATTTATCTTTGTCTCACAAATATCTTGAGATATTAAATGAGTCCTTTATGTGAAAGAGCATTTCTACAGAATTACCTGATGGGTATCTTTTTTCCTGCATCTTTTCCAGTCTGAGCATGTTTAATTTCCTGACCTTTTAACAAACAGGCTTTCCATTCATCTATCAACACAGATATTCTCCAAAAATCTTTTTTTTTGAAACTTGCTTTACAACTTGTCACCAAGTGTATTGTTAACTGATTAAAAAATGCTGTGAAAAGCATGGGATACATGTCCCTAGTGATTGAATACTCAACTACTATAAGACTGTATAGCTTTTATTTTTTTTTCATCCTGGAACTATATTGGATGACATGGCATACACATTCTTTTTGAAGCCAACCCTCCAGTTTCTCATAATCAATGCAGAATCTCTATCCCCAGTGACTTACCAGGGATAATCTCTGATAATACACAGAGAAGCCATAAAGGATAAAATGTTCTGACGTTTCAGATAGTGAAGGGTGAATGTTTTATACTATAGGATGCACCTGGGGACTGGTTTTCACAAATCTCTAGTGCGTGTTAAATTTCACTGGGGACAAGGATGGAAAAGAAAGCTCACTATCATTCAGAACATACAAGATTTTTTCTCTAATAGTTGGTTTAGCATCTAAAAATAACTCTCAAACTTTGGTTTCATTTTAGGACTGGGAACCAAAATGAGCCTCTTTTTTAAAATTCTTAAGAGAAGACAGTGCTGAAGACCAGACAAAACAAATCAGTGACATTTATTTACAAAAATAATGGGACAATAAAGGTAAATAAAAACAGCTTGAGATATTCAGACTAGTCAGCATAGACATACTGACAGAGAAATAAAATAATATGTTTTTAATCTAATTCTATATTTCTTATTTAAGGTCACTGACTTATTTAGGGTCCTAATAGGTGCTGACTTTGGAACATTCACCTCAGAGCCTCAGTTAAATTTCTGAGCTTCTTCCATGCAAGAGCTGATTACACAAATCTTTCCAGTATCCAAATTATCTCTCTCCAAGTTGTTCCAGTCATATTCAGAATTATTATGAAAGGATTGTATATATTTTCACAAATTGATATCAACTTTCCAACCTGAAACTGTTATTTATGACAGGTATTTACTAGCTTGAAAGAAGACTTTGTGCCTTCCAATAGGATTTTAAGTTTTAATATTATGAAAGGAATAAACTTTGATTCATTGAAGAGTACAAGAGAGAGACTAACAACCTTGGATTACCTGATGACCTTACTTGAAGTCACACTGGTTTTGTCCTGTGTCATTGGATCAGGCCCCATTCAGTAGTCCTGTTCCTTTTGAATTAAGACTCTCTGATTGTATCGTCATATTAAATTGCCATACTCTTTAATATGTATATGTATTACATACATACTGGAATTTGATAGTAGTGATGATTGCACAGGTTTTTGGAAATGTCAAAAACCAGAGATTAATACTCTCTAAAGAGTGTGCTATATGGTATGAAAATTGTATCTCAATAAATAAAAAAACTTACTTAGTATGGTATACGCAGACCATACAGGAAAAAAATATTAGATATATGCTTTTAAATTTAGGATATATCAAATAAATGTGGTGACGCGATTTTGTGACCGACAACACAGCTTAACTCAGGTGTAATTGTTAAATATTCATTCTGCAGAGAAAGTTTATATGGGAATTCTGGCTTTTTATTCAATTTTCTGTAAACCTTAAACTCTCTAAAAAGTAAAGGAAATTAATTGAAACTAATTTAATAGTAGAAAAAAATCATCATTCAACAAATAGTAAAACATTAAATGACTAAGTTATTTCAGTTTGGAACAACTCTTCCTTCATACATCTTCATTAGGAAACCATTTAAATTATTCTATTGTGAGAATAAATGTTCATTATGAAAAGTTTGGTGGAATTTTTTGTGTATTTATTTTCTAAATCCTTCATGCAATATACATTTATTCATATTTAAAATGTAATATGTATGTGTAAGTCAGGAGTATACAAATAGATTACACATGTGACATATATGAAAAAAGAAGTTACACACAGAAAAAATGAAGAGGTGCTGTGATGCATGCTATGAGCGCTATTAGGAGACGTAGAGAAAAAAAATAAGGAAAATGGCTAAGTTTCTTAGAGGAAACATTTAACTAAATTCTAAATGTAGGACAGAAGTCAGCTAGGCAAAAAATACATGTTTGCATACAAAATATCAGGAATAAGATACAGATGCATCAAGTACTTTATGTTGAAAATGTAACAGTGTTTAAATGAAAACTGCCAGCAAATGAAAGATGAAAAACCTAGTATTTTATTTTTCATAAGGTCATATGTAAGAATAAAAAAATGAATACATAGTGACTAATGGAGAGAAGATAAATTATTTGAGGATACTTTAGAGATAAATACTAAGATCAGATGATTGGTTAGGTGTACAATGTGGAATTGTGGCCAACATCAAAGGTAAATGATGCTTCTGGATTGGTTGACTGAGTGAATAATGGCTGCTAAGTCACTTCAGTCGTGTCCGACTCTGTGTGACCCCATAGAGTGGGTTGCCATTTCCTTCTCCAATGCATGAAAGTGAAAAGTGAAAGTGAAGTCACTCAGTCATGACTGACTCTTAGCGACCCCATGGACAGCAGCCTACTAGGCTCCTCCATCCAAGGGATTTTCCAGGCAAGAGTACTGGAGTGGGGTGCCACTGCCTTCTCCAGAGTGAATAATGGCAGCCATTTCTAAATTGAGATATTCAAAGAACAATGCTTGATACAAACACATCTTACATTGATGTACAGAATTTGTCAAGAGTATTGTAGGATAGCTTCCTTATACAATTTACCAGATTTATATATTTTTTTACATTTTGCTCAATTTTGCTTTACCACTGAACAATTCGATAGATATATGGATAGATATATGATAGTTAGATAATTTTTATGAGGTGTTCATGAGAAAGGAAAGTTATGACCAACCTAGATAGCATATTCCAAAGCAGAGACATTACTTTGCCAACAAAGGTCCGTCTACTCAAGGCTATGGTTTTTCCAGTGCTCATGTATGGATGTGAGAGTTGGACTGTGAAGAAGGCTGAGTGCCAAAGAATTGATGCTTTTGAACTGTGGTCCCTTGGACTGCAAGGAGATCCAACCAGTCCATTCTCAAGGAGATCAGCCCTGGGACTTCTTTGGAAGGAATGATGCTAAAGCTGAAACTCCAGTACTTTAGCCACCTCATGCTAAGAGTTGACTCACTGAAAAAGACTCTGATGCTGGGAGGGATTGGGAGCAGGAGTAAAAGGGGACGACAGAGGATGAGATGGCTGGATGGCATCACCAACTCGATGGACATGAGTTTGAGTGAACTCTGGGAGTTGGTGATGGGCAGGGAGGCCTGGCGTGCTGCAATTCATGGGGTCCCAAAGAGTCGGACACGACTGAGTGACTGAATTGAACTGAACTGATGAGTAAATTTGAGACATAATGTTCTTTTGCTCCTAAATATTTAAGTATGCTTCCCTAGGAAAAGGTAGTCTACTGCCTAATTGTATTATAAACAGTATTAGGACACGTAGCCCTGAAGTAATATTATAGCCTAAGTATTAGTCCATATCCAAGGTTAAAAATAATCCAAAGACCTATATGTATATTTTTCTTGCCCAAAATTCAATTCAGGATTATATAATGCATTTTATATTCATGTCTCCTTAGACTTCTCCAATCTATAGCAATTCCTCAGACTTATTGCCTTTGTCCTTTGTTTTGTTTCATTTTTGAGGATTCACTTACTTTATATTTTAAACTTTATATTAAAGTCTAATATAAGTACAGAAATTATACTTTGTACAGCTTATGTGATTTTTTGCAAAGGATACATAAATGTGTAACAACCCAACTGAGGTTTAGAACATTATTTTCACCAAGAAGCTCCTTCCTGAATCGGTCATTACATCACCATTTCTGCAAGAAAAGGAAAGGACCTATGTTCACTATTTACTGTTTTATGTTTCTTAATTTATTTACCCAGATACAGTATATGAATCTATGTCACATAGCTGTCATGCCAGATTATGAAAACTGACTTATGACAGCAAATTAAAAACAATAAAAATTAAATAGAAAACTAAAAAATTTCAATAAGATGAATTTTTGTAGTTTTATTTTGTTTTGAAATTTTGTTACCATGCACAAAGAGAAAAGCTTGGTTGCATTATTCATAACAAATTTTATGAACAGAATAGTTTTTCCATATGCATAAGAATGTGCTTAGTCTCTGCACCATAGACAAGTAGATTGAGAAATGGAGGGAAGACCAAGTAAATGCTAGAAATGAGGATGTGGATGTAAGGTGAGATGTGAGAACCAAACCTATGTCAAAGAAGGAGAAGAAGGCAGGGAGGTAGAGTTGGAGGAAGACACCAATATGAGCGATGCAGGTATTGAAAGCTTTCAACTTTGCCTCCTTCTGGATCAAAAGAAAAAGCTGTGATAAATATACACAGGACAGTGTAATAAATGTAAGGCCAAACCCTGCACAGTGAAGTTCATTCACTCAGTCATGTCCGACTGTTTGCAATCCCATGAACTGCAGCATGCCAGGCTCCCCTGTCCATCACTAGCTCTAAGCGTTTACCCAAACTCATGTCCATTGAGTCAGTGATGCCATCCAACCATCTCATCCTCTGTCATCCCCTTCTCCTTCTGCCTTTAATCTTTCCCAACATCAGGGTCTTTTCAAATGAGTCAGCTCTTCGCATTAGGTGGCCACAGTATTGGAGTTTCAGCTTCAACATCAGTCCTTCCAATAAACATTCAGGACTGATTTCCTTTAGGATGGATTGGTTGGATCTCATTGCTATCCAAGGGCTCTCAAGAGTCTTATCCAACATGACAGTGCAAAAGCATTAATCTTTGGTGCTCAGCTTTCTTTAGAGTCCAACTCTCACATCCATACATGACCACTGGAAAAACCATAGCCTTGACTAGATGGACCTTTGTTGGCAAAGTAATGTCTCTACTTTTGAATATGCTATCTAGGTTGGTCATAACTTTCCTTCCAAGGAGTTAAGTGTCTTAATTTTATGGCTGCAGTCACCATCTGCAGTGATTTTGGAGCCCAGAAAAATAAAGTTTGACACTGTTTCCACTGTTTCCCCATCTATTTGCCATAAAGTGATGGGACTGGATGCCATGATCTTCGTTTTCTGAATGTTGAGCTTTAAGCCAACTTTTTCACTCTCCTCTTTCACTTTCATCAAGAGGCTCTTTAGTTCTTCTTCACTTTCTGCCATAAGAGTGATGTCATCTGCATATCTGAGGTTTTTGATATTTCTCCCAGCAATCTCGATTCCAGCTTGTGCTTCCTCCAGCCTAGCATTTCTCATGAGGTACTATGCATATAAGTTAAATAAGCAGGGTGACAATATACAGCCTTGAAGTACTCCTTTTTCCTATTTGGAACCAGTCTGTTGTTCCATGTCCAGTTCTAATTGTTGCTTCCTGACCTGCATACAGGTTTCTCAAGAGGCAGGTCAGGTGGTCTGGTATTCCTATCTCTTTCAGAATTTTCCACAGTTTATTGTGACCCACACAGTCAAAGGCTTTGGCATGGTCAATAAAGCAGAAATACATGTTTTTCTGGAACTCTCTTGCAACAGTGAAAGCCACAAGAAAACCATAGATTCTGTTGACCCAGAAATTTCCTGCAAGCAGTTTCACAATGGCCATATGCTCACATTAGGGGTGGGAAATGACTCTTGTATGATAAAATTATAACTAGAACTTTATCAATATTAGGCACCAGATTATTTCAGGTGGCGCTAGTGGTAAAGAACCTGCTTGCCAATGTAGGAGATATAAGAGAAGCAGGTTCAGTCCCTTGGTTGGGAAGATCCCCTGGAGGAGGAAATGGCAACCCACTTCAGTACTCTTGCCTGGATAATCCCATAGACAGAGGAGCCCAGCAGGCAACAGTCCATATGGTCTCAGAGATGGACATAACTGAAAGCGACTTAGCACACATGCTGACACAGGAATGGTAGCCCTGAGTGGTACCACAGCCTTGATTTGGGGTAACTAAAGGGTGGGTGAAGATGGCAATATGTCTCAGTGGATGGCGACTTAGTGGTCCAGGGCCATGGCAAGCAGAATGCCACCTCTATGCACTGAAATGTGTGAATAAGCCACTTTTGAGGCAATCAGAAATCAAAATAAATCTGTTACATGAAACCAGAAGATTCCAAGCATCTTGGGCACAATGCTGGTATGAAGGGCAATATCTGTGACTCCTAGCATGCCTAGGAAAATGTTCATGGCCTCATGGAAACTGTGTTCTGATTTGATAATGATAAACAGAAGGAAATTTCTAATCTTAGGAATGAGATACATGACACAGAATGCAGTCCCAATCCAGCACTGCACAGACTCTAGGCCTGGGATCCCTATTAGGGTCAACACAGAAGACATGAAGACTGTGATGTTGGAAATGGACATAGTGTCCTTGGGTCTTCTGATACAAACAAATGTTTCTCAGTTAAAGCTACTTCCTTTTCTTTTCACCCAAAGTCAACATATAGAGTCTTTCTGATTTTATATAAATCTGAGATCATATCATCCATCTAATTTACATATCTAAAGTATGAAAGAAAGATCCAAAGATGTACATCACTCTTTTTAAGAAAGATATCCCATAAGTAGAAATCCACAGTTATTGTGCACAGTAAAATCTTTTATACAATATTTTAAAACCAGCAAAACAACTAAGGTAGAAAATAAACTTCTGACTTGACTGTTTTAATTTCATACCTTTGGGCCAAAAAATAGAGTTAATAATTTTTCTTGAAAATTTTATTTTAATCAAAGTTTGATGAATTTCTCCACATTCTACTTAATTGCTTTGCTACTGTTTTTTGTCAGTTGTCTCTAAATCAGAAAGAATTGGTTTGGACCAGAAAATACTCAGACTCTGACCAATATATGAGAGTGAAAAGTTTCCTATGAAAGAGAATAGAGATATAAATACTTTTGACCCAAAGTTTTATATATATATACATACATACCTCAAACTATACTATCTGTCCCTATTAAGACAGAATATTCTTCAGGAGAATGTGAATGAAGAGTTTAAGAAAAGGTCATTGAAATCCATAAAGATTTAGTGAATTTGGGCTAAAGTTCATTGCTACAGTTTACATTTCTAGTAAACCTATATTTTTGCCTATAATTCTAATAGTTTAAATCCATAACGTTTTTACCCTTACATTAGATTAAAAAAGTCTTTAATAACTGTAATGTATATTACATATACCTAGATGGAGAAATCTCCAAGGAAGCAAGAGAAGCATCATGAGTCATGTATAGCAGTAAGAAGACTCATTCTTTAAGACTCGTTCTTAAATACTCAAGGATATAGGAACATGCATAAATATGTAACTTGACTGAAATAGAGCCTTGTTTCGTGGGTTTAAACAGTTCAAAGTTACCAATACTATAAGATCTGGATAATTTAGGCTTATCAGTTCTTAATGAAATAGATAATCTGGAATACTTGTGTCATGCTTTGAACCCACACATAAAGAATTAATAGAAAATGAAGAAATGTAAGGATATGTTCCTTAAAAGGAGTTAAACATAGAATAGAAACAGAAAACTGAGGATTGACATTGGGACATTAGAGATAATTGAGCAGAGACTACTGAGAAATTGAGGAATTTTTGATCACTTCTCAATTCACTGAGAAAAACTTTTTATGAAAACCTGGGTCATGAATTGTATTAATTTTTTTTTCTGATCAAAAGCATTACTTGTTAAGTGTTATATAATTTCAATCAAATAATCCTCAATACATTGGAGAAATGTTTATAATTCTGAGAAAATAAAGTTAGCTTATTTCTTTCTTTCATAGACTCTCCAATAAAGTTGCTTTATGTCAGTAATCTCATGAGAAGCAAATCCTACAATGAATAGTTAATAAATCGTGCAGTAATGCAGGAAGCAGCTGTGGTTCGTGCTGCTAAAATGCAAGTAAAAGAATGAAGAGGTAATTTTAATGTAGGATTTGAACATGATCTGACAAGTACAGAGAAAGGAATAGCAGGTGGGAAGTATGTAAGTGAATACAAGGATGATGGGATGGGTTGATTATTATTGAAAAAAATTGGTAATGAAAAACTATGAAGATAAATTTGACTGTGGCTCAGACCATGAACTCCTTATTGACAAATTCAGACTTAAATTGAAGAAAGTAGGGAAAACCACTAGACCATTCAGGTATGACCTAAATCAAATCCCTTATGATTATACAGTGGAAGTGAGAAATAGATTTAAGGGACTAGATCTGATAGATAGAATGCCTGATGAACTATGGAATGAGGTTCGTGACATTGTACAGGAGACAGGGATCAAGACCATCCCCATGGAAAAGAAATGCAAAAAAGCAAAATGGCTGTCTGAGGAGGCCTTACAAATAGCTGTGAAAAGAAGAGAAGTGAAAAGCAAAGGAGAAAAGGAAAGATATAAACATCTGAATGCAGAGTTCCAAAGAATAGCAAGAAGAGATAAGAAAGCCTTCCTCAGTGATCAATGCAAAGAAATAGAGGAAAACAACAGAATGGGAAAGACTAGGGATCTCTTCAAGAAAATCAGAGATACCAACGGAATATTTCATTCAAAGATGGGCTCGATAAAGGACAGAAATGGTATGGACCTAACAGAAGCAGAAGATATTAAGAAGAGATGGCAAGAATACACAGAAGAACTGTACAAAAAAGATCTTCACAACCCAGATAATCACGATGGTGTGATCACTGACCTCAAGCCAGACATCCTGGAATGTGAAGTCAAGTGGGCCTTAGAAAGCATCACTATGAACAAAGCTAGTGGAGGTGATGGAATTCCAGTTGAGCTATTCCAAATCCTGAAAGATGATGCTGTGAAAGTGCTGCACTCAATATGCCAGCAAATTTGGAAAACTCAGCAGTGGCCACAGGACTGGAAAAGGTCAGTTTTCATTCCAATCCCAAAGAAAGGCAATGCCAAAGAATGCTCAAACTACCGCACAATTGCACTCACCTCACACGCTAGTAAAGTAATGCTCAAAATTCTCCAAGCCAGGCTTCAGCAATATGTGAACCGTGAACTTCCAGATGTTCAAGCTGGTTTTAGAAAAGGCAGAGGAACCAGAGATCAAATTGCCAACAGCTGCTGGATCATGGAAAAAGCAAGAGAGTTCCAGAAAAGCATGTATTTCTGCTTTATTGACTATGCCAAAGCCTTTGACTGTGTGGATCACAATCAACTGTGGAAAATTCTGAAAGAGATGGGAATCCCAGACCACCTGATCTGCCTCTTGAGAAATTTGTATTCAGGTCAGGAAGCAACAGTTAGAACTGGACATGGAACAACAGACTGGTTCCAAATAGGAAAAGGAGTTCGTCAAGGCTGCATATAGTCACCCTATTTATTTAACTTATATGCAGACTACATCATGAGAAACACTGGGCTGGAAGAAACACAAGCTGGAATCAAGATTGCTGGGAGAAATATCAATCACCTTAGATATGCAGATGACACCACCCTTATGGCAGAAAGTGAAGAGGAACTAAAAAGCCTCTTGATGAAAGCGAAAGTGGAGAGTGAAAAAGTTGGCTTAAAGCTCAACATTCAGAAAACGAAGATCATGGCATCCAGTCCCATCACTTCATGTGAAATAGATGGGGAAACATTGGAAACAGTGTCAGACTTTATTTTTCTGGGCTCCAAAATCACTGCAGATGGTGACTGCTGCCATGAAATTAAAAGACGCTTACTCCTTGGAAGGAAAGTTATGACCAACCTAGATAGTGTATTCAAAAGCAGAGACATTATTTTGTCAACAAAGATTCGTCTAGTCAAGGCTATGGTTTTTCCTGTGGTCATGTATGGGTGTGAGAGTTGGACTGTGAAGAAGGTTGAGCACAGAAGAATTGATGCTTTTGAACTGTGGTGTTGGAGAAGACTCTTGAGAGTCCCTTGGACTGCAAGGAGATCCAACCAGGCCATTCTCCAGGAGATCAGCCCTGGGATTTATTTGGAAGGAATGATGTTAAAGCTGAAACTCCAATACTTTGACCACCTCATGCGAAGAGTTGACTCATTGGAAAAGACTGTGATGCTGGGAGGGATTGGGGGCAGGAGGAGAAGAGGACGACAGAGGATGAGATGGCTGGATGGCATCACTGACTTGATGGACGTGATTCTGGGTGCACTCCAGAAGTTGGTGATGGACATGGAGGCCTGGTGTGCTGTGATTCATGGGGTCGCAAAGAGTTGGACACGACTGAGCGACTGATCTGATCTAATCAGAAAGAGACTTACTCACCAACTGCTGGGAGCTGGTTCTGCTCTAACTAGATACATGAAGAGTACTGTCATTTTCATATCACTATCACCCATGGCTTGGAACTCCTCAGCTTGTCTTATCCTTTGCAGAATGTGTCCTGAAATACCTCTTCCTTTTACCTGTACCTTTGTAACTGCACCTAGTCAACATCAGGAACTTTAATTATGTGGTGTTGGGCCATCTGCCATGGGTGCCCATCTCTGAGATAACCTTTTATGCTTTTCTTTTTTATGTGAAATACAGAAATCCCTCATTTTTTGTAGGTCTGTCTGAGATAATGTTTTTGCATTTATTCTCCAGTAAAACTCACAAGATCTGTGTTACTCTGGCATATAGCATCAATTTATTCAGCTTGAATTGAAACAAAAAGCTGCTAGCTACTGATTTTAATGTTTTCTAATGGAATTGTGAAGGAGGAGTTATAAACACAAAGCAAGGCGTTTATTACCCACTAGCTAATGACACAGGGTTTTTAATCATGCCTACTTGGGTTATCTGCACCTCAGTTCAGTTCTGTCACTCAGTTGTGTCCAACTCTTTGTGACCCCATGAATTGCAGCACGCCAGGCCCCCTGTCCATCACCAACTTCTGGAGTGCACCCAGACTCGTGTCCATCGAGTCGGTAATGCCATCCAGCCATCTCATCCTCTGTCGTCCCCTTCTCCTCCTGCCCCCAATCCCTCCCAGCCTCAGGGTCTTTTCCAATGAGTCAACTCTTCACATGAGGTGGCCAAAGTACTAGAGTTTCAGCTTTAGCATCATTCCTTCCAAAGAACACCCAGGACTGATCTCCTTCAGAACGGACTGGTTGGATCTCCTTGCAGTCCAAGGGACTCTCAAGAGTCTTCTCCAACACTACAGTTCAAAAACATCAATTCTTTGGCACTCAGCTTTCTTCACAGTCCAACTCTCACATCCATACATGACCACTGAAAAACCATAGCCTTGACTAGACGGACCTTTGTTGGCAAAGTAATGTCTCTGCTTTTGAATATGCTATCTAGGTTGGTCATAACTTTCCTTCCAAGGAGTGAGCGTCTTTTAATTTCATGGCAGCAGTCACCATCTGCAGTGATTTGGGGTCCAAACATATAAAGTTTGACACTGTTTCCACTGTTTCCCCATCTATTTCCTATGAAGTGATGGGACCAAATGCAATATCCCTGAAATCATTGCTACAACTTTCAGATAATTCCTTACCATTCTCCACCTCCACACCACACACAGGCTAAGTACAGAGATTTAATTTTAATAGGCTGAGGGTTTTTTTTAATTAATTCATTTATTTTAATTGGAGGCTAATTACTTTACAATATGGTGTTTTTTTATTAATACATCAACATGAATCAGCCATGGGTATATACATGTGTCCCACTGTCCTGAAGCCCTCTCCCACCTCCCTCCTCACCCCATCCCTCCCAGAGCACCATAGGCCGAATTTCTTTTCTGTTTTTCTCATTGACAAATAAGTATAAAGTCTATTTAAATGCAAACATGTTCTATGCTAATGAATTCTATTTAAATAGAATTCCTTCTATGTGACCCTTCCTTTTAATGAGGCAATTCTGATATGAGTTTTATGCTTCATTCACTATTGAAAGTGGCATATTGAACTCTCCTACTATTTTTGTGTGGCTGTGTATATCTCCCTTTAGTTATATGAATGCTTCCTTCACATATTTGGCGTCTCTAGTATTTATAATGTATTTTCATAGTGAATTCTCCGTTTTAATATTACATGATGTCTTTGCTTTTAAGTGAATTTTTTTTTTTTTTTTTTGCCATGCTCTGCAGCTTACAAGATCTTAATTCTCTGCATGCATGCTTAGTTGCTCAGTCTTTTCTAACTCTTTGCTACCCCGTGGAATATAGCCCAGAGATTAACCCCGTGGACTTTAGATTACAGGCTCCTCTGTCCTTGGAATTTTCCAAGCAAGAATACTGGAGCCGGGTTGCCATTTCCTCCTCTAGGGATCTTCCCAACCCAGGGATCAAACCCACATCTCCTGTGTCTCCTGCATTGGCTGGGGATTCTTTACCACTGAGCCACCTGGGAAGTGCTTAGTTCCCTTATCAGGGACCAAATCCCTGGCCCAAGGCAGTGAAAGTGCTAAGTCCTATCCACTGGACCTATGGGGAACTCATGCTGACAATTTTAGCTAAAAGTTTATTTTGTCTGATAAAAGCATCCCCATACCTGCCTTTTGTTTGCCATTGTCATGAGGTTTCTTCTGCGCATTTACTTTCAGCCTCCATGTGTTCATAATTCTTAAATCCGTTGACTCTCTTGTAGATAGTATATAGTTAGATTTAGTTTTTATTTAGTCATATATCTTTTACATATATCTGGTTATCCATTAACAAGTTTTGTAGTCCTTCTCTCACTGTATTTTTTTCACATTTTGGTTCATGATTTATATTTACAGAGCTTTTTAAAACCAAATACTTTATGGGTCAAATTTATTTCTCCATTACTCAAAAAGACTTCATTCCAAAATTTCTTCTGCCTCCATATCTTTAATAGCGTGCTCCGTTTGCTTTATTGTAATAAAGTGTTTCCTTGGTTTATTTCTTTCTTGAACTGTGCATCAGTCCATTATTAGAAAACTAAATGTCCCTCCCTGTGTACTTGGTTCTTCTTAAAAACTCCCATGAGTCCTCAGTGTTAAAGATTCATTGAAGACAATTTAAACATGATCTCTATCAGTGCAGCATCCTGGGAGAACATGAAGGTGCATGAGCAGAGGAATAGCAAAGAGTAAAGAAAGATCTGAAGTCTTTTTTTGGAAGTCAGTTTCTCCCATGATTTTAGCTCATATTTAAGATGATATATTAATTCATTCAGGGCATCATCGTTTACATTGATAATATTCGATTAAACTCTCTATAATGCTGATTTTCTGTAAGATAATGTTATATGTTATCTTAAAGCCTTCAGATTAATTGATCTTGAATACAATTGATAAAAAATAGGGAAATGTTAAATTGTTCATTATACAATGCCATTTTTATTGAAGTTTTAAGAAGTCTCAGGTATTATCCTTGTTCACACAAGTGTAAATAAGACAAAGTTACTGTCCTCTACAAACTTGTGGTAGATGATTTTTAAGAATTGGAATTTGTCTCTATTTTTAATTCTACAACTTAAACCTTCAAATTTGGGTAAAACTCAAATTTGGGTTAACATATTAAAATGCCTTTTGAAGGATGTGCTCTATTTAAGTCCTATAATAATTTTGTTTCCTAAAAACATTTTATCTGTGAATAGACCTAATTTATTTTTATAAATCTTTTTTGTGCTATCTTTCTTATACCACTTATTCCATGTTTACAGAATTTGGTTTCCATCTTATAGGTTTTGTGTTGTTGTCATTGGTATTATTGATTTTACATTATTTTTATATCAGTATTTCAGAAAAAAGTAGACAAAACTAGATGTCATTAAAATTTTCAAAATATAGATTCACAAGGAGATATCAGAAAATGACTCATGGCCAGAATTACAGCTAAGAGTTGGATTAACAGTTTGAAGATATGAATGTTTGACATGATCCTTAGAAGTTATCTGGGATCAACTGCTGTTTTCTACAAGTTACTTATCTGTGCAGGTCTAAGTGTTACTCAAGTGAAAGCTCTAGGTTGTAAAGGACACGGCAAAAACAATAATGGAAACAATTGGAAATCACAATATAAGAGTTTCTTAGAGTAGTAAACCAAAGTTCTTAAGTATTGGATGATTCATTAAGTGTCTCCTTCCATTATGAGTATCTGAGATTTAAAATATTTTTTCAAATGTAGAAATGTATAGAAGACCTAGCTTTTAGCATATTGATGTTGCTACTTTGAACTAACCTAAATTTTCTTTAGAAAGATCCACTAATGATTAAGATGTTTGGAGCATACAAATATTGTTAGCACATGGTCACGGATTTGTTTGGTCTTCACTCCATAGATGATTGGGTTGAGAAAAGGTGGAACTAACAGGTAAAGGTTAGATAAAAGGATATGAACGTATGGTGGTATGTGAGAACCAAACCTATGTGTGAAGAAAGAGAAGAAGCCAAGGAGGTAGAACTGCAGGAAGACACAAATATGAGTGATGCATGTATTAAAGGCTTTGAATCTTGCCTCCTTCTGGGGCAGTTGAAAGACAGTGATAAAGATCTGAATGTAGGACAAGGTGATAAAGATTATGTCAAATCCTAAGATAGTGAAGGCAACAAATAGACCATAGATCTTGTTGATCCGTATATCTTCAATAGCCAGCTTCACAATGGCCAAATAGCCAGCTTCACAATGGCCATGTGCTCACAGTAAGAGTGGGAGACAACTGTGGTTCGGTAGAATTTGAGATGATATTTGATTAGTACCAGGCATGGTGCTACAAGTATGGCAGCCCTGAGTGTCACCCCAACCCCAATGTGAGTCAAGAGTTTTTGGGAGAAGATGCTGGCATGTCTCAAGGGATTACAGATGGCCACATACCAATCTAGGGCCATCGCCAGCAGGACACCTGATTCAATTCCCTGGAATGAGTGAAGAAGCCACATTTGTAGAAGACATGCTTCAAAAGAAATCTCCATCAAATGAAACCAGAAGATGCCTAACATTTGGGGGAGAATACAAGTGCTAAGAGCAATGTCTGTGGCCCCCAACATAGCGAGAAGAATGTACATAGGACTATGGAGGCTGTTTTCATATTTGATTATCACCAAAATTAGAGTATTCCCAATTACTGCCATAAGGTACATGACACAGAATGGAATCCCAATCCAGCATTGCACTGACTCCAGGCCAGGAATCCCGATGAGTGTTAATACAGAGGGCATGAAGACTGAGCCATTGGGTCCAAGCATGGCGATTTGGTCAGTAGACTCAAGTAGGGATACCGCTGTTTCATCTCCTATTCCCTGTTAAGTCTCAAAAATTAAAAATAAGGATAAATTATTTAAGTAAAACATACTTTAGTTCAATTAGGAGGATACCATTTTATCGGTCCCAATGGCTCCTCTCTAATTTTCCATCTCTTTTCCCAATGTCTTTCAATGGTCAATTATGAGATTCTATGTTTTTGCATGCCTTTATCATTTTCAATGAGAAAAATTAAGTGGACTGGATAACTTCTTTCTAGTCCTTGACTATTGGAACAAATAAATTCCCTTTAGTTTGTGTTTGCTAATCACCCTCAGTGCTGTCTTTATGACCCGCCAATTCAAATTGAGGGAACAATTCATTTAATTCAAAGTAAAGAATTTCAAAAACTAAACTGTACCTAGATTAGACATGAAGGATCTATACCAGTGGTAAATCATTCTGCTTGATTATAATCAGAAAACAAGTTTAATGAGAATTTTTTTTCATTTTGAAACTCACTTTTTTTTTTCTAGGTTAGTCTCTTCATGATTGGATCCCTCTGCAATAGACTCTCAGACTGCTTTAAATCTAATTTTTCAAATTTTCAGTATTTTCCTAAAGACAAGCTCTACATCTTTACCTTCCGTTTCTTAAACTCTGATAAGATAAATCCATTACTTTTATTTTATTTTTGATTTTTAAAAAACTTTTTATTTTGTATTGGGATATAGCCAATTAACAAACAATGTTGTGATAGTCTCAGGTGAACAGTGAAGGGACTCAGCCATACATATATATGTATCCGTTCTCCCCCAAACTCCCCTCCCATCCAGGCTGCCACATAACATTGAACAGAATTCCATCCACAAAACATTGAACAGGGTTCCATGTGCTATACAGTAGGTCCTTGTTGGTTATCAATTATAAAATAATAGTCTGTACACATTGTTCCCAAACTCCCTAACTCCCTTCCCTCTTCCTTTTCCCCAGCAACCCTAATCTCATTCTCAAAGTCTATGAGTCTGTTTCTGTTTTGTACATAAATTCATTTATATAATTTCTTTTTAGATAATGGGTGTTACCCTTTATCCTTAGCTTGAAGGATAGCTTGAAGGAAAATCTCATGTTCTTGTCCTCTCCATCATCCTTCAAGTTACTCTTTATCCTTAGCTTGAAGATCTCCCTTTTAGATCTTTTCTCACTATGCCCTGTTGTGTGCACATCACTTGTATTCAATTTCAAATACCAACCTATACCTCCTATGCTTCCCTTTCATTATCAATAAACATTAAGCCTGAATATTTAGTTTTTCTTAACTATTTGCAGTAACATACAACTTTCTATGAAATTTAATGTTTCCTTTACTTAAAGCCTTGGGCATCTTATAGCCACTAAAACTACAATTTCTATCAAGGTAAACTTTTTTATTTTATACAGCTGTTTTTCATAGGAGCAGAATCATCTCTTAGTCTCTGCCCTTCAGTGATTACTTCACCCATAACACTGTATGCTTCCAGGGCCTCCTATGAGTGGCTTTGTCTTATCATTTTCCAAAGTCTTCAGGGTTTTTCTTGCCTGCTGATGAAAGTTGCTCAGTCGTGTCCGACTCTTTGTGATCTCTTGGACCATACAGTCCATGGAATTTTCCAGTCCAGAATACTGGAGTAGATAGCCATTCCCTTCTCCAGGGGATCTTCTCAACCCAGGGATCAAACCCAGGTCTCCATCATTGCATTAGGATTATTTACCAGCTGAGCCACAAGGAAAGCCCAAGAATACTGGAGTGAGTAGTCTATCCCTTCTCCAGCACATCTTCTCACCAATTCCCTAATATTTCTTCCTGAATAGCATATAATATATGTTCATATGTGTGTGTCTTTAACCCCAGTAAAAGTAAAATCTGAATTTGCTAATTGTAAATATTTCCTTTGATTAATTGTACAGCTCATTTTTGGAACTATTAAGACAACATATAAAACATAAAGACAAGGAGAAGTCCTAAAACAACAGATTTGGAACAAGAAAAATCTCACGTTCTTGTCCTTTCTGTTATCTTTCAAGTTTTCTCCCTGGTAGATTATCTCTGAGACAAAAAATGATGTCTATGACCTATCTCAGGTCAATTGCAAGAGCATTTATTGCTTTCTTTTTTTTTTTTTTTTTTAATTTATTCATCTGCTGTCAAGGTTTTCCTTTTGGAGACCTATATTCAGGATCTCTCCATTGAGCAAATACATAATATGCCAGAATAGATGCTTTGCAAATTAGAATGTAACACTACTATACACATTTGAAAAGTTTATTTCCTAGCGATTTTATTCAATACATGTTAATTAAACATCCACTATGATCCAAGTATTATTTGTAGAAAATGGGAAACAAATATCAACTTATTTACTGTAGGCATATGAAGTAACTATATTGTGCAGAGTGCTTGGAATTCAAAAAGTGATGTCCAAAAAGTAACGACCATTTATCGAATATGTTTTGTGTTGTTCTGTTTTTAAGGTTTTTAACTTTTAAATTACTTTATTTTCCTTGGATTAAGATACTGGCATCATTTTGTTGTTTTTAAGTTGCCAAGTCATGTCTGAATATTGGAGTGGGTTGCCATTTACTTCTCTAGGGGATCTTCCTGACCAAGGGATCAAACCCACATCTCCTGCATGAGCAGATGGATTCTTTATCACTGAGCCACCAGAGAAGCCATTTACATCATTACCTTATTTTTTAGTGAAAACCAAGACATTTTGCTATTATAAATAATACTTTGATCTAAATTCTATGGACTATTGACCCAGAAAAAATAAAAAGGTAGTTTGTGTCCTCCAAGATTTTACAGATCTAATTTAGTAAATATTTTGAGATAGACATCAGAGTGTAACTAAATCATAATGGAATGGGTTTTTAATGAAAATACACTAAATATTTCAATCAGTTTGCTCTTCCTCAGAATCTGAAAGAAAATATCTCCTATATTAACTTCTTAATTCACCACAAAACACGTACAATATAGTATGTTTATCAGATGCTACATGTCTGACATAGAACCCCACTTGCAATATCATTCCTCCACATACACTCCAACAATCTCTGTGATTTTTCTCAAAAAAATGTGTGCTATTCTCTTGATCTGGAATGTTAATTTGAGAGATTTAACTTCGTCATATAAGGAATATTTGTTCAATAGAATCTGAATACCATGAAGTCAAAGCTCTACAGAAGTAAATATTGTGAATAATTAGAGAAAGTTGAGCAACAAGAGAAGACTGCAGTAAACAAACAAGCAGATATGTAAAATAGATAAGAGTGTCTTCTGTCTGAAAGATTATATCTCTTATGAAGAAAGTACTAAAGTAGTTTCCTTTACAGGTGATAGTTTTACATTTCTAATGTGAAATAAAATTCGTATTATATACATAAGACAAAAAATTTAAACATGAAAACATACCCTCTGTCCTTTTGTCTCCCTTCTTTCCTACTATGCATTGTTTATATGAAGTATGCATTGACCAAACTGCTCCCATCTGCAGACATACCTTCTCCACTAAAAACAGCAATACTCTCCTGGAACCAGTAAGACAACTCCTTAAAACTCTTTGATCTTGTAAGGGCTCAGAATAACCCACCACTTTGTACTTGTAGATCTGGATCATGTAAAGGGTTAAAAATACATCTTTTAAGGTACAGTTGTCTGTCTCAAAAAATTTATATAACTGTGCTTTGAGTTCTCAGAGAAGGCAATGGCACTCCACTCCGGTACTCTTGCCTGGAAAATCCCATGGATGGAGGAGCCTGGTAGGCTGCAGTCCATGGGGTTACTAAGAGTCAAGACACGACTGAGGGATTTCACTTTCACTTTTCACTTTCATGCATTGGAGAAGGAAATGGCAACCTACTCCAGTGTTCCTGCCTGAAGAATCCCAGGGATGGGGGAGCCTGGTGGGCTGTCTATGGGATCACACAGAGTTGGACACAACTGAAGTGACCTAGCAGCAGTAGCTTTGAGTTCTAATAGGAGGGAAAGTTCTGAGAGCTTTTTAAGATGCTATTCCTGAGTTATAACCCTCAATTTGGCTCAAATAACATTTTCTGTTTCTTGTTGTTGTTCAGTCTCTCATCCATGTCTGACTCTTTGTAACCACATGGACTTCAGTACTTCAGGCTTCCCTGTCCTTTACTGTCTCCTGGAGTTTGCTCAAACTCATGTCCATTGAGTAAGTGATGCCATCCACTCATCTAGCCCTCTGTCATCCCCTTCTCCTCCTGCCTTCAATCTTTCCCAGCATCAGGGTATTTTCCAATGGGTCAGTTCTTTGCATCAGGTGGCCAAAGTATTGGAACTTCAGCTTCAGCGTCAGTCCTTCCAATGAATATTCAGGATTGATTTCCTTAGGATGGACTGGTTTGATCTCCTTGCAGTCCAAGGGACTCTCAAGAGTTTTCAACACCACAGTTCCAAAGCATCAATTATTTGACTCTCAGTCTTCTTTACAGTCCAACTCTCACATACATATGTGACTACTGGAAAAACTATAGCTTTGACCATATGGATCATTGTCAGCAAAGCAATGTCTTTGCTTTTTACTATGTTGTAGCCCTTTCTATTTCTTAGATTAGTTTTTTTCATTGACACTAACTTTATGAGTCCTAACATTCTTCTATAGTAAGGCTTCCTTGGTTATTAAATGCTTTTTTACTGCTGCTGCTGCTGCTAAGTTGCTTCAGTTGTGTCCGACTCTGTGTGACTCCATAAACGGCAGCCCACCAGGCTCCTCTGTTCCTGGGATCCTCCAGTCAAGAACACTGGAGTGGGTTGTCATTTCCTTCTCCAAAGCATGAAAGTGAAAAGTGAAAGTGAAGTCGCTCGGTCTGACTTTGCGACCCCATGGACTGCAGCCTACCAGGCTCCTCCATCCATGGGACTTTCCAGGCAAGAGTACTGGAGTAGGTTGCCATTGCCTTCTCCTGTTTTCTTACAGGGCAGGAAAAAAAAAAAAAAATGACAGTCTTTAATGATTAAGAATTAACAGTTATGTGCCTTTAATCAAATTGGGGGAATAAATTGCCTAGGAAGTGGAATCATTTTTCAGTGGAATCATAATCAGATAAAAGAGATGTGGGGGGCACTCAAAGAGAAAATAGTTTGTACAAAAACCACAGAAGATTGTGAGCTATGGCAGGGCTGTATATAAAAAAATGTGTTTCATATGTAATATATTTCATAAGCAGAAATGATGGATAATAACAAGCAAAGAATACAAAAAGTGAAGTTAATGTTTTAAACCAAATGATTTAACATTTTAGGATTTAAGATCATCTTTTTTTGGAAGGTAAAAATATTCATCTTCTAGCAGCTTGATGAATGGCTTGAAAGACATGGCAGCTCAGTGTGATGAGACTTGGATGGGAGACTAAGTCAGAAAGATATTTGTGACAGTCCATACATTATATTATGAGGAGATGTGGTCTACAAAAGAATAAAAAGAATGCAAAATCTGCTGGACTCATTGTCTTTATGTAACAGAAATTGGAAGGGATGAGGCTGAGTGTTCTTTGGTTGAGAATTATAGCAATGAATGACAAAAGACAAGATGCAAGAAACTTTGTATGTATAGATGTGTTTGTTTAGAAAGAGAAGAAAGATATCTTTTTTTTCATCTATTTTGTATATTTTGTTACAAAACTGGTTTCAAAAGCCGCAGTTGTTACTTCACCACTATTTTATAATATCCTACATGCCTATTTTTTTTTAATTTTATTTTATTTAACTTTACAATATTATATTGGTTTTGCCATATATCAAAATGAATCTGCCACAGGTATACATGTGTTCCCCATACTGAACCCTCCTCCCTCCTCCCTCCCCATACCATCCCTCTGGGTTGTCCCAGTGCACCAGCCCCAAGCATCCAGTATCGTGTATCAAACCTGGACTGGCGACTCATTTCATATATGATATTATACATATTTCAATGCCATTCTTCCAAATCATCCCACCCTCTCCCTCTCCCACAGAGTCCAAAAGACTGTTCTATACATCAGTGTCTCTTTTGCTGTCTCGAATACAGGGTTATTGTTAGCATCTTTCTAAATTCCATATATATGCGTTAGTATACTGTATTGGTGTTTTTCTTTCTGGCTTACTTCACTCTGTATAATAGGCTCCAGTTTCATCCACCTCATTAGAACTGATTCAAATGTATTCTTTTTAATGGCTGAGTAATACTCCATTGTGTATATGTACCACTGCTTTCTTATCCATTCATCTGCTAATGGACATCTAGGTTGCTTCCATGACCTGGCTATTATAAACAGTGCTGCGATGAACATTGGGGTACATGTATCTCTTTCAATTCTGGTTTCCTCAGTGTGTATGCCCAGCAGTGGGATTGCTGGATCATAAGGCAGTTCTATTTCCAGTTTTTTAAGGAATCTCCACACTGTTCTCCATAGTGGCTGTACTAGTTTGCATTCCCACCAACAGTGTAAGAGGGTTCCCTTTTCTCCACACCCTCTCCAGCATTTATTGCTTGTAGACTCTTGGATCACAGCCATTCTGACTGGCGTGAAATGGTACCTCATAGTGGTTTTGATTTGCATTTCTCTGATAATGAGTGATGTTGAGCATATTTTCATGTGTTTGTTAGCCATCTGTATGTCTTCTTTGGAGAAATGTCTATTTAGTTCTTTGGCCCATTTTTTGATTGGGTCATTTATTTTTCTGGAATTGAGCTGTAGGAGTTGCTTGTATATTTTTGAGATCAGTTGTTTGTCAGTTGCTTCATTTGCTATTATTTTCTCCCATTCTGAAGGCTGTCTTTTCACCTTGCTTGTAGTTTCCTTTGTTGTGCAGGGGCTTTTAAGTTTAATTAGGTCCCATTTGTTTATTTTTGCTTTTATTTCCAATATTCTGGGAGGTGGGTCATAGAGGATCCTGCTGTGATGTATGTCAGAGAGTGTTTTGCCTATGTTCTCCTCTAGGAGTTTTATAGTTTCTGGTCTTACAGCCAGAGCCGGAAGGGGGCAATCGCAGCCCCAGAGAAAGAGAAAAAAGATATCTTAAATGCTGAAATTCATAAGCTAGGGTAAATATACTTTGGTCATCTTTATAGCATAAAACTTGAATTATTAGTGTTACATACAGGTCCAATTTTGATTCAAACTGAATTTCAGGATCTAAAAGACTTAAGGAATTCAGGGCTCTAAATCCACACTCCCTACAATCTCAGGAATTTTTCCTCAATGAACTCTCTGACATTCACCCACTAAGCTCTATCTCAAGTCCTCCAGTGACAGAGGACTCTCTGTTTTCTCAGATAGCTTGCCACATTTCAGGTCAGCTCTGAATGTCAAACAGATCTTCTGTACAACATCCTTAAATGGGTTCCTCCTAAATTCCTTATTAAATTCCCAAATATGCAATCCAACGACGCACATTAGCTATGAGTCACGGCAGTGAATTGCACAGGATCTGAAGTCAGTCAACAGATTTTAAATCTGACACAGACAGTTATGAAACTTTACATGGTCTGGATTTCATTACTAAGGACATATTCGTGGATAGAGACATATTACAGTGTGATTGTGAGTATTATATGACATAATCCATCTAAATATTTGGAAGGAAACATAAGATGTATTGATCTGTCAATAAATGCCAGTATTTAATAAATGAACTTTTACCTTTTTCTCACAAATCACTCCAGATATTAAAAGAGCATTTTATCTTAAAGAGAATTTCTACTGAATTACTTGAAGGGTATCTTTTCTTCTTGCATCTTTTCTAGTCTCAACATGTATAATTTCCTGATCTCTTAAAAAATAAGCTTTCCATTCATCTATCAGCATGCATATTATTCTCTAAAGGTCCTTCATTTTGTCCACCTCACTTAACAGTTTGGCACCAATCATAGCTTAATTGATTCTGAAATGCTGTGAAAAGCATAGGACACGTCTTCCTAGCATTTCATCACTTAATTACTGTAAGATTATATATTTTTTATCCTGGAATTATATGATCAAGTTGTGTGTGTGTGTGTGTGTGTGTGTGTGTATATATATATATGTATATAATAGCAAGCCTCCAGTTTCCCACACTCAGTGCAGAATTTCAAACCCAAAGACTTACCAGGAATCCTCTGTGGTGAAACAGGTTGAAACCATAAAGCAGAAAATGATCTGACGTTTCAGATAGTGAAGGATGAATGTTTTGTACTGTAGCATGCACCTGGGGGACTGGTTTTTACCAGTCCCTGGTGAGCTTTTGGGTTCACTGGAGACAAGAATGAAAAAGGCACACTGTTGTTCAGAACATACAAGATTTATTCTCTAATGGTTTTTCACCTAGAAAAATTTCTCAAACTTTGGTTTCACTCTGGGACTGGGAAATAAAATGAGCCTCCTTTTAAAAGAGAAGACAGTGTCCCAAGACCACACACACACACAAAAATCAATGATGCTTATTAAAAAAATAATGAAATAATAAAGGTAGGCAATAATGAGAGAGTCATTTCCTAGGCAGGTTGATAGGAAATCTAGGGGTCCCCAAGGAGAGAGGGGTCTGGAATTCTCAAGGAGGAAGAAAGGACAAACTTTTCACGGTCTTTGTAGACCAGGACCTAGGGACTGGAGTCGATGAAAATGAGAGGGTAACAGGCAGGAAGTCCAGGGGTCTCCAAATGGAGGAAATAGCCTACAAGGGTCAGACATTTTTATCTCTCTTAAGGGGCAGGAGGAAACAAACTAGCAATATTTTTTCCTTCTCTATACAAATTTAAAGGGAGGTTTCTCTTAAAATACTGTGTTGCCATAATGACACCTGGTTTCGCCTGAAGTTAGCTATTCTTGAGCCTAGAGATAACCAATGCCTTTTTCTTATGGAAATGTTTGTCTTAAGCTATGCTAATGTACTATGCCTTTACCCCAAACTCTGTCTCCAAGTTGGTTCCGCCTCTTGGCCCAGAACCTACTTGACAAACCAGTATGTTATACTCAGATATTGTTCCTTTAATCTATGTAAATGAAACTATTTGTATGGTGGTCTGCCCTTCTTCAAGATTCAAGTTAATCATTTTATGGCCCAGGATAAACCATTTGGTGCCAAGATTATCCCAAAATGCATCTTATGGGTGAGGGGCCTGGTGCCATTCTGAATTTTAAGACATTCCTTTCTTTCATTAACAGACTGCTAGTGACTATATAACATCCAGCTGAAGACTACCAGGGGGGTACTCTTTCTGCCCCCTTCTGATGCCTATGTCAGAAGCTTTCTCTATCTCCTTTATACTTTAATAAAACTTTATTACACAAAAGCTCTGAGCGATCAAGCCTCGTCTCTGGCCCCGGATTGAATTCTTCTCCTCCGGGGGCCAAGAATCCCGGTGTATTCGCGTGATTCAACAACAACCTTTCAATAACATCTTGAGATACTCAGATTGATCAGCGTGGACATGCTGGCAGAGAAGTGAAAATATGTATTTTTGTAATTTAATTCTAGTTGGGGTACAAATATTTCTTCTTTATGCACATGGTTGGGACTGACTGGGAATGTTCACCTCAGAGCCTCAGTTACCAGTCAGTTTCTGATCTTCTTCTGGGCAAAATCTGGTGACATAAATCTTTTCTGATTCCAAACCATCTCTCTCCAAACTGTCCCAGTTATGTTCAGAGTGATCATGAAAAAATAGTATACATTTTCAAAATTTTTAGTGTCCTTCTAAAATTTATATCAATTTCCCAACCTGAAACTGTTATTTATGTCAGGTATTATACTTACTTGGTTTAATCAAGGTTTATGACTCACAGTAGGGATTTTAAACTTTAGCATCAAAAGGAGGAAGGAAAACATTTCAATTTTCTGAAAAGTACAAGAGAGAAGTTATCAACCCTGGATTACCTAAAGGCCTTAATTAAAATCACACTGGTTTTGCCCTATGTCATTGGGTCAGGTCCTATTTAGAAGCTCTATTCCTTTTGAATTAGGAGACTCACTGACCACATCCTCTTATTAAACAGCAATAAAATCATCATCATCTTAGAAAAAGCAATGGTATAGGATTGAAGGCAGATATACAGATAAGCCAGATCAGCCTGGATCAGGGTATGTGCATGTCTTCACACCTGGGCACTCAGTGATTCACATCAGTAGATTGAAATCAGCCACAGCTGAGTATCTGCACCGGAGAAATAAAACCCAAAACCAGTGCACATAATCAAATAAAAAGAAATAAGTTTAAGTGAAATGTGAAAAATAAAAACAAGCCTGGACATCCCTTGTGGAGTTTTCTGAGTGAAAATGGATGTCATTACCAGGCAGAGAGAGAGGGATCATAGCAAAGCTTATTTGGAGAGAGATCTGCCGGGAGCCAGCGTGAGGAACTCCACCCATGGCAAAGATCATGAGGAAGGAGGCTCGGCATATGCAAAGGCAGGATCAAGCCTCAGGAGTCCTCCTGGAAATTCTCAAGCATCTACCCCCCAAAACCAGAATCTGCCTACTTTACTGCTTTGTGCTCTCACCTACACCTCTGACTTTACGGGGGGCTGTCCCCCACCACCTCACTCTGAAAAAGAGTTAACTTACAGCTCCAGTTAATAAAATTCCTGGGCATGACAAGAGTGTTTCAACCTACAAACTCCTTTAGAAGTCCTCTAGCCTGCCTGAACAGGTTCTTCCAGCTACATATGATTGTTCAGAGCCTCCCAATCATGAGAGACATGAGATGTTCTAAACTGTCTAAATACAGATTCCTTTGAGCAGTTAAAAGGTAGATAAGAAATTGTATTGGTGAAGAGTTTTTCACTTGTTGGGCCAATGTTTGCTGCTAAGTTTCCATATCCCTTACCTACTGTGTCCCTGGCAGTGTATTGATTAATATAATTGGTGTACAGGAATGTAAGTAGTAGCTTTAATGTTTGTAACCTTGGACCCTTGAGTTAATTCTTTTCTTGTTATAGCCCACCACACCTTTGCCCTATAGGAATGCAACTTTATCTAATACTTTCAGAGGGTGGTGCCTGACTTTAGAATAATCACCTTTAGAGAAAAATAAGTTTTCTGAAGAAAGGATCTTAAAATATTGACAGGCCCCCTGGCCAGAAGATGATGTAAATCACCTAAACTTTTGCATATGATAAGTTTGAAAGCCTGGCTTCTTCGATAAGGATCAAGGACTGCTGACCTTCCCCCATTATCATCTATGCACAACTTAAGGTATAAAAACTACTTTGGAAAATAAAGTGTGGGCCTTGTTCACTGAAGCTTGGTCTCCTCAAGTCGTTCTTTCTCTCACCTTCTGGCTGAATTCCCAGCCAGAATTCAGACCATGGAGGCTCGTCAAGCCTACTAATTGTGCCTGGGCTTCTAAGATCTGACCAGGGAGGCCTTAGTGTCTCCTCTCCTTCGGGAGAATGGGAGGATGCCTGCGGCCTACGTAGGTGACACAAATTCCTTATTTTGGAATTTTATTAGCTTTCCACGTAAACCAAGTTATTCAGCCTCTTTTCTGCACTAAATTTTCTCACTGAGCTATCCTTATTTGATCACTCTTTATATCTTTAATTCTATCGTATCCTGATCACCGAAGCCGTCTCCCCTTCGAATTCCCTGGATCCACCGGGGCTGGACCCCGGCAGAGCTCTGTTTCCTTGGTGCAAGAGTAGACTCAGGTATCTCATGCATTAGAATGTCATTCAAATATGAAGATAAATGAAACTCTTATTTATGCTACAATCCAAATGAACCTTGGGAACATTAGACTAAGTGAAAGCAGCCCGTCATAAAAGGCCAAATATTGTTTCATTTCACTTATATGAGATGTCCAGAGAAATGAAATCACAGACACAGAAAGTCAATTAATGTGTGCCTTGAAATGGGGAGTGGCTGCTAAAGGGGGATGGAAAATCTTTATTGGGATGATGAAAATGTTCAGGGGTTTGATAATAGTGATGAATGTCCAATTTTTTGGACATTCAAAAACCAGAGTTGTATACTCTTAAAAGATTGTGCTACATGGTATGTAAATTATATCTCAATAAATTTAAGAAAAGATTCATTATAGTATACAGAAGCCATACTAAAAAAATATATCAGATATATGCTTTTAAATTTAGAATACATAAAATAATTGTGGTGATGTGATTCAATGATCAAGATGGCAGCTAAGCTCAAATATAGTTGTTAAATATTTATCCTGGGGAAAAAGTTTATATTGGAATTTGGCATTCTACTCAACTTTTTGGTAAACACCTTAAACTGTTCTAAAAATAAATTAAAAATAATTAAAAAACAGGAAATATCATTTTATAGCTGTGAAAATAAGTTTTTTGAGTTTGGAACACCTCTTCCTCTACATTCCCTCATTAGGAAATCATGTAAATTATTGTCATTATTATTATTACTCTTCTGAGAATAAATGCTTATTATGAAAATTTGGTAGCATTTTTATGTATTTAGTTTCTGAATGTTCCATTCATTATGCATTTATTCATAATTAAAGTGTGTCGTGTATGTGTAGGTCATGAATATACAAATAAATTAGAGTGATCTATATTATACACAGCATGAGTGCTACTAGGAGGGGAAGAGAAAAAAAAAGGAAAATGGCTAAACTCCTTAAAGGAAATGCCTAACTAGAATCTAAAAGCAAGAAAGCAGTCAAGTGGGGTGGGGTGGGGGGGGGAATGCACATTTGCATATGTAATATTAGGAATAAGATATAGAATCAACAAATTTTATACTTTATGTTGAAAATACAACAGTGTTTATGTGAAAATGCCAGGTGCTTTCCTGGTGACTCAGCAGTAAAGAATCCTCTTACAATGCAGGAGACACACAGGAAATGTATATTCAGCTCCTGGGTCAGGCTTCCCATGGAGAAGGAAATGGCAACGCACTCCAGTATTCTTGCCTGGGAAACTCATGGACAGAGGAGCTTGATGGGCTACAGTCCATGTTGTCACAAACAGTTGGACATAACTTAGTGACTGAGCAACAAAAAACCCAAGCAAATGGAAGATGAGAAAGAAACCATTTTATTTTTCATAAGAGGGAAAGTGAAGTGTTTGTTGCTCAGTCCTTCTGTGACCCCATGGACTACAGCCTACAAGGCTCCTTTGTCCATGGAATTTTCCAAGCATGAATACTGGAGTAGGTTGCCATTTCCTTCTGCAGACAGTCTAACTGTCCACAATCTGATTCAGGATCAACACAGTGCATTTAATATTCATATCTCTTTCAACTTCTTTAACCTACAGGAATTCCTCAGACTTTCTTCTATCTTTTGTTTTCATTTCTAAGGATTTATTTTCTTACTATTTTAAAGCTTTATGTTGAAGTCTAACACATGTACACAAATCATTTGTTTTAAAGCTTAAATAATTTTTCACAATATAAGCATAAATATGTAACAATCTATTTGAGTAATATAACACTATTTGCACCTACAAACCCCTTCCTGAATTTTTCATTACATCATAATTTCTGCAAGAAAAGGAAAAGACACACATTCACTATTGTATTGTTTTATGTTTCTTATTCTCATTAACCAAGTAGAATCACCAATCCTTCTGACAGATAATTGTCACGGGCAAATAGAATCTGGAAACCAGCTTACATGCTGGCAAATTAAAGATAAGAACAGTAAAAAATAACAATTAGAATATTCTGGATTCACAAATAACACGGATTTTTGTTGTTTTGTTTTGAAAGATTGTTACTATTGCACAAAAGGAAAAGCCTGAAAGTATTATTCATGGTAAACTTTATAAACAGAACATTTTTACCCTATGGATACAGATCTGCTTGGTCTTTGCACCATAGACAAGTGGATTGAGAAATGGAGGGACCAACAGATAAGTGCTAGAAAAGAGGATATGAGGTGGGATGTGAGAACCAAACCTATGTGCAAAGAATGAGAAGAAACCAAGGAGGTAGAACTGGAGAAAGACACAGATGTGAGTGATGCAAGTATTGAATGCTTTCAACCTGGCCTCCTTTTGGGGAAATCAAAAAACTGTGATAAATATCTGCATATAGGACAATGTAATGAATGTGGGCTCAAACACTGTGATGTTGAAAGCCACAAACATACCATAGATTTTGTTGACCCTGATATTTTCTGCAGCAAGTTTCACAATGGCTATATGCTCACAGTAGGAGTAGGAGATGACTGCTCTATAATAAAACTGAAACTGGAACTTTATCAGTACTAAGGATGTGGTTACAAGAATGGCAGTCCTGAGTGTTACTGCAGCTGCTATTTGGGTGAATAGAAAGTGGGTAAGATGGCAGCATGTCTGAGTGGATAACAGATGACTACATAGTGGTCCAGGGCCATGGCCAGCAAGATGTCTGATTCTATGCCCTGAAATGTGTGAATGAGCCACATTTGAAGCAGGCAAGAATCAAAATATATTTCTGGTACATGAAACCAGAAGGTTCCAGCATCTTGGGCACAATACTGGTAAGAAGTACAATATCTGACTCCTAGCATGCCTTGGAAAATGTACTTGGGGTCATGGAGGCTGGGATCTCATTTGATGATGATCAGAAGCAAGGCATTTCTGATCATAGCAATGAGATACAGGACACAGAATGGAATCCCAATCCAACACTGCACAGACTCTAGGCCTGGGATCCCTATTAGTGTCAACACAGAAGCCATGAAGACTATGATGTTGGAAATAGTCAGTGTCCTTGGGTCTCCTGACGCAAACAAAAAAACATTTCTCTGTCAGTGCTACTCCCTCTGCTACTTCCTATTTTCATCCAAAGTCATTGTACTGAGTGTATATGATTTTGGTAGAGCTCAAAACACATCATCCACCTCATTCATATATAGAAGGTAAAAGAAAGATCCATAAAGACACATCATTTTTTTTAGGAAAGGCATCCACAAGACCAAAAAATATGATGTGCAACTATGTTACGTAGAACCGGCTAAATTCCTAAGTAAGGGAATCAACTGCTGTCTTGTCTGTTATTTCATTTCAGAACTGTGGACCAAAAAAGTATATTTTGTTTATTTTACTTGGCAATTATGTTTTAGTCAGAGGTTGGTGATTCTCTCCATATTTCACATTCCAGTTACTGCTTCTGCTGCTGCTGCTGCTAAGTCGCTTCAGTCATGTCCAACTCTGTGCGACCCCATAGATGGCAGCCCACCAGGCTCCCTGTCCCTGGGATTCTTCAGGCAAGAACACTGGAGTGCGTTGCCATTTCCTTCTCCAATGCATGAAAGTGAAAAGTGAAAGTGAAGTCGCTCAGTCTTGTCTGACTCCCAGCTATGCCATGGACTGCAGCCTACCAGGCTCCTCCATCCATGGGATTTTCCAGGCAAGAGTTCTGGAGTGGGGTATCATTCAGTATTCTGTTATTCTCAGTTGTCTCTCAGTTAAAAACAGCTGGTCTGAGCTAGTAAGAGTTCAACTGTTACATTAGTGCAGAATGCTCTCTAAGAAAGAGAGTAAACATACATTTTGTTACTTAAAAGCAAACTGTTTTTGTCTATGTATGGATCTATGTTGTCTGCCTCTGCTTCAGATGAGATGTCTTTTCAGGAGAATGTGAGGAAGAGTTTTAGGAAAGGTCATTCAAATCTGTGTACGTTTGCAGAATCTGGGTCAAGATTTCTTGCTACATTTTTACTTTTCTAATAAAACTGTGGTAAGTTTTTGCTATGTTTCTAATAGTGGAAATACTTAAATTTCTGTGGCTAAAATATATAAAATAAATTCTGGAATACACATAACAAGGTAATTAGAGTGGAGGGACCTTGAGGAAGCAAGAGAAGAGCAGACAAATGTAGAGGTAAAGAGGGACTCATCCTTTATGACTAAAGGATATAGGAACATCTGTTGTGTGTGTGCTAGTTGTTCAGTCATGTCCGACTCTTTGTGACCCCATGGACTGTAGCCCACCAAGCTCCTCTGTCCATGGGATTCTCCAGGCAAGAATACTAGAGTGGTTAGCCATTCCCTTCTCCAGGGGATCTTCCTGATCCAGGGATTGAACCCAGGTCTCTTATATTGGAGGCAGATTCTTGATGTCCCAGCCACCAGGGAAGCCAAGGAACATCAGTAAATGGGTAAATCAATCAGAATAGAGACTTTGTTCTTGCATTTAAACTCTCCAGAGCTATCATTTCCATGAGACTTGATTAATTTAGGCTCATTAATTCTTAATGAGAAATAGATAATCTGGAACGTGGGTCATTTTTGTGGGCTCAGGCATAAGAAGTTGATAGAAAATGAAGGCTTGGAAGGACATGTTCCTTAAAAGAAATTAAATATAGAACTATAAATGGAAGACAGAGAGCTGAGAGAGGAAATGTTTAAGACAAATTTAAAATAAGCAAAGAAATTTAATCATACTCAATTCACTGATAATTTAATTTTTTCTGAAAGCTTTTGATCTTATGTGTTATATGAAAGCTATCTGATCAAAATCATGACCGGTTAACCATTATATATTTTGAATCAAGAAGTTCTCAAACCATGTATTAGAGAAATATTAGTAAAGCTGTTAAACTAAGGTTAGGTTATTTCATTCTTTCATAGACTTTTCAGTAAAATTGGTTTGTGTCAGTAAACTCATGATCAGCTAACACTATACTGAGTGTCAACAAATAGGGCAGCAAGGCAGGAAGCAGCTGTGGTTCGTGGTGCTTAACCTTAAGTGAAAGAAACAAGTCAGCCAGAATCACTTTAATGCAGGAAGTCTGTATCAGTTGCCATGTATTTTAGGATAGATTGGTGACTAAACTAAGCTGTTGGATACCTGTAGGTTAGCACCCCAATGACTCATTTGATGGTAAATTCATACATCATTGACTCTAACAGTAGTAAAGTTTTACTGTCTCAAAGATAATCAGGGATCGAATAGGAATCCTTTAAGAATGATCAGGGTGTCACTTTTTCAAGAGGAAGAGGCAACATTTGAGCATGGTCTGACAGGTACAGATAGTGGGATGGCAGGTGGGAAGTACGTAAGTGAGCACAGGGTTGATAGGATGGAGTGATTATAGCTGGTAACGAAAAGTTACTGAGGTAAACTTGGAAATAGTGAGCTTACTTGTCAAAAGTTGGAAACTGGTTCTGCTCTTACCAGATATCTGAAGAGCACCATCCTTCATATCAACCACACTAAACTCTTATCAAACACCAACTCTTCTTAATATTTTTGTATTATATATTCTGCAGTGCTTTCTATCCGGACCATCTGTAACAGCACCTGGCCAATGTCAACATCCCACATACATTTGGTGCTGGAACCATCCACAATGGGTGGACATCTCAGGGACAGTCTTTCATGCTTTTCTCTTATCTCTGTAATACAGACCTTCTTCATCTTCTATACGTTTGTCTGAGATCATGTTTTTGTGTTCTTCCTCCAGTAAAACCATGATCTGTATTATTTGGAGGCATAACATCAATTTATTCAGTTTGATTTGAAGAAGAAAGCTGCTAGCTATCAATTTTAACATCGTTAATGAATGTGTGGAGAAAGACAATTTATAACCCTTAAGTGAGGGATTTGTTAGGCAGCAGTTAAACCACAGGAGACCCAGCAGATTTTAGTTATGTCATCTTGGGTTCACCCACACCTATTATCCCTGAAATCATTACCACAACTTGCAGACACCTCCTTACTCTTCTCTTTCCTAAAAGGCTAAATAAGAGACATTTATATACATCAGTTTTCTTCATATAGAGTTCCTTTTCTACTGTTTTCATTAACAAAAAAATGTCTAAAGTCTAACTAAATATAGACATGCTCCTTTGCCAATGAATTCAGTTTTTAAATGTTTTTAATTAAATGTAATAAAAATGAATGTTTTTAATTTTTCTTAAATAAATATTTTAAATATTTGACTCTTCCTTTCAATGAAGGAATTCTGGAAAGAAAAATCTGAACCTATAATGTTCTTTCATTACATGTGTGCATGCATGCTAACAGTCGTATCCTACTCTTTGAGATATTATGGACTGTAACCCACCAGTCCCCTCTGTACGTGAAGTTCTACAGGCAAGAATATGGGAGTGGGTTGCCATGCCCTCCTCCAGGAGATCTTACCCACCCAAGGAATAAACCCCCATCTCCTTTATTGCAGGCAGATAGTTTACTGCTGAACCAACAGGGAAGCCCAGTCAATCTCTCTGTGTCTCTAAATCCATCAATAAATCTGTCTATCCATCTACATCCTATTGGCTCTGCTACTTTGGAGAATCTTCACTAATCCAGTGGTTTAAAAGAGCTCAATTAGAAATTAAAAGTTATGATAAGGTTCTGATAAATCGCTATAACTCTTATTTTATGAATTGATGTACTCAGTTGTTAAGTCATGTCCAACTGTTTGCGACCCCAAGGATCGTAACCCACTAGTCTTAAACTCTGTCCATGGGATTTCTCCAGCAAAAATACTGGAATGGGTTCATAACTCCCAGAAGAATCGAATATTGGATCAGAGAATGGTAATATTTTCATTTGTGTGCAAGGCTGACACACATGATGCCAAATTTACACTTTATTTGTAATGGGCACAATTTTTAATTTGAAAAGTCTTAAAGAGTATATTAATAAAAGTAATGGCCTTTGTCATAAGTGATATTAACAAGGTTATAAGATATAAGTTTCATATGAAAAGTGTTTTGTATCATATAATTGTTATATAATAATTCTTGTTACTGGAAAAAATAACTGGAAAGTAAAAAATAATAATTAGTAATAGAGAATAAAAACATGTTACATTAAGATACAATTCTGTGTATGATAAAATAAAACACAAAATTCTGTACTGAAAATTACAAACATTGTTGAGAGACAGTAGATAAGAACTAAAGCAACAGAGACCTATGTCACCTATATATATATCTTGGAATATTGTTAAGATGTCAGTTCCTTTCAATTTATCCTATAAGAATCCCAACACATATTTTGCCAATAATTCAGAGACTGATTCTATATTTTATAAGGAAACTCAAGGTGACAGATCCAAAGTAATCTTTAAAAAAGTATAAGTTTTGAGTTATTACAATATCTTCAATTAGTACTCAATATAAAACCATAATAATCAAGACATTTTGGGATCATCATGGATATAAGGTTAGATTAGTGATTCAGGATGGAATTCTTGGAAGAATATCCACATCTATATGATCAGCTGATAGTCTACAAAGTTGATAAGAAAAGGCAAACATAAACTAAGCAGTAGAAAATGAATGTCTTCCTCTGCAGTGGTGGGGATAGTATTGGTATGTATTTAGCTAAACCTTTATCATTTGTCATTTTATGATCATTTATTATCTATCTAAACCTTTGTCACATCATTTTTAACAACTAAAGAATATAGAAACATAGGTAAATGTGTTACTTAATTGGATAAAGCCTTGTTTTTACTTTATTCACAGCTACCATTACCATATGATCTGGCTAATTTAGCCTCATCAATTCTTAATGAAATAGATAATCTGGAATCCTTGCATCATTTTTTTTGTGAACCCAGACATAAGAAATTAACAGTGAAGGAGTGAAAGACTGAAGGGGTGAATATGTTCCTTAAAAGGAGTTAAACATAGAATTAGAAATGGAAGGCAGAGGGGTGGTGTTGGGGCACCAGAGGTAACTCAGCAGAGGCTACAGAGAAACTGAGAAAATTTTCATTATTTCTCAATTCACTGAGAACTAATTTTTCTGAGAACCTGGGTTCGTGCCTTATGTTAATGTTCTTTTCTAATTGAAAGCATCAGTTGTTAAATATTATGTAATTAGAATCAGGAAATTCTCAAAACAACACATTAGAGGCATGTTCGTAATTCTGTAAATATAAACTCAGGTAATCTCTCAGAGATTCTCCTCTAAAGTTTCTGTAAATCAGTAATCTCATGATAAAATAATCCTATATTGAAAGTCAACAGGTAGGATGGTAATGCAGGAAGAAGTTGTGATTCGTGATGCTAAATCTCAAGTAAAAGAATGGAGAGATAATTTTAATGTAGAATCCCTGTATCTGTTTTCATATTTAGAATAGACTAGTCATTAAAGTAAGCTGTTGAATACCCATAGGTTTGCTCCCCAGTGACTAATTTTATGATCAAGCTTTACATCACTGACTATAATAGCAGTCAAATTTTCTTTCTTAGATTATCAGACAAAAAGGATAATCAGAATTAGAATAGGAGTCCTTTGAGAACAAACACTGTGTCTGACTTTTTCAAGAGGAAGGAGCAACATTTGAGCATGATCAGACAAGTAGAGAGAGTTGGGTACCAGGTGGGAAGTACATGAGTGAGTAAAGGTTGATGAGATGGGGTGATTATTATTTTAAAAACTGGTATTGAAAAGTTATGGAGATAAACTTGAGAACAGTGAGACTCACTTGACAATTGTTGGAGCTGGTTCTGCTCTTGCCAGATGCCTGAAGCATGCAGTCAGCTTCAGATCACTGTCACCTATGGTTTAGAATTCGTAATTCTTCCTATTATTTTCCATTATGAGTCCTGGAATGCCCCTTGTTTCTATCTGCATCTTCTGTAACAGCACCCAGTCAGTGTCAGGAACTCTAAGTCATATGGTGCTGGGCCATCTGCAATGGATGGATATCAGTGAGATAAATCTTTCATGCCTTTCTGTTGTCTGTGCATTACAGACGTTCTTCATCTTTTATAAGTCTATGTGAGATCAAGCTTTTGTGTTCATTCTCTAACAAAACTCAAAATAAGATCCGTATTATTCTGGAGCATAGCCTCAATTTATTCAGCTTAAATAGAAGAAAGTTGCCAGCCACCAATTTTAATGTTTCCTGATGGATTTGTGGAGGAGTTATGAACACAAAATGGGGATTTATTAGATACTAGCTAAACCACGAGGGGTCCTGCAAGTTTTGATGATTCCCACTTGGGTTCATCCATACTAATATCCCTGAAATCCTTAGTACAGTTTCCTTGTTCCTTTGTTTTGTTTTTCCACAGGCTAAATATGGAAATAATTATGTACACCAATTTTTTTTAAAGACTGAGTTCCCCTTCTTCTGTTCTCATTGACAAATAAGTCAAAAGTCTACTTAAATGTAAATATGCTCTGGTGCCAATAAATTCTATTAAATAAATATCCCATGATCCTTCCTTTCAATGAGGCAATTCTGATATGTTATATCTGCTATTAAAACTGGGATATTGAACACCCCTACTATTTTTGTGTTGCTATTTATTTCTCCTTTTAGTAACATTAATGTTTGCTTCATATATTTGACACTCTAATGTTTATAATAAATTTGAATATGAATTCAACCTTTAAATATTGCATGATATCTTTGCTTTCTGTGACAACTTTTTTTTTTTTTTGCAACATCATGGGGTGTGCAGAATCCTAGTGTCCTGACCTGACCCACAGCAGTGAAAACACTGAGTGCTAACCCCTGACCTGCCAGGGAATTCCCAGTGACAGTTTAATTAAAAGCCTATTTGACTAAAAAAACTACATCCACTACTCCCTCTTTGGCTTACCATTGGCTTGAAATTTCTTCTTCTATTTCTTCTCTTTCCCTCTACACGTGTTTTAAGTCTTAAATCCTATGGCATTCTTATAGACAACATATACTTTAATTTTCAGTTACTTATATTTTTTACATATGACTCATTATCCTTTAAAAGTTTTTATTATTACTATTATTCATTCTCTCACTGGATTTTTTCATGTCTTTTGCTGTTGTTGTTCAGTCGCTCAAGTCGTGTCCTACTCTTTGTGACCACATGGGCTGCAGAACGCCAGGCTTCCCTGTCCTTTACCATCTTCCAGAGCTTCCTCAAACTTATGTCCATGGAGTCAGTGCTGCCATCCAACCATCTCATCCTCTGTTGTCTCCTACTCCTCTTGGCTTCAATCTTTCCCAGCATCAGGGTCTTTTCTAATGAATTGGCTCTTCGCATCTGGTGGCCAAAGTATTGGAGCTTCAGCTTCAGCATCAGTTCTTCCAATGAATATTCAGGACTGATTTCCTTTAGAATTTACTAGTTTGATCTTCTTGCTGTCCAAGGGATGCACTAGAGTCTTATCCAACTCCACAGTTCAAAAGTATCAATTCTTTGGCACTTAGTCTTCTTTATGGTCCAACTCTCACATGGCAATGGCAACCCACGCCAGTACTCTTGCCTGGAAAATCCCATGGGTGGAAAAGCCTGGTAGGCTGCAGTCTATGGGGTCGCTAAGAGTTGGACACAACTGAGTGACTTCACTTTCACTTTCTCATATCCATACATTACTCCTGGAAAAACCATAGCTTCGACTATACATATGTTTGTCAGCAGAGTAATGTCTCTGCTTTTTAACACACTGTTTAAGTTTGTCATAGCTTTTCTTCCAAGGAGCAAGCATCTTTTAATTTCATGGCTGCAGAAACATCTTCAGTGATTTTGGAGCCCAAGAAAATAAAGTCTGTCACTCAACATAATTCATGTTTGCAAAATTTTACTAAACTCAAATACATTGTGACTCAAATTTATTTCTGCATTATTTAACAAGATACCATTCCAATTTTTTTTCTACCTCTGAATCTTTAATATTGTGCTCTCTTCATTTTATTGTAATGGGATGTTTTCTTGGGTAACTCCTTTCTTGAACTGTGCATCAGTCTAAAATTAGAGACCATATTCTTTCCCTGTGTACTTGATTTTTCTTAGAAATTGTTATGAGTCCTCAGTGTTAAAGTTTGATTGAAGAAAATTTAAACCTGATCACTACTGGTACAGCATCCTGGGTGAAGATTAAAATGCATGGACAGAGGAATAGCAAAGAGTGAAGAAATATTTGAAGTATTTGTTTAGCAGTCAATTTCTCACATGGCAGGTTTTATTGAGGGCCATAGTTTATTTTAAGATGATATACTGATTCATTCAAAGCACCATCTTTGTTTACATTAATAATATTGGAATAAGCCCTCTAGTATGCTGATTTTGTGTAAGATAGCATTACATGTTACTTTAAAGTCTCCAGATTAGTTACTCTTTAATACCATTGATAAACACCAGAGAAATGTTTAAACTGTTTATCATACAATGCCATTTTTACTGAATTTCTAATAAGTCTGATGCATTGTTAATAAAAGTGTAAATAAGACACAATTATTGTCCTCTAGATACTTGCAGTAGGAGATTTCTAAATGCAGTGGAATTTATTTGTCTATGTTTTCAATTCTATAACTTAAACGTTCAAATATGGGCAAACCTCAAACTGGAAAAAGTATTAAAATGTGTGCCTTCTGAAGTGTGTGTTTTATTTAAGTACTGATGATAATTTTATTTCCTTAAGAGTATTTACTTCTGAATAAGCCTAATTTATTTTCATCAGTCCTATTTTGTGCTATATTTCTTCCTCAAAAAGTTCAATGTTTACAGACTTTAGTTTATATCATATAGATTTTATGTTGATCATATGTGGTATTATGGATTTTATATCATATATATATATATATATATATATATATATATATATATATATATCTCAGTATTTCAGAAAAAGTACCTGGATGTTCATTGGAAGGACTGATGCTGAAGCTGAAGCTCCAATACTTTGGCTACCTGATACAAAGAGCCAACTCATTGGAAAAGACCCTGATGCTGGGAAAGATTGAGGGCAAGAGGAGAAGGGTATGACAGAGGATGAGATGGTTGGATGGCATCACCGACTCAATGGACATGAATTAGAGCAAACTCCAGGAGATAGTGAAGGACTGAGAAGCCTGGCATGCTGCAGTTCATGGGACTGCAAAAGGTCAGACATGACTTAGCAACTGAACAACAAGAACAACAAAACAAAAGTAGATGCTATTAAAAATTGTCAAAATATAGATTCAGAAACAAATATTAGAAAACAAGATATGACCAAAAGACAACTATGGGTTGTATTAACAGTTTGAAAATATGAATATGTGACATGGTCCTTGGGAGTTACCTAGAATAAGTGTCTTCTGCAATTCACTTATTTATGTAGGTCTAGAGAAAAGCTCTAGATTTCAAGGGACAGGCCAAGAACAGAAGAATAAATGAAACAATTTGAAATCACAATTCAAGAGAATTTTATTCTTTGTAAGAATAATAAACCAAATTTCTTAAGTATTTGATGATTTGTTAAATATCTCAATTATAAGCATCTGAGAATTAACATATTTTTTCAAGTGTAGAAGTTTTATATTTGGCTTTTAGCACATGAATGTTGCTATTTAAACTAACACAAATTCTCTTTAGAAGGATCCACTAGTGATCAAGATGTTTGGCGGATACAAATATTGTTAGTACATGGTCACAGATGTGTTTGGTCTTCACTCTATAGATGATTGGGTTGAGAAAAGGTGGAACTAACAGGTAAAGGTTAGATAAAAGGATATGAATGTATGGTGGTTTATGAGAACCAAACCTATGTGTGAAGAAAGAGAAGAAGCCAAGGATCAGAACTGTAGGAAGACAGAAATGTGGGCAATGCATGTATTAAAGGCTTTGAATCTCGCCTCCTTCTGGGGCAGTTGAAAGACAGTGATAAAGATTTGAACATAGGACAGAATAATAAAAATTATGTCAAATCCTAAGATAGAGAAGGCAACAAATAGACCATATATCTTGTTGATCCATATATCTTCAGTAGGCAGCTTCATAATGGCCATGTGTTCACCATAAGTGTGGAGATGACCGTGGTTTGGTAGAATTTAAGATGACATTTACTAAGTACCAGCCATGGTGCTACAAGTAAGGTCACCCTGAGTGTCACCCCAACTCCAATGTGAGTCAAAAGTTGTCCTGAGAAGACAGGGACATGTCTCAAGTGGTTACAGATGGCGACATAGTGATCTAGGGCCATCGCCAGCAAGACACCTGATTCAACACCCTGAAAGGAGTGAATAAGCCACTTTTGCAGAAGATATGCTTCAAAAGAAATCTCTGTCAAATGAAGCCAAAAGATGCCTAATATTTTGGGGAGAATACAGGTACTAAGTGCAATGTCTGTGGCCCCCAACATGGCCAAAAATATGTACATAGGTTTACACAGGCTGTTTTTATGTTTGATTATCATTATGATTAGGGAATTCCCAATCACAGCTACAAGGTACATGAGACGCAATGAAATCCCAATCCAACACTGCACTGACTCCAAACCAGGAATCCTGATGAGTGTTAATATAGAAGGCATGAAGACTGAGCCATTGGATATGAGCATGTTGATTTGATTAGTAGAATCAAGGAGTGGTATGTTGTGTCATCTTCTGATTCCTGTCAAGAGTTTATAAGTCAAAGAAGAAATTCATTTATTTTAGCTAAATATACTTTAGATTTGGGTGATACCACTTTATCGTTTTTCTATTATTGAAATATACCTGACAGATAACATTTTGTAAGTTTAATGTGCATGATACAGTGACTTGATACACTCATATATTGGAATATGATTTCCACTGTAGTGTAGGTAGCATCTCTACCATGTCATATAATTATATTTTCTTTTTTATGGTGATAATAAATAAGAAATAGATTCTTAGCATGTTTGATGTTTATAATAATGTCTATAAAACTATACCATGCATTAGATCTTCAGGTGTTATTTATCTACTTATCTATCTGCATGTTTGTAACCTGAAACAATATGCCCACTGTTCTCTGAGCACTCATTCCCAGGTAACCACCATTTTACTCTTTGGGTTCATTTGTTTAAAGACTTTGCATATAAATCTTATAATGTAGTATTTGTCTCTCTTTGTCTGACTTATCTGACTTAACATAATATCTCTAATGTCTATTATTATTGTAACAAATGTCAGGAGTTTCTTCTTCCTGATAGCTAGGCAAATTAATTATCCAGGAAATGCAAATCAAAATTACCATGAGATATCACTTTGCTACAGATCTTCCATCAATAGACAACAGAGAACAAGTGTTGATGAAGATATGGAGAATAGGGAACATTTGCTCACTGTTCGTGGGAACATAAATTTTTCAACCTATAGAAAACAATTTTGAAGTTCATAAAAAAATTCAGAAAAGGGTCTAGTGTATGATCCAATATTTCCACATTTGTTTGTATGTCCAAAGGAAGTAAAAATATGATAGTGAAGAGACATATGCAGACCCAGCTCATCTATGTTTATTGTAGTATCACTTTCAATAGTCAAGAGGTGGAAACAACCTTAGTACCCATGAATGAATAAATGATAAAGAAGATAAACAAGATGAAATATGCAACTATTGTTTCCAGTCTAACTACGGCTCTTTAACCTTCTATCTGCTGCTTAGAGACTGGGATTCAAATTTAGCATATACCATTTATTTATATATACACACACATAAATATATTTATATATATACACACACACATAAATATATATATATTGCATGTTATATATGAATATATGAGATCTTTAAGAATTTTAAAATATTTTATCTTCCTTCAGTTCAGTTCAGTTCAGTCGCTCGGTCGTGTCCGACTCTTTGCGACCCCATGAATCACAGCATGCCAGGCCTCCCTGTCCATCACCAACTCCCGGAGTTCACTCAGACTCATGTCCATAGAGTCAGTGATGCCATCCAGCCATTTCATCCTCTGTCATCCCCTTCTCCTCCTGCCCCCAATCCCTCCCAGCATCAGAGTCTTTATCTTCTTTACCTTATCTAATTGATATTTTTCTTGAGCTAAGTCTCTGTCACAGCAAAATTGGCATTTTAAGTCAGATAGATTTTTGTGTTGTGGATTTTCTGTTTTGTGGAAGTTTAAGCAGTATCCCTAGCTCCTACCCACAAGATGTTGATTGCTTTCTCTTGTCATAATGACCAAATATATATCATACATTGCCAAGTATCCCCTAGATATGGAAGGTGGGGCATACCACTCCTGGTTGCTAACCATTATTCTAGACTCTTACATTGGGGAAAATAGCCTTTAACTGAATAAGAATGAATATTTATGTACCTTTAATCAAAATGGGCAGAATAAATCTGGCTATTAAGGTGAATCATTTTTCAGTAAGTAGTAGCCAGATAAAGGAGATGAAGAAGGGCACTCCAAAAAAGAAAGACTTAGTACAAAATTACATAAATGAGACATATGGTGAAATTGTGAATCAATAGTTTTCACTGAAAAATTGTGTCCTAAGCAGAAATGATGATTGTGGAAGATATTGAAAAGGGAAGAATATAAAACATAAAGGTATTATTTTAAATCAAATAATTTCAAAATCTAAGGTGGCAAAACAGCCCTTCTGCCTTTTAAAAATGCAGTAAGATAGCCAGTTGACAAATAGCTTCCTTTTTTGAATTCATAGGCTGTGGAAACCACATTACCTCATGTGCAGCATAAACCCTGAAACACTAGTATTACTTATGACTCCAGTTCTACTTAGCCTGATTACAAGAACCTAAACTTTTAAAGTATTTGGGGGGTTCTCTAACATCAAACCAGTTAGACTTGTTTATTTTGCTTGTAAATTGTATTTTAATCAGAGTTTGATGAATCCCTCCATAGAGCATCCTTTAGCTACTGTTCAAGACTGTTAATTCTTTGTCGTGAAGTCAGCTCAGTCATGTCTGACTCTTCGTGACCCCATGGACTGTAGCCCACCAGGCTCCTCCATCCATGGAATTTTCTAGGCAAGAGTTTGTCTTTAAATCAGATACAATCAGTTTGGACCAGTAGGTTCTCAGACTCTGATGCATAATTTAATATAGGCTCCCCATGAAAGAAAATAGAGAAAAAGATACATTTGTCATCAATGAGAATAATATACTTACATATTTATTTATGTTATTTCTTCTGTATAAGACTGGATGACTTTTCAAAAAAATGTAAAATAAGAGCAAGAAAAGATCATTCAAATGCACATATTTTTGGCAAGCCTGGGTCAAAGTTTCTTGGTTTGCCTATATTTATTCACCTGAAATGTTAAAAATGGTTGTATTCTCAAAATAGTTGCAATTCTGAAATATATATTAGTACAGAAGGAGGAATCTCTAGGATTTAAGAAGATCAGCAGCAGAAATAATAGGGACAGGAGGACTCATTCTTGATAACTACTGAATATGTGAAAATGAATATGTGGGTAACGGGCAAATTGAGGCTAATTTCTTGGTTTACAGTGGTCATAACCCCCATGATAATGAAGAAAGACTTTAGTCACCAATTTTAATGTTTCCTAAGAGTACATCATGAGAAATGCTGGGCTGGAAGAAGCACAATCTGGAATCAAGATTGCCGGGAGAAATATCAATAACCTCAGATAGGCAGATGATACCACCCTTATGGCAGAAAGTGAAGAGGAACTAAAGAGCCTCTTGATGAAAGTGAAAGTGGAGAGTGAAAAAGTTGGCTTACAGCTCAACATTCAGAAAACGAAGATCATGGCATCTGGTCCCATCACTTCATGGGAAATAGATGGGGAAACAGTGGAAACAGTGTCAGACTTTATTTTGGGGGGTCTCCAAAATCACTGCAGATGGTGATTGCAGCCACGAAATTAAAAGACGCTTACTCCTTGGAAGGAAACTTATGAACAATCTAGATAGCATATTAAAAAGCAGAGACATTACTTTGCCAACAAAGGTCCGTCTAGTCAAGGCTATGGTTTTTCCAGTGGTCATGTATGGATGTGAGAGTTGGACTGTGAAAAAAGCTAAGCGCTGAAGAATTGATGCTTTTGAACTGTATCGTTGGAAAAGACTCTTGAGAGTCCCTTGGACTGCAAGGAGATCCAATCAGTCCATTCTAAAGGAGATCAGTCCTGGGTGTTCAGTGGAAAGACTGATACTAAAGCTGAAACTCCAGTACTTTGGCCACCTCATGCAAAGAGTTGACTCATTGGAAAAGACCCTGAGGCTGGGAGGGATTGGGGGCAGCAGGAGAAGGGGAAGACAGAGGATGAGATGGCTGGATGGCATCACCAACTCGATGGACATGAGTTTGAGTGAACTCCGGGAGTTGGTGATGGACAGGGAGGCCTGGCATGCTGTGATTCATGGGGTCGCAAAGAGTCGGACACGACCGAGCAACTGAACTGAACTGAACTGAATGGATTTGTGGAGAAGGAGGAGTTATGAACATGAAATAAGGGACTTATTAGCCACTAGCTAAACTACAAGAGGTCCAGGAGTTTTTAATTATACCCGCTTGGGTTATCTACATGTAATATCCCTGAAGTCTTTACTAAAACTTGCTTATACCTCCTTATTCTTCCTTTTCCTTTTTTCCACAGGCTAAGTACAGAGATTATACACAGCATTTTTTTTTAGGCTGAGTTCCATTTCTGTTGCCCTCATTGGCAAATAAGTCTAAAAGTCTATTTAAATATAAACATGTTCTACCCCAATGGATTCTACTTAAGTAAGTATTCTGTGACATTTCCTTTCAATGAGGCAAATTCTGATATGAATTGCAAGTCCCATCCACTACTTAAAATGGGGTATCAAAGTCTCCTACTATATTTGTAGTGCTGTCTAAGTCTCCCTTTAGTTTGCTTCATATATTTGGGTTGTCTAATACATGTTATGCATTTTCAAGATGAATTCAGTCTTCTAATATTATGTGATGTTTTGCTTCCCTGGTGGCTCAGGCAGTAAAGAATCTGCCTGCAATGTAGGAGGTCCAGATTCAAACCTTGGATTGGGAAGAGCCCCTGGAGAAGGGAATTGCAACCCACTCCAGTATTCTTGCCTGCAGAATTCCCATGGACAGAGGAGCCTGAAGGGTTTCAAAGACTCGGACACAGCTGAGCAACTAACACTAACTAACTTGCTTTTTGTGACTTTTTTTTTTTGGTCTTCCTGCAAGATTTTCAGAATCTTCATTCCCCTACCAGAATCAAACCCAGGTCCATGGTAGTGAAAGTGCAGAGTCCTAACCATTGTACCACCACGGAATTCTCAGTGATAGTTTTAATTAAAAGCCTGTTTTGACTAATAAAATTATGCCCACTCTTGCCTCCTTTTGTTTACCACTGGCATGAAATTTCTTCCTCTATGCCTTCACTTTCAGCTTATGTGTGTTCTTAAATCTTAAATCCTATGACAATACAGTAGAAAACATATAGTCAATTTTTGCTTTTATTTAGTCATGTATCTGTTATGTATGTCTGATTATCCATTAATACATTTTTTATTCCTTCTTACATGGTATATTTTCATGTCTTGCTTCATATAGTTCATGTTACAAAATTTTATTAAACCCAAATACATTATGGTTCATTTCCATTTATGTGTTAATTAATAAGAAGTCATTCCAAATTTTTTTCTACCTACACATCTTTAATAATATGCTCTCTTCCTTTTATTAAAGTGGACTTTTTTTTGGATTATTTCTTTTGAGAATTAAACATCAGTCTAAAATTAGAGACCAGATATCTCTCCCTGTGTACTAAGTTTTTCTTAAAAACTCTTAGTCCTCAGTCTTAAAGGTTGATCGAAGAAAATTTAAACCAGATCTCTACAGGGACAAAATTCTGAGAATATGAAGTTGTGTGGGCAGAGGAATAGCACAGACTGAAAAAAACATCTGAAGGCAAAAACCACTACAATATTGTAAAGTAATTAGCCTCCAATTAAAATAAATTAAATTAAAAAAATCTGGTCTTTGTTTTAGTAGTCAGTTTATCACATGACATCTTTGACTGAAGGCCATACTTTATTTTAAGATGGTATACTAATTCATTCAAGCACCATCATTGTCTGCCATGTTGTACCATGCTAAATTGTTTCCGTCTTGTCTGACTCTTTGCAACCCCATGGACTGTAGCTCACAGGACTTCTCTGTCCATGGGATTCTTAAGGCAAGAATACTGGAGCAGGTTGTCATGCCCTTCTCCAAGGAATCTTCCCTACCCAAGGACTGAACCCTCAGCTCTAAGTCTCTTGCATTGGCAGGTGGATTCTTTACCACTAGTGCCATCAGGGAAGCCAACCATCATTGTTTACATTAATAATATTGGAATAAAGTCTCTAGTACACTGATTCTCTGTAATATGGTGCTACATGTTGCTTTAAAGCCTCCAGGTTAGTTGCTCTTGAATACCATTGATAAACACCAGAGAAATATTTAAATTTGTCATTATACAATACCATTTTTACTGAAGTTCTAGAAAGTCTCAGGAATTATCCTATGTATTATCAGTGTTAGTCACTCAGTCATTTCTAATTCTTTATGACCCCATGGACTACAACCTGTTAATCTCCTCTGTCTTGCCTGAAATTCTCCAGGCAAGAATACCAGAGTGAGCAATTCCCTTCTCTAGCAGATCTTTCCAACCCAGGGATGGAATCTTGGTCTCCTGCATTGCAGACAGATTCTTCACCAGCTGAGCCACCAGGGAAGCCCATGTATCATTAATACAAGTGTAAATTAGACACAGTTACTTTCCTATAGACACTTGCAGTAGCTGATTTTTAAATGCAGTAGAATTTATTTGTTGATATTTTCAGTTCTATAGTAAACATTCAAATATAGGTAAAATTCAAACTGGGTAAGAATATTAAAATATATTCCTCTGGGGGTGTGTTCTAATTAACTATGAATGCTGTTTTTGTTCTTAATCTATACAGTTAGCAAAACAAGACTGGGAGCTCAGTGCAGCTCAGATCATGAACTCCTAATTGTAAAATTCAGACTTAAATTGAAGAAAGTAGGGAAAAAACAGTAGGCCATTCAGGTATGACCAAAATAAAATTCCTTATGATTATAGAGTGGAAGTGCGAAAGCAATTCAAGAATTTAGGTCTCATAGACAGAGTGTCTGAAGACCTATAGACGGAGGTTCATAACATTTTATGGGAGGCAGTGATCAAAACCATCTCCAAGAAAAAGAACTGCAAGGCAAATGGCTCTCTGAGGAGGACTTACTAATAGCTGAGAAAAGAAGAGAAGCCAAAGGCAAAGGAGAAAAGGAAAGATAAAGCTATCTGAATTCAGAGTTCCAAACAATACCAAAGAGAGATAAGAAAGCCTTCTTAAGTGATCAATGCAAAGAAATAGAGGAAAACAATAGAACAGGAAAGACTAGAAATCTCTTCAAGAAAATTAGAGATAGCCAGCAAACATTCCATGCAAAGATGAGCACAATAAAGGACAGAAATGATATGGACCTAACAGAAGAAGAAGACTTTAAGAAGAGGTGGCAGGAATACACAGAAGAACTATATAAATGAGATAATGACCCAGAAAACCATGACTCACCTACAGTCAGATATCCTAGAGTGTGAAGTCAAGTGGGCTTTAGAAAGGATCACTAAAAACAAAGCTAGTGGAGGTGGTGGAATCCCAGTTGAGCTAGGATTCAAATCTTAAAAGATGATGCAGTTAAAGTGCTGCACTCAATATGCCAGCAAATTTGGAAAACTCAGCAGTGACCATGGGACTGGAAAAGATCAGTTTTCATTCCAATCCCAAAGAAAGGCAAAGCCAAAGAATGTTCAAACACAATTGCACTCATTTCACATGCTAGCAAAGCAATTCTCAAAGTTCCCTAAGCTAGGCTTCAACAGAACATGAACCAAGAATTTCCAGATGTTCAAGCTAGATTTAGAAAAGGCAGAGGAACCAGAGATCAACTTGCCAATATCCACTGTATCATAGCAAAAGCAAGAAAATTCCAGAAAAACACCTACTTCTGCTTCATTGACTATGTTAAAGCCATTGACTGTGTGGATCACAACAAACGGTACAAAATTCTTAAGGATACAGGAATACCAGACCACCTGACCTGCCTTCTGAGAAATCTGTATGCAGGTCAAGAAGCAACTATTAGAATCAGACATGGAACAATGGACTTGTTCCAATAGGGAAAGGAATACATCAAGGCTGTATGGTGTCACCCTGATCATTTAACTTATATGCAGAGTACATCATGTGCAATGCCAGGCTGGATGAAGCACAAGCCAGAATTAAGATTGCCTGGAGAAATATCAATAATCTCAGATATGCAGATGACACCACCTATATGGCAGAAAGCAAAGAGGAACTAAAGAGCCTCTTGATGAAAGTGAAAAAAGAGAGTGAAAATATTGGCTTAAAACTCAACATTCAAAAAATGAAGATCATGGCACCTGGTCCCATCATTTCATGGCAAATAGATAGGGAAACATTGGAAACAGTTTTATATTTTATTTTCTTGGACTCCAAAATCACTGCTGATGGTGACTGCAGCCGTGAAATTAAAAGATACTTTCTCTTTGTAGGATAAGATATGACAAACTACACAATGTATTACAAAACAGAAACATGACTGTGCAAAGATCCATATAGTCAAAGCTATGGTTTTTCCATTTGTCATGTATCAATGTGAGAGTTGGATCATAAAGAAGACTAAGCACTGAAGAATTGATGCTTTTGAACTGTGGTGTTGGAGAAGACTCTTGAGAGTCCCTTGGACTGCAAGGAGATCAAGCCAGTCAATTTTAGAAGAAATCAATCCTGAATATTCATTGGAAGAACTGATGCAGAAACTGAACCTCCAATACTTTGGCCCTCTGATGTGAAGAACTGACTCATTAGAAAAGAGCCTTTTGCTGGTAAAGACTGAAGACAAGAGGAGAAAGGGATGACAGAGGATGAGATGTTTTGATGGGATCACCAACTTGATGGACATGAGCAAACTCCAGGAATTGCTGATGGACAGGGAAGTCTGGCGTGCTGCAGTCCATGGGATCACAAAGAGTTAGACATGACTGAGGGACTGAACAACAGCAACAATTGTGAATAGACCTAATTAATTTTAATCAATTTTTTGCTATCTTTTTTATCCAAAATATTCAATGTTTATAGACTCTATTTAATATTTTACAGTTTTTATGTTGCTGATATTGGTATTATTGATTTTATATTATTTTAATGTGTATCAGTATTTTATAAAAAGCAGACATCTATAAAGAGACATATCTATAAATAGATGTGATTAAAATTTTTTAAATATAGATTTACAAGTAGATATTAGAAAATCAGATATGGCCAGAATTACAGCTATGTGTTGGGTTAACATGTTGAAATATTGGGTTGGCTAAAAAGTTCATTTGGATTTTTTCATACAATCTGATGAAAAACCTAATGATTCTTTTGGCCCACCTAATAATATTAAAGTGTGGCATGGTCTTCAGAATTTATCTTGAATCAACTGCTGTTTTTTGTCATTCCTTATCTATGCAGGTTTAAGTGTTGTTAGAGAGAATGTTCTATGTTTTAAAGTAGAAGTTAAAGTCGCTTGGTGGTGTCGGATGGAATTCTCTAAGCTAGAATACTAGAGTGGGTAACATTTCCCTTCTCCAGGGGATCTTACCAACCCAGAGATCAAAGCCAGGTCTCCTGCATGGCAGGTGGATTCTTTACCAGCTGACCCATAATGGAAGCCCAAGAATATTGGCGTGGGTAATCCCAAAGAAAGGCAATGCCAAAGAATGCTCAAACTACAGCACAATTGCACTCATCCCACACGCTAGTAAAACGATGCTCAAAATTCTCCAAACCAAGCTTCAGCAATACGTGAACCATGAACTTCGAGATGTTCAAGCTGGTTTTAGAAAAGGCAGAGGAACCAGAGATCAAATTGCCAACATCCACTGGATCATCAAGAAAGCAAGAGAGTTCCAGAAATACATCTATTTCTTCTTTAATGACTATGCCAAAGCCTTTGACTGTGTGGACCACAATAAACTGGGGAAGATTCTTAAAGAGATGGGAATACCAGACCACCTGACCTGCCTCTTGAGAAACCTATATGCAGGTCAGGAAGCAACAGTTAGAACTGGACATGGAACAACAGACTGGTTCCAAATCAGGAAAGGAATATCTCAAGGCTGTAAGGTGACAACCTTGCTTATTTAACTTATATGAAGAGTACATTATGAGAAACGCTGGGCTGGAAGAAGCACAAGCTGGAATCAAGATTCCTGGGAGATATATCAATAACCTCAGATATGCAAATGACACTACCCTTATGGTAGAAAGTGAAGAGGAACTAAAAAGCCTGTTGATGAAAGTGAAAGAGGAGAGTGAAAAAGTTGGCTTAAAGCTCAACATTCAGAAAATGAAGATCATGGCATCTGGTCCCATCACTTCATGGGAAATAGATGGGGAAACAGTGGAAACAGTGTCAGACTTTATTTTGGGGGGGCTCCAAAATCACTACAGATGGTGATTGCAGCCATGAAATTAAAAAATGCTTACTCCTTGGAAGGAAAGTTATGACCAACCTATATAGCACATTAAAAAGCAGAGGCATCACATTGCCAACAGAGATCCATTTAGTCAAGGCTATGGTTTTTCCAGTAGTCATGTATGGATGTGAGAGTTGGACTGTGAAGAAAGCTGAGCGCTGAAGAACTGATGAACTTTTGAACAGTAGCGTTGGAGAAGACTCTTGAGAGTCCCTTGGACTGCAAGGAGATACAATCAGTCCATTCTAAAGGAGATCAGTCCTGGGTGTTCAGTGGAAGGACTGATACTAAAGCTGAAACTCCAAAACTTTGGCCACCTCATGCGAAGAGTTGACTCATTAGAAAAGACTCTGATGCTGGGAGGGATTGGGGGCAGCAGGAGAAGGGGAAGACAGAGGATGAGATGGCTGGATGGCATCACCAACTCGATGGACATGAGTTTGAGTGAACTCTGGGAGTTGGTGACGGACAGGGAGGCCTGGCGTGCTGCAATTCATGGGGTAGCAAAGAGTCGGACATGACTGAGCGACTGAACTGAACTGAACCTATCCCTTCTCCAGAGGATCTTCCCGACCCAGGAATCTAAATAGGGTCTCCTGCATTGCAGGCAGATTCTTTACCAACTGAGTTAGGAGGGAAGCCCCAAGAGAAAGTGAAAGTCACTCAGTCATGTCCAACTCTTTGTGACCCCATGGACTATATAGTCCATGGAATTCTCCAGGGCAGAATACTGGAGTGGGTAGCCTTTCCCTTTTCCAGGGAATCTTACCAACCCAGGGATTGAACCCAGGTCTCCTGCATTGGCGGCAGATTCTTTACCAGCTGAGCCACAAGAGAAGCCCAGTCTAAAATCAGAAGAATAATGGCAACCACTTAAAATACGAACCTAAATGAATTTTACTTCTTCTAATAATAGTAAGCTAATGTTTTAAGTATTTTATGATTTGAAAATATCCCCTTCAATATGACCATCTGGGATTTAAAGTATTTTTTGAACATAGAAGTTTGTACAATATCTATCTTTTATCATATTGAAATTTCTACTTAGAACTAACCTAAATTCTCTTTAGAAAGATCCACTGTGACCAAGATATTTGGGGTATACAAATATTGTTAATACATAGTCACAGATTTGTTTGTTCTTCACTCCATAGATGATTAGGTTGATAAAAGGTCAACTACAGGTAAAGCTTAGATAAAAGGATATGAACATATGGCAGTATGTAAAAACCAAACCTGTGTGTGAAGAAAGAAAAGGCAAGGAGATAGAGCTGTAGGAAGACACAAATGTGGGTGATGAATATATTAAAGGCTTTGAATCTTGCCTACTTCAGGAAAAATTGAAAGATAGTAATAAAGATTTGAGTAAAAAACAACATAAAGATTATGTAAAATCCTAAGACACAGAAGGCAACAAATAGACCATGTATCTTGTTGATCCTTACATCTTCTGTAACCAGCTTCACAATGGCCATGTGCTCACAATAAGCATGGGAGATGAATGCTGTTCAGTAGAATTTATCAATATTTGATAAGCTCTGTGCATAGTGGTATAAGAATAGTAGCCCTGAGTGTCACCCCAACTCTAATGTGAGTCAAGGATTGTTGGGAGAAGACATTGGCATGTCTCAAGAAGTTACAGATGGCCACATAGTGATCTAGGGCCATCACCAGTAAGACACCTGATTTACTTCCCTGGAATGAATGAAGAAGCCACATTTGTAGAAGACAGGTTTCAAAAGAAATTTCTGTCAACTGAAACCAGAAGATGCCTAACACTGGGGAGAATAAAGTGCTAAGTGCATGCCTGTGGCTCCCAACATGGCTAATATATATATATATATATATATATATATATATATATATAGAGAGAGAGAGAGAGAGAGAGAGAGAGAGAGAGAGAGAGAGAGAGTCTGTTTTTATATTTGATTATCACTGTAATTAGGAAATTCCCAATCACAGCCACAAGGTACATAACACAGAATGAACCCCGATCTAACAGTGCGCTGACTCCAGGCCAAGAATCCCAATGAGTGTTAGTACAGAGGGCATTCAGACTGAGCCATTGGATATGAAATATGAGCATAATGACTTGTTTAGTAGATTTAAGAAGTGATATGGTACTTAGCAGAAGGAGCAGCATGGTGTGTCATCTTCTAATTCCTGTCAAAAAGTGATGAATTAAAGAGAAGAAGAAATTCATTTATTTTAGCTGAACATACTTAAGATTAGGGTTATACTTCCCTTGTAGCTCAGTCTTTAAAGAGTCTGCCTACAATGTGGGAGACCTGAGTTCGATCCCTGGTTCAGGAAGATCCCCTGGAGAAGGAAATGGCAACTCACTCCAGTATTCTTGCCTGGAGAGTCCCATGGACAGAGGAGCCTGGCAGGCTGCAGTCCTTGGGGTCACTAAGAGTCGGACACGACTGAGCGACTTCACTTTCACTTTTCACTTTCATGCATTGGAGAAGGAAATGGCAACCCACTCCAGTGTTCTTGCCTGGAGAATCCCAGGGATGGGGGAGCCTGGTGGGCTGCCGCCTATGGGGTCGCACAGAGTCGGACATGACTAAAGCGACTTAGCAGCAGCAGCAAATCCAAACTACAAACACCCACAAATATTCTCCCTCTATGAATTCTCTGACATTCCCTCATTGAGCTCAAGTCCTCCACTGATAGAGAACTCTGTTTCCTGAGATAGCTTGCCACGTGGCAAGAACTCCAAATATCACATAGGCTGTCTTTACATTGAGTACCAAAATGTCTCCTTCTTAATTTTTCATAAAAATCCAGAATCCATCTTCCAGAAAATACCATCAACCATGGATCATGATGATTTATTGAATGGGATCTGAAATTAGTCAAGAGAGTTTAAATCCTGGATGCCACTACTTACTTTGCAAAATCTACAGCCAGTTATAGAACTTAACTTCAAATTGTCTCCATTTTTTTGTTGCTAAAACAATGCTCACAGATTGAAATACATTCTAATGTGATTACAAGGAATCAATGACTTAGTTCATGTAAATAATTTGTAAAATATATAGGAGAATGTATTTTTCTGTCACTAAATGCCAAATGCTAATCCATAGAAGTTCATCCTCTCTTTCCCATAACTTTAGATACCTGATGAGCATGTCACATGAATGACTTCAAGGGCCTCCTTCCCCGTGAATCTTTCCTGGCCTAAATGGGTATTATTTGCTAACCTGTTAACAAATAAGCTTTTCATCCATTTATCTGCCCAGAATATTTTCTAGAGGTCCTCCCAGTTGTCAACCTCATTAAAATGTAACACCCATTATGTCATTAACTGATTTAGAAACCTTCTGGAAATCAGGAGACTCAGTCTTCCTAGGTTTGAACACTCAACTGAACTGTAAGATTCTACAGATATTTTAAAATCATCTTGGCTTTTTATTGGATCACATGGTATTTGTGTTCTCCATTTCCCAACACTCAGTGCAGAGTTTCAAGCCCAAAGACTTACCAATTATCACCTGTGGTAATACCCATAGAAGTAATAGAGTCAGAAACTTTTTGCTGCTTCAGCTAGTAAAGATGAATATTTCATAGTACATGGTGTACCTGGACAATTCGTTTCACAAATTCCTGGTGAGTTCTTAGGTTCACCTGTGAACAGGGTGAAAAAAAGAAAAGCATCTTATGGTTCAGAATATACAAGATTCATTTTCAGTGTTTGTGTCTCTAAAAAAGAAATTCTTAAACTTTGCTTTCACTTTGGAACTGGGAACCAAAATGATCCCCCTTTTAAAATTTTCTAAAAGAAGACAGTGCCCCAGGAGAGGACAAAACAAGTCAATGGTACTTATTTATAAAAATAATAAACCAATATAGGAACATAAAAACATCTTGAGATATACAGACTACTCAGTATAGACCTGCTGACCGAGAAAAAAGGAATATTTCTGTAATTTAATTCCAATCTGAGAAGCACTCATTTTTAAGTTTTGGACCCATGAAAAGGGATGACTTGGGAAATTTCACCTCAGAACCCTCAATCATCTGTTGTTTTCTGAGAATCTTCCATGTGAATTTGTTGAAACGAGTCGTTCCTGTATTCAAACCAGCCCTCATCCAATTGCCTCAGTTATGTTCAGAATTATCATGAAATGTTGATATACATTTTCAAGGATTTTAAGATCATTTGCAATATCTATAGTAACTTCCCATTGGGATCTATTGTTCATGGCAGGTATTTATTTAGTTGAGTTAAGGCACAAAAGAGTGTGCCTTAGATAAAGGATTTTAAGATTTAGTAGCTAGAAGATAAAGGGGGAAACCTCCCGTTCTCTATTTCATACAAAGAAAAGTCTCACAAGACTGTATTATTTGTGTTTACCTGGGGGCCAGTGTGATTTTTCTTGAAGTCACACTGGATTTGTTCTGTGTAATTGGGTCTGGCCATGTTTCATAGTCCTGTTCTGTTTCCATTGACAAACGCTCTGACCCCATCTTATCCATAATCCGTCCTTGAAATAGTGTAGCATTGAGGACATTTACATGTGAGGCTAGCTCACCCTGCATTAGAGAGCTGGTTGTGTGCATCTTTTCCCAGCTGGGCCCATGGTGATTCAGGTCAGCTGATTGATATCAGCGAACAGGAAAAAAACAATGTGTATCACAGTGTCAACCACCCACCAAAGTAACAGAGTTGCCCTTAGAAATAACTACATTCAAAGGCTTTTGCCACTTTAACAAGAATTTAAATTTTTAATTTTTACTCAAATATTTTAAAATAAGATTTTGCTTCTCATTACTTATTTTGGTGGAAATATGTCCCTTTGTCCTTAGTATTTTTACAAAAGTGGGTTAGAGGCGTAAACATTTAGACATGAGGCCTTTCTAAGTATTAAATTTGTTTTTATGTGAAAGTAAGTGATCTGAATCTTTGTGGTTTTCCCTCTTACCGCAGCACTGTATAGGGATATGCATTGAAAAAGCAGTTGGTCTCAGGGGTTGAACAAATAGACAAAGCAATTAATAAATGACAAATGTTACATGGGAATCTGACTTTAATAGAAAAGGATTAGTATACCAAAAATAACGTGAAGGTAGGAAAAACAGCAGTGGGAAGCACAGTGCATCAATGAGAGAGGAGGCATGCAGAGGATGGGTAGTGTGTGCAGTAAATGGTCACGTTAATGTTAACAGGTCAGTCTGTCAAGTCTTTCCTTAAACGTTTCCTCCTCCTACAGGTAAAGGCCCTAAAATAATCCAGGAATTCTAATACTATCAGAAGATAATGTAAAAATTAATGGCAACTGTTTAAGAACAATGCAAGCCCTGACTTAAACATTATTGTATATTACCCTCTAACAGCTCAGGAGACACTATCTCAGGAATGATTCCACAGAAGATCATAGTTTTGTGACTTACTTAAGTTTTCAGAGTTAATGGAGTCAAGATGGACTGGCTGAGTTCATCTCAAATAGTCTTGTCAAAGTCCATCTAGGCTCTTATTGTGAGAAATTGTTTGATTATAATGTTTCTGTATGCAGATGAATGATAGTTGTTCGCCTCTGGATTTGGCTGAAAACAGCAAATTTGGAACCATAAAATATCAAGCATCAAAAGTCAAATGATTTCACTTACTCTGACATAAAAACTGTTCTGGAACAGTTTTATAATGGTTCTTTACTATGATAGGATGGACATTTTAAGGCTGATATTAGTGTTTATTTCATATACAAGAGAGTGTAGAATTAGTGCCTTCCTGATGTCTCCTCATATTTTGTTTTTTTGAGAATTCTAATATAGTCTTTCGGCAATTTTAGAAATTATACATAGAAATGGAGATGGAAGACCAAATGTTATCTCAATTTTTATTGACGTATAACTCACATATAACACTACGGTGTACAATTTAGTGATTTGATATTTAAATGCATTGTGAAATGACCTCCATGATAAATCTAGTAATCATCTGTCCCCATATAAAATTATTAAAGTGCTACTGATTATATTCCTTACACTCTATATTACATCCCATGACTTTATTCATTTATAACTGGATGTTTCTATTTCATTATTCCCTTTATCTATTTCATCCAACCCCCTAATCCATCTCCTCTGGCAACCACCAGTTTGTTCTCTGTATCTATGAGTGAGTCTGTTATTGTTCTGTTCTGTTTGTACATTTCTGATGCTTTTTTGATTCCACATATGAATGAAATTATACAGCAGATATCTGTCTCTCTGACTGTATTTCATCTAGCATAATATTCTCTGGGTCCAGCCATGTTGTCACAATTAGCAAGACTGCATTTTTTTTTTTTTTTTGTCTGTATCTTTACACTGTTTAAGTGTAAGGATATAGCTTAGTATGAAAGCAAAATGGACCTGCTCACTAAATCCCAAAAGAGGCTGATTTTCCCATCAAACCAGGATGATATGAATGTCAGGACAACTTTCCCTGACAACTTTCCCAAGTTGTCAGGACAACTTTGGAGTACATACCATGCCAAGAGGGTCAACACAAAAGATCTGAAGCCTATGGACGGTTCTCTACCAAGAAGAAGAAGAGGGAGGAGACATGCCAAATATTATTATTCCCAAACTGAACATTTAGCTGAGGAACTGCAAATAGCCAGAAGGGTCAATGTATTTTGCTACCTTACCTGAAAGCCTCCACCAAGTGACAGAAGAAGCAATTCTTGCCACTGATGGCTGAAAAATCACCATCATCAGATCTCTTCCTCTATCTGAAGTCAATCCTACCAGAAAATACCCAGGGCCTACTAGAAATGTTGTCTCTTGTGGAGTCCTGAGTAACAAAACCCATAAAAATATTAATGCCAATTACAAATTCACGAAACTGAAGCACAGTGTAAATTTACCATTATGCCACTCTTCTCTACCATAATACTTATCATATGGTAGGTGTTGGATAATCCAGTGAATTAAAAGATAACCTTAGAGGGCTCAGAAAAATGATTGATATGTAAAATATAACCCCTGAGTTTTCATGTTTTTCATCACTCCTGAGTAACTCTGAAAATTCATTGAAATTTTAAACATCATAATCTCATCATATCCATAAAATTTGTTTTTATTTTGTTTTTGGTAAAGAACATGTTAAGATACACTTTCTCTGATTTTTTATGACCGACATCTTCAAGAAACAAGAGTAGACAACTTGTTTTCACTGAGTACCTAGACACTATAGAACACTAATACTTGGGTGTATTTAAATTCTGTGATAAATGCATAATTTTTGAATTATCTGGAGAAGACTTCTTAGAGGAGGAACCTCATCCAGAGTCTAAAAGGAAAAAAAGAAAAAAGAAAAGGAAGTAAAATATTGTTCATTATTTTGCACTTTCTACACTTCTCATTCTTACTACCCTGATAGGATCCATAATCCTATTCATTGATAGTTTTCATGGGCTCTGAAGATGTGAGAACTAGCTGTCACCCTGGCAGATTTCATAAGACAACTTTTGATAAAACTTAAGCATCTCAAATTACATGCTTTTGTTTTATTTTTATTTGAAGTAACACAGATGGGAAAACAGTGGAAACAGTGTTAGATTTTATTTTTGGAGGCTCCAAAATCACTGCAGATGGTGATTGTAGCCATGAAATTAAAAGACGCTTACCCCTTGGAAGGAAAGTTATGACCAACCTAGATAGCACATTAAAAAGCAGAGACATTACTTTGCCAACAAAGGTCTGTCTAGGCAAGGTTATGGTTTTTCCAGTAATCATGTATGGATGTCAGAGTTGGACTGTGAAGAAAGCTGAGTGCTGAAGAATTGGTGCTTTTGAACTGTGGTGTTGGAGAAGACTCTTGAGAGTCCCTTGGACTGCAAGGAGATCCAACCAGTCCATCCTAAAAGAGATCAGTCCTGGGTGTTCATTGGACTGACTGATGCTGAGGCTGAAACTCCAATATTTTGGCCACCTCATGCGAAGAGTTGACTCGTTGGAAAATACCCTGATTCTGGGAGGGATTGGGGGCAAGAGGAGAAGGGGACAGCAGAGGATGAGATGGCTGGATGGCATCACTGACTCGATGGATGTGAGTCTGAGTGAACTCCAGGAGTTGGTGATGGACAGTGAGGCCTGGCGCGTTGCAATTCATGGGGTCACAAAGAGTCGGACATGACTGAGCGACTGAACTGAACTGATGGTACAAAGAGGAAACAACAAAACTATAAATTATGGTGAATTTTAAGAAGAGAACATTTTTACCACATGAATGCGAATCTGCTTGGTTTTTGCACCATAGACAAGTGGATTGAGAAATGGAGGGACCAGCAAGTAAATGCTAGAAAAGAGGATGTGGATGTAAGGGGGGATGTGAGAACCAAACCTATGTGCAAAGAAAGAGAAGAAGGCAAGGAGGTAGAATTGGAGGAAGACACAGATGTGAGCGATGCAAGTATTGAATGCTTTCAACCTAGCCTCCTTCTGGGGCAAACGAAAAACTGTGGTAAATATCTGTACATAGGACAATGAGATGCATATGAGGTCAAACCCAGCAACAGTGAAAGCCACAAACAAACCATAGATTTTGTTGACCCTGGCATCTTCTGCAGCCAGTTTCACAATGGCCATATGCTCACAGTAGCAGTGGGAGATAACTTTTGTATGAAAAAAGTGCAGCTGGTGTTTTATCAGTACTAGGCTGGGGGTCACAAAAATGGTAGCCCTGAGTGTTACCATAGCTGCTATTTGGGTGACTAGCTGGGGGGTGAAGATGGAAGCATGTCTCAGTGGATAACAGATGGCCACATAGCGGTCCAGGGCCATGGCCAGGAGGAAGCCTGACTCAAAGCCTTCAAATGTGTGAATGAGCCACATTTGAAGCAGGCAAGAGTCAAAATATATCTCTGGTATATGAAACCAGAAGATTCCAAGCATTTTGGGCACAATGCTGGTGCTAAGAGCAATATCTGTGACTCCTAGCATGCCCAGGAAAATGTACATGGGTTCATGGAGGCTGGGCTCCGATTTGATGATGATCAGAAGCAAGGCATTTCCAATTACAGCAGTGAGATACATGGCACAGAATGGAATCCCAATCCAGCACTGCACAGACTCCAGGCCTGGGATCCCTATTAGCATGAACACAGAAGGCATGAAGACTGTGATGTTGGAAATGGACATAGTGTCTTTGCATTTCCAGATGCAAACAAATTAGTCTGTGCTATTGTACTATCTATTTTTATGCCAAGTCTTCAGATTTTCTGATTTTAGCTGAACTCTGAGATCATATCATCCATCTCCTTCATATAAGTGAAGGGAAAATACAGATTCACAAGCCACATCACTGTTTAGGAAGTCCATCCACAAACACTACACCACAATAAGACGTTATGTTCATGGCCAGCCAACCTCAGTAGCACCAACCAAATCACATGGGTAATGGAATAAATTGCTGACTTGTTTTTTTCTTTCCAGACCTGTGGACAAAGAAAAAATAATAGACTTGTTCATTTTGTTTGTAGATTGCATTTTAATCAGTTTGATGAATCCCTCCATACTGTACATTCTAGCTACTGCTCAATCACTCTATTATTCTCAGTTGTCTTTAAGTCAGGAACAGTTTGCGTGAACAGATTCTCAGACTCTGATTAGTATTTTATTTTAAATGGCTCCTTGTGAAAGAAAAATAGAGATAAAAACAGTTGACATCAATGAGCATAATGTACTTAGTTATTTATATTATCTCTTCTGTATAAGACTGGATGATTTTTCAAAAGAATGTAAAGAGTTAGAAAAGACCATTCAGATTCACATATTTGTGGCAATCCTGGTCAAAGTTCTTTGCTACTTTCTACATTTCTCATAAAGCTGTGTTATATTTTGCTTATATTTCTTCAGCTGAAATCATTAAAATTAGTTGTGTGCTCAAAATAGTTGAAGTTCTATAATACACATTAGTGCAGAAGGAGGAATCTCTGGGACTCAAGAAAATCAGCAGCAGAAATGATTGGGACAGGAGGGCTCATTCTTGACTACAACATATGAGAAAATGAGTAAATGCGTAACATAGCCGAATTGAGGCTAATGTCTTGCGTTTACCCTGGTCAGAGCTCCCATAAGCATGAGATTTGTCCACTTTAGGTTCATTAACTCTTAATGCAGTATGGATAACTTGGAAGAGGAGTCTTTTTTTTTTTTTTTTTGTTCAAGCAAAGTATATTAATTAGAAAATAAAGGATGAAAGGACAGGATTTTTAAAAAGAGTCAGATGTAAAGCTAGTTACTTTATGTCAGCAAGCTCCTAAGGTATCATCTAACCATATACTTAACATCAATAAACATACCAGTAAATGCTAGGACAGCTGTGATTTATGTTGCTAAACATCAAGTGAAAGAATGATGTCAGTCGGGCCATTTTATGGCAGAAACCATGTATTTGCTGACAAATAGCTGGAATAGACTTAATGAATTAACTACTTTGATTTTGGCAAGTTTTATCCCCAATGCTTCAGAGAAGGCAATGGCACCCCACTCCAGTGCTCTGCCTGGAAAATCCCATGGATGGAGGAGCCTGGTAGGTTGCAGTCCATGGGGCTGCTAAGAGTCGGACACAACTGAGCGACTTCACTTTCACTTTTCACTTTCATGCATTGGAGAAGGAAATGGCAACCCACTCCAGTGTTCTTGCCTGGAGAATCCCAGGGATGGGGGAGCCTGGTGGGGTCACACAGAGTCGGACACGACTGAGGTGACTTAGCAGCAGCAGCAGCAGCAGCATCCCCAATGCTTAGTTCAGTGACTCTCCAACCCATAGATGGCCGACTCCTTTCTAATAAGGGTAAAGGAGTCTAATAAGGGTAAAGGGATCATTTTCTTCAGAAATGATCAAAATGAGAATAGGACTCCTTTAAGTATAAACATAGTATCTGACTTTTTCAAAGGTAAAGAACTGTCATGTGACCATCACATGATAGTATGGACAGTGGGATGACAGGCGGGTATACATAAGTGAGTGCAGGACTGATGGGATGCAGTGATTATTGTGAAAAAGCTGATAATGGAATATTATGAAAGTTAATTTAGAAATAGGAGGACTTACTTGTCAATAGCTATTGGAACGCGTTGCTGCTCTTGCCTGACACCTGAAAAGTACTGTTTGTTCTTCACCCACGAGTTCTCATTGCTCAATTCTTTCTTCCACCTGAGACGGAAGAAAGTCTCATGCCCTCGTGTTCTGTTCTGCAGTTCCTCTTATATCTGTCCCCTCTACATCAGCACAAAGTCACTGTCATGCGTTCTAATCGATTTGGTGCTGGGGCCATATGTAACATGTGAAAAACCGGAATATTTCTTCATATTTTATTTTCACTCTGGATACAGACACTCTTCTTCTCCATTTCTGCCTGAGATGATGTTTGTGTGCTCATTGCCCAACCAAACTCTGAGCAAAGTCTGAGTTATTCTTGGGTACAGCGTAAATTTATTGATTCAAATTGGGGAGGAAAATTGCTAGCCACCAATTTTAATACCCCCTAATAAATGTTTGGAGAAAGCAGAGTTGGGAACTTGGAATCAGGGATTTATTAGCCACTAGAGTAACCACAAGGGACCCAACAGATTTTAATTAATTCCTCTTGGGTTCATTCACATGTAATATTCCCTGAAATCATTTCTATAACTTGCAGATAAGATACCTTCTCACTCCCCTCTTTTCTCTCACAGGCTAAAAACAAAAAAAATTATATATTTACAAGTTTTCTTTCAGTTAGTTGACTTTCTTTCTGATGTTCTCATCTGCAAATTAACCTCAAGTCCACTTAAATGTAGACATGTTGATATTCTTATAGATTATACACCAAAGGTTTTATAAAATATGAATGATATTTCCTGTGCTGTAATTTATGTCTTTGTGCTTTTTCACTTTATAACTGGTACTTGGTGCCTCTTCATCTCCTTCACTTATTCCACCCTCATCCATTTTATACTCCCTACAGTTCTATCCTGGATCCTTTTCAGCCTCAAACTATGCAAACATGTTTGCAATCCTATCTACTTGAGATAATTTATTTAACACCTTCATTATGCCAACTCATATAACAATTTCTCCAGCTGAGATGTTCTCACTCAGTCCAGGTTCATAGGGCCAAAATTTCATATTGAAATTTTAGTTCATACTATGATAAACTGTTCCTGGGCATGTCATTTAACTCCAAGATGGGTTAAAAAAAAAGTTATTTCCAACTTTACTGTAATATTTGCAAATATCTTCATGCCTAGGTCTATACCTATCTAGATTTTGGGGGTGGTTAAGGAGTGGTTAGGCTACCGGATATGTTTTAAAGGATCATAAATTCTAATTTGTTTACCAAAAGTACAGATATGCATTCATTATCAAACACACACCAATCCAGCAGTCTTGGTCTTCAGCAGAGTAAAACCAATTAGACTTATTTTCTGGTCAGATAGACTGGTGTTAAGCAGAGACTCATTTTATAATTATCCTCTTAAAGAATCATTTGGATATGATCATTACATGACCATAATTAGAGGAAACAGAGGTCAATAAATGGTGTTCTTATGAATATCAAAGGAGAAAATGGTCTATATAATTTCCTGATACTCTTCATATTTCATTTTTAAATTGGACTTGAATTTAACGATATTTAATTATTTTATGATATTCCTCATTATATGATTGGTTAAAGAATGTGTTTTTGAGTTGCCTAGTTTTTAATCTGGATTCTGCCACTTACTATTTCTGTGGTATGAGGGATATTTGTTGTCCATGTTTCCATTTTTGTAGCTGCACCATGTAAGAAAAACTAGCAGTGGCTTCATATCTTTTTCTATAGATTAAATTATCTTAATCTATGTAAATCACATAGTATAGTATACTATATGGAGCTTTTTTCAAATTTATGACTTCTAGAAGGAAATGGCAACCCACTCCAGTGTTCTTGCCTGGCAAATCCCAGCCTGGTGGGCTGCCGTCTATGGGGTTGCACAGAGTCGGACACAACTGAAGCAACTTAGCAGCAGCAGCAGCAGCATTGTGATATTACTGAACCTAAAAATCAGAATATATAGGCATTGTGAATTTTGGCTGTGTGATTCACAGACTTTTATCAGATTTGGTGGGAAAGTAATGACTACAATAAATTTTAAGTACTTTTTGAGCAAATTCTACCAGAAACTGTGCTTACTGCTTTATACGAATCATGTAATCTTTAAGCCATCAAAGCTAAACTGTTTTATATTCTATTTACAAACGAAAAAAACTAAATTCAAACAGGTCAAGTCACTAGCAACATTCCATAGATATTAATAGTGAAAAAATTAGATTTTGGACTTAAGTCTGATTCAACTGTTTAACACAAAATTGCAGACTTGTTTTGGCAAGAACAATTTTTCACTGTGTGGCTTTGAAAAATTTACGTAAATTCTCTTAGATTCTTGATTTGTATAATGAGATTAATAATAGTATCTAATTTATGGGATTATCATGGGGATTACCAGTATTTACTACTGTGGAATGTTGTTTCAACTACATTGAAAATGTAAGGACTAAGCTATTAAAAATATCCTATTCCATTTTTATGATTTCACTGAATTGAGTACTTTTAAAGACAGATATTTGAAAAATGGGAAAAAATACATTGAGTAAAGTATACAAAAGCAGAAAATATACATATATAAATGATGCCACATGTCACCTTTTACACTTAACTTTTGTTATAAGGACTTCCCTGGTGGCTCAGATGGTAAAGCATCTGCCTACAATACGGGAGACCCAGGTTCGATCCCTGGGTTGGGAAGATCCTCTGGAGAAGGAAATGGCAACCCACTCCAGTACTCTTGCCTGGATAATCCCATGGACGGAGGAGCATTGTAGGCTACAGTCCATGGGGTCGCAAAGAGTCGGACACGACTGAGCGACTTCACTTTGTTATAAGACAGTAACCCCTCTTAACTGATGATTATCATTCAAGACTGAATGATATATGCGGGTATTCACTGTAGTTTGTGGAAAGTCAAAATCATCTAGAGGGAAAAATATAAAAGCTGAGTCATACAGGCCCTGCCTGAGGGGACTGCATCACTTTATTTCTTCTCTATGTACCTTCCTGTTGATAAGGAGCCAGTCTACTACTAAATTGGAGAAGGAAATGGCAACCCACTCCAGTATTCTGGCCTGGAAGACTCCATGGACTGGGGAGCCTGGCGGCCTGCAGCCCATGGAGTGGCGAAGAGTCAGAGGTAGCTGAGGACACACACCCTGCTACTACATAATTCAGGTGAACAAATCCACTCTCTCTGCCATGCTTCAGGAGTAAGCAAGCATGTGTGCACTTGCTCCTCAAGAGCAGAGTCCAGGCTTCCCACAGCCATCCTGTTAGTCCCACCAGCCCTCCAGCCAGCCAAAGAGACTTGTCTTTCTCCTGGTGTCAGACTTCAGGGCTGCAGTTGGCAGTGCCCAATATATGACTCAAACCACTCACTCCCCAGGGAGGGCTTCTGCCCACTTAATCCCCCTCCATGTCCCTTACAGTGGCACAGGTCCTGACTTCATTTCATGTGTCCTCTCTTATTACCCACTTCCATGTTTCCATGCAATTTTTCTTAAAGCCTCAATAGCTACAAGAGTCTTTCTACCAGTCTGCAGTTAATTTTCAGCAAGAATTGCTCCACATGTAGATATATTTTTGATTTCTTTGTGGGAGAGAGGTGAATTTTATTTTCTCCCACTCCACCATCTTGATAGGAATCCTCCATTAGTATATTTAAAAAAAATTATAAAAATTGCAAATATAAAGAGTAAACAGACTATTATAATGAACTTTCATCTACCCATCAACCAGCTTCAACAAGTTTTCATTGTTATATTAACAATATACCATTCTCATACCTTTCCATAATTTCACCCACTGTGCAACCCAATTATTATTGTTATTATCTTTTTATCATTATTGTCTAGAGGTTTACAAGTAATTTTGACATACACTAAAGTGCACAAGGCTTAGTTTAGCTATACCATTTTGACAAATGGGTACATGCATGTAACTTATATAAACATAACATAGATCATGTATATCTTCCCAGAGATTTCATTATATGTTTCCCCAGTCATTTTCTCACCTCTACATCCATCAGAAGTAACCACTGTTCTGATTTTCTTTATATTAAGTTAGTTATACTTATTCTAAAGCTTTATATAAATGAAATAATACAATTCATACTCTTGTGTCTTGATTCTTTTTACTTACAAAACATGTAACTAAATTACATGTACCAGGAAACAAACAAACAAACAAAATTCCTAGTACTTATCTACCTATTTCCAGGGAGAAAAACAAATGAATAAAATATTCAAGGATTCAACAGTAAAATGATGTCCTCACAGGAAAAAAAAAAAAGACATACCCAGATGCCATACTTCTTTCTGTAGTATACTTCAGAGTAATGGTATATATCTATTATCAGGAGGAAGGAGTTGAGCTATGTCTCTTCATCTACTAAAGTTTATAGTTCACTCACAAGAAATCATAAACTGTATAATTTTCCCATTTGAAAGTCTAATATCCAGGCAATAGCTCTGATCCAAGTTCCTGTGTTTTCAGAGTATCCTCTGAGATACCACACCCCTCTTTTTAGACAGTGTCGAACAATGCTCCTGAGAACTTCCTTGGTTTTGATGCTATAAACAATGCGGTTGGCCACAGGTGGGAAGAAAAGGTAGACACTGGCCATGACAGTCTGGAGGAATAGAGGTAAATGGTGCCCAAAGCGATGTATCAGGGAAAGAATGATTATGGGCACATAGTACACAGGCACAGCTGAGTGTGTGACACACAGGTGTTCAGAGCCCTCCACCGTCCTGCCCCAGAAGCAATACCCAGTACTGTATGAAGAATCAGCATGCAAGAAATCACTATCAGCAATGAGTCTAGCCCAAATGTAAAGGAAATGACAAAGAGACCCAAGATGCTATTGGGGTGGGTATCTCCACAGGGCAGCTTGATCAGATCTGAGTGGAGGCAGTAAGAGTGTGTGAGGGTATTGTGGCTGCAGAAGAGCAGACGCTTCAGGAGAAGAAGCAGTGGGAACACGAGCACCACACTGTGAAAGGCAATGGTGACACCCATCCTGCTGATGCGGAGAATTGTCAGAATGATGGTATATCGCAGTGGGCTGTATATGGCCACAAAGTGATCTACAGACATGGCCAGTAGGACGCCTGATTCCATGAGGGTAAAAGAATGCATGGAAAATATCTGTAGCAGACAACCACCAAAACTTATATTATTAATGCCAAAGAGGAAAATGCCCAACAACAGTGGGCCCGGAAACAGAGACACCAAGTTCCACAAAGACCAACATGGCCAGAAAGAAGTACACGGGTTGGTGCAAAGCAGGATCAAACCGGACGATGTGAAGAATGATGCCATTTCCTAGGAAAATGATAGTGTACATCAGGCAGAATGGTATAGATACCCAGATGTGCTCTGCTTCAAGCCCTGGGATCCAACAGGAGTGAATGTTGCAGGTGTGAACTCAGTGGAACTATTGTAAATGTCATGATGGGACTTCATCCGAGGATGCTGAGAAGCACAGGGACACTGGAAAATAAGTTGTTAGTTATTATGCATCAAATCCTGAGCTCCTGACAGTCATACTGAGGGTATTTTCTTACAAAAGAGATGGAAAGCTTATTTCTAAAACAAGAGCATATGCAAACCACAGTATATGGAAGATAAATCTGACTAGATGTGTGGAAGAGTGGCCCTACATGAACTACAAACTAAACACTTCTTTGTTTAATAGAAATCTGTGCATTAATAGAAATATCAAGCAGGATTATTTATAGCGGTGAAAGGCAATGGTAATAAGCATAGAGATGACAGCTTCACATGGAAATTGATAACTGAAGGATCTGTTAGGTTTCTGTAGTTTGAGCAAGATTGAATTAGTAGCAAAATTAATGCAAGAAAATAATAAAGATAATTCATAGTTCTTTTAATAGACTTATGGCCTTGGGAAAGTCACTTAAGTTATCTGAGATCCAACATTGTGATATAAACACTGTAATAATAATAATACAACATAATATATGCTGTTTACTATTATATTTGGGTTATTTGGAACATACTAAATGATTCAGATGATAAAGAATCTGCCTGTGATACAGAAGACCTGGGTTTGATACCTGGGTCAAGAAGATCCCCTGGAGAAACGAACGGTTACCCACCCCAAATTCTTGCCTGGAGAATTCCATGGACAGTCCATGGGGTCACAAAGAATTAGACACAACTGAGTGACTAACACTTTCAGTTTTTAAATATTCAACACATAAATTAAAACAATTTAATATATTAGAAAAGAGGGACAGTTTCTTCCAGTTCTTAATATTTTCCAATGTCTTTTTTTAAATTTACCATTTCATTCCTTCTCCACCTGCTATCCATGGACAACAGGGAGCGCTTCTCTGTATTTTGCAGGAGGGTCAGTGTCTCTTGTTGAAATCTGGGATCCAAGTTGAGAATATCACCAAAGCTATCAGGATATCACAAGCTGAGTGTGATGGTGGTACTAGGGCTCAGGACCAGGGTTCTTTATCTAGGAACAAGTTTATACACACTAAAATTCTTCTCACTTGTAACAGAGCCTTGTGTATTAAGATAGCGGTCAAAGATAGATTTCAGGATTGGCTCAAGGATGGGTGTGGTGAGTGAGGATGAAGTCTTTCTCTCCTATTGAGCTAGCACTTTTTGTAAAGTATAACCACTCGAATGACGGTAAATGTTTACCAATCACTTCTCTGAATAAAAATGCCTTGACCTGTACCCATTGCCAACTTCTTTGAATACTCCCATGCTGAGCAATTTCAAGCAACCAACATGGTACCACTGAACGCAGAGCCGATATGTGATATGTTTGTAACCAGCTTCCTCAAACTGGTACAAACCAGAACCAGCACAACATTGGGCTTAACTACAGCTGGTCCCACATATCAGGTGGAACTGAGAGCAGGCACATCAATCCATGCATCCCTCTCCTGCTGTTTCCTTCCCACTGGGCTGTGGATATATTTGCTGCTGCTGCTGCTAAGTCACTTCAGACGTGTCTGACTCTGTGCGACCCCTTGGACTGCAGCCCATCAGGCTCCTCCGTCCATAGGATTTTTCCAGGCAAGAGTACTGGAGTGGTCTCCCTTTGCCTTCTCCTTGGGTATAGTTGCTACCTCTCCTAATATGTGCTTAATTGATTGGCAGGGGAGGCAAGATGAGTCAGGACTCTTCCAGGAGCAATTAGCCAAGATGACTATTCTTAGAAACATCAACTATGTATTTCAATATGTACTTAATTGGGCTTACATTACATTGAATTTATAGATCATTTCAAAGAGAATTATTAACCTAATAATGAACAATATACAATGAGCAAAGGCCCCTTCAAACATTCCAAGACAACAGTTCAGAGATGAATTTAGGAGAGAAGCACAGACAACAATATCCTAATTCCTTTCTAGCATCTACAAACACCCAAACCCTCAAGCTGAAAGTTTCTTTAACATTGAAATATTTATTCAAGTGTTTTTTCTTAATTCTTATCATATTTCATACATTCTAGATGTGAAATTGGCATTTTCTTATTTCTCCACTGCTGTAATCAAGTAAGAAACCTTGTGTTTTAAGATTTATGCCACTTAAACAAATATTTTGTCATCATGCTGGAATCTGTTTATTCTCTTCCTGCCCTTCATTCCTTGAAGAGCTTTCCACTGAACCAGAAGTGTCTTTGTTGCAACTCTTGTCAAGATTTTATTTAATGTCATTTTCTGTGAAGTCATTTTTCTATAGATTATTGGCAGTAGGGCTAGATTCAGTTTGGTGACTTGAGTTTTTAGTGTCTATATTCATAACAGTTATTATCATGCTCCAAATTAAAAATTAAATGCTAAATCCCTTATATGATGTATTTATTTAATTATCAAACCAATAAGAAAGATACTAAAATATCATCCCTAAAATATACTCCCTTACTGAAATTAAAACAAATATAATATATGTCAAATCATAATTCAGGACTTCAAAGGTCAAGGAAACATCCTTTCATTTCTTATGTTGACTACTATATATAGGTGTGTTACAGAAAAAGAGGAAAAACAACTGGAAATTTTGCAAATATTCAAAAGAATGCCTCAAAGCTTTTATTTAGTTATTTAAGTGTAAAATTGAAAAAAGTGTGTAAGTGTTAGTTGGTTAGTCATCTCTGACTCTTTTTGCCCCATGGACTGTAGCCTACCAGGCTCCTCTGTCCATGGGCTTCTCCAGGCAAGAATACTGGAGTGAGTAGCCATTCCCTTCTCCAGGGGATCTTCCCTATCCAGGGAAGGAACCCAGGTATCCTGCATTGCAGGCAGATTCTTTACTGTCTGAGCCACAAGGGAAGCCCCAAGTAATGTCAAATTTCATATTCTCATGACAGGATATTAGGTCTTGAAAAAGCAGAGACTATAAAAATGTTTAATAAAAAAGAAAGAATTAGGTGAAATCTAGACACAAGTGTCTGCCTCCAATGCGGGAGACCTGGGTTCGATCCCTGGGTTGGGAAGATCCCCTGGAGAAGGAAATGTTAACCCACTCCAGTATTCTTGCCTGGAGAATCCCATGGACGGAGAAGCCTGGTAGACTACAGTCTACAGGGTCACAAAGAGTCAGACACAACTGAGTGACTTCACTCACTCACTCAGACACAATTTATAGATAATTACATTTGGTGTGTTTAAAGCCTTTTTTATACAAGATTCTGGGTAAATATTCTGATCTTTAATTGCCTTTGTTTTTTTTTGTTTTTTTTTTCGGCCTGGGTATAAACCTTTCCAATCTTCTAGTCCCTCCATGAAATCTTCATTGATGATTTGGGCCTAAAATCCCCAATATGTAGAAAAATTGACTCAAAATATACCATGTACCTATTTTTTATAGTGGACTTTATAGGATATTAGTGAATTAGAAAATATCTGATTTCAGAACTCATGTTTTAGCTTAAGAAGTGGGTACAGACAAAAATAACTATAATATGGTGGCTTCATGCTATTCATCCAAGTATTTGCTGACTTTAGCAGGAATGTTTTGTATTTCAGCTGAATTTATTTTATCAGAATTTCAGCAGAATGTTTATAAAAAGTGTACAGCCTCTCACCACTCCTACTCCCCCGATCTATACAGGAAAAGCCCGTCTGGGTTGAGTCCTAAAATATGTTTCTCTTGTTCACTGTTATCTTTATGTGTCCTTAAGAATAAGTTAAAAGACATGATAATAGAATGTTTAGCTTGGAGAATTGAAAATGACATTAATTTAAAATATTGTTTTTTAAACTCTTTAAGAACTTTAGGAAAAATGCACTGGCATTGCCATTTTTGGGCAGATCCTAACAGTTTTTGGTGTGTTTTAATGTTTTTGTGAATTTCATTTATTCCCATTCCTCACTGAAACAGACTTTTAGGCAGTGAGTGTTTTATTCAGAAATAACCAATATTTAGCCTTTTTTTTTTTTTTTTAACAACATATGCTGATGGGGGAGAAAAATAAAATCACTCGGTCCTGAATCTGTTTGGTCCTTACTCCATAGATAATGGGGTTGAGCATTGGGGGCACCACCACGTAGAGGTTTGCTACTAAGATATGGATGTGATGAGGAATGGTTTTACCCCCAAAGCGATGGGCAGTAAATGAAAAGAATGCTGGAGCATAGAACATAAGTATGACACAGATGTGGGAACCACATGTGCTAAGGGCCTTAAATCTCCCAGTCCAGGAAGGTATCTGAAACACTGTGCAAAGGATCATTGTGTAGGACATAATGATGAGCATTATATCCAGTCCTGTAGACAGCAGGGCCACAGTCAAGCCATAAATGACGTTGATATTGATATTGTCACAAGCCAATCTGGCAATGCCCATGTGCTCACAGTAGGAATGGGGAATGATGTTTCTCCCACAGTATAAAAGTCGATGTACCAGAAAGACGAATGGAAAACATACGATAAAGCTCCTGACCACAGCTGCTATGCCAATCTTCCCAATGGCTGAGGAGGTTAAGATCGCAGTGTATCTCAGTGGATAACAGATGGCCACATAGCGGTCAAATGCCATGGCCAGGAGAATAGCAGATTCTGCCACAAAGATGAAATGTATGAAGAACATCTGGGATACACAGCTACCAAAGGATATACTCGTGGAGTGGAACCAGAAGATGGCCAGCATCTTGGGGGCTGTGGATGTGGCGAGCAGGACATCTGCTAAAGCCAACATGGAAAGGAAGAGATACATGGGCTCATGGAGATGCTGCTCAGTCACAATTAGGAAGATCAAGAAGAGGTTACCTACAAGAGCAACAATGTACATAACACAGATGGGGATGGAGATCCAGGTGTGCACATCTTCTAGTCCTGGGATTCCAATTAGGAAGTACCACATATCCTGAGGACTGGTGTAATTGTAAGAGGAAGGAGCCATCTGTGACTGCTTATTCCAGACCCAGGACCTTCAGGGAAAGACCATAGGGCTGAGCTCAGGTTCATGTGCACCACTTTAGTCCCTGTGATGTCTGATCAGATTTCTTTTCTCATCTGTTATTATGAAAGGACAGCAAGATAGATTAACTAGCCTAAAATTGCACTCTTGATTCCCTCCATGGAATAACTGAATCTTGTATCTTGAAAAAGATATCAGTTAATATTTAGTAAAAGTGTAATATGTGTCATAATACTTTACATATATTAACTTATTAAGTTTTCACCTTAACCTGTTGAAAATACCTTTATGATAATCCATAACATGGCTGTTGTTATCCCTATAAGATGGAAAAAAAAAATTTCCAAAGCTTTTAGACTCTTGCTCTAGGTCCCACTGGATTTAAAATCAGCCAAAGTGAATTTGAAAGCTTTGAACTAAAACACCATCTAACACAATCTATCAAAATAAAACTAGTTACAAAAACATGTTATCAAAATATTCACTGATCATGTCTCTGAGTAAAATAGACAGATGTTAAATTGAAGTATACAGCTTATGGAGGAGGGAAGGAACTAGAGTTTGACAAAATAGGTTTCAAGGTATATGCCCTCTTCAACATTAACGAACCAACAGCTTGATGCTAAGCCCTATGCCAGGCACTGAGGATACACAAGTGAATCAGAGTGATCCTGATCCTTCAATACATTTCTTAAAATTGCAGGATGCACATTGAAAACTCAAACTATGTACAATGCCAGACTGAGTTGGCTTCTTAGATGGACTTGCCTAGCATTTGGTAAAGGAAAAAATATATTCTATCTCACTTCTATCACTGTTTGAAAATTAGACTATATATTTTGTATTTCTAAATATCACCACAGCAGCAAACCACAATGATTTCACATTATAAAGCAAGAGTCCACAGTTCTTCAGAAAAAGAGAAGGACTTATTTGTTTATTGATCAAATTTATTTGATTTGTTTATTGACTTATTTATTGATTGATCAAAATTTTCTTTAGTTCCAAAGGAGGGTCGATAGAAACAACGAAGATGCTGAGTCAAAAGGCAGGCTGGGAGACACAGTATGTGTGTGTGTTTGTGTGTGTATACACATAAACCTGTAGCTGCAAGTACAGTTATAGACACATGTATAAAATAAGCGGATTACACTCTTCCCTAGTCCCTATTCTCAAATCAAAGTTAGTAAAATTTCTTATTTTCCGAGAAGGCATGTGAGCTTTAGAAACAGATTCCTCTTCACTCCTTGATTCTACTGCAGTTCAGTATATTAATCATTGAACAGTATGCTTTACTATGTTTATTGTTTATTAAGTGTTGCATATCCTGACCTATTGCTTTATACTATTGGAATGTTCCAATTTAAACTATTGGACTTCCCTGGTGGCTCAGATGGTAAAGAATCCGCCTGCAATGTGGGAGACCTCGGTTCAATCCCTGGGTTGGGAAGATCCCCTGGAGAAGGGAATGGCTACCCACTCCATTGCGTGGAGAATCCCAAGGACAGAGGAGCCTAGCTGGCTACAATCCATGGGGTCACAAAGAGTCGGACATGACTGAGCAACTTTGTGACTGACTGATTAGAATGTTCAGACCCCTGTTTCTTGAGTTACAACTTAGAAGATAAAATACTCAAATAGTCATCCCCATTAGGCCTTTTCTTAACTGATATGTGATTTTTTAAAAATGCTGGAATAAAATTGAGATTCTTATGTCTGTGGATCTACTTTTTAATTTAATAAACCAATTATTCCACCATTTAACATATAGCCAAAATTAACTGCTTGAAATTTCTTTTAAGATAGATTTATATATTTCAGAGAGTGAGAGTAAAGGTTAATTTTGAAGTGTGTCTGGCACATATCTATGCCAGAGCCCTGTATATGAGTGAAGTATAGTTATAGGGTAGGGGTTTAGAGTTGGGCTTCATCAGGACATTAGAGATGGGGGAGAGAAGAGGAATGTGATTGAAGGAAACACTGAAATGAAGATGGGAAGGAAGGAAAACAAATTTTCCTTTCTTCTAACTGCCCTGGTGATCTTTGGGGACATCCATGCTCTGCTTTAACTGTAGTCTTATAACCTGCAGTTATTAATTTGTAGGTCTGGGGATCAGGGTATTACTCTGTAATATTACTGATGGCATAGTCTGACTGGGCCTGAACATGTGCACACAGACAGCATGTGGTTAATGGAAACAGTGTAGTTCTAGGGCCACATAGAATTGTATTCAAGTACTGGTGAAGTCATATTCCAACTACATGACTATTAAACAAGTTACTTAATTTGAAGTTTAGTAAGATATCTACAAATAAACATCAATTAAAATATGAGTCAATCACAGACTCAGAAAATTTATGATTACCTAAGGGGAATGAAGGGCAGGGGTGGGGGGAGGGGGAGTGGGGAGAGATAAATTAGTAGTTTGGGAATAACATATACAGAATACTATATATAAAATAGATAAACCAAAAAGACCTACTGTGTAGGACAGGGAACTATACTCAACATCTTATAATAACCTATGATGGAAAAGAATAGGAAATATATATGTATATGTATATAAAACTGAATCACTTCACAGTCCATTTGAAAATAATACAGCATTGTAAATCAACTATACTTCAATTTTAGAAATGTGAATAAATTCTGTAGCTAGTATTTTATGGTAGTTGATATATAACTCAGATATATTTTTATCCTCAAAACATGTAACTAGGGCACATGCAAAATTATTATCATTAAGACCAAGACAATTGTTACTTTGAAGAAGCTTAATTTTCTAGACTTCAGTCTTATGATCCACTAAACAGCTACTCAACTGGTTTAAGGTACCCAGAAAGACCAAGACTTATTTTCTTATACTAGACATATGGTCTCAATTGATAATTTTCACTCCAAATCTGGCATTTTACTTTTGTAAGGTGAAGGTCGTTCAGCATAGTCATGAACACTTGGGCTTAGAAATGGAGTCTTATTCTTGTTCCATCGCTGATGCAACATCTTTGTTACATACAGAAGGCAGTTACAATCTCTCTTTCAGTTTATTAATCTGCCTAGTCCAGAACCTGACATATATTACATATTCACTAAATTCTATGGAAAAATCTATGCATATATTTACATGCATGTGCATATATACATTATAGTTAATTACTAAGCTTGTTTAACTAGTGAACCTTGTTTTTAACTTTTGGAATATAAGCTTAATCTTCTAAACACAACATTCAAATCTTCATATCAAAGAAAAATGACATCAACAGATTTTAAAAGAAAAAATATATATTTCTGCTCTTTGCAGAGTGCCCATTTAATAAAACACACACACACACACACACACACACACACAAAGAAACTGCAATTGCAGGTCACATACAATTAATGTCTAATATTTCATAGGTCAGAGTTAAAAGAAATGCAAGATATTTAAGTTCTGGAAAGAATGAGCTGTTTCTGCAGTTTGCTGGCTTTTTTTCCCTTCAATCTTTTTCTACATGTTTTGACTAAACATTACTCAGTTTACTTACCTATACTTTCTAAGCTCCTGAAGATATTTAACTAGTTGAGTTGCCCCAAATCTAAATAGGAAATCTGGAACTGTCTATTTATATTTCCTTCTAAGCATATCTCAGACCCAAGATCATCACCCCCGGGGGACTGAATTTAACTCCTGTCACAGAGATAATTTGGAGCTGGCTCTAGTACATAACCCTCAGGGAGAAGCCCTCTTATTTTCTCTTGCTTTACAATTTGTGTGGCTTTTGCTCTGGCAAGAACTCCTGGACACCCTAGTTAATACATACTGCTAAATATCCGAGTTTCCTTTATGTATCAGAGACTCAGACCACAGCAATGATATCTTGTCTCCATGGAGGCATCTGAAATTTTGAGTTGTCAATGCCACATATTGAAGAACTATACACTTTCGAGAAGGCATTTAAAATTGGATTTTGTCATCTTATTTACCTTGAAAATTGAAGGCTCTTTGGCTTCATCCCTCTTTCATTGGTCGCATGGTAAGACTTGTCAGCATCACAGAGAATCTGCCAGCATCACAGGTCCAGAAATACTATTCAGCTACTGCAGAGATCCCTTTCACCCTTTGAGGGATCCAGATGGAGGAAAGAAGAGGTGAAAACAATTCCTTGATAGATGGGACTCAAAACTGACTTCATGCAGATAAAAGATATTTGTGGAGGAAGATGTTTTCTCATTACCTTCTTCAAGTGGATCTTTCCAATACCATTATATGCTGATACTTAGCAAGGACTTCTGGGAAAAATTTTTTACCTATATAAGTGTAAATTTCCTATAGATATGATGCCTGACCATTAGCTGACTTTAATTGGACAATCAATGCTAAGCTAGCACCTGAATCATCTAATAAGTTACCTAGACATTTTGTACTCACTGGCTAAGAGAGGCTATATCTTATTCAGTCATTCAGTTCAGTCACTCAGTTGTGTCCAACTCTTTAAGAACCAATGGACTGCAGCAAGACAGGCTTCCCTGTCCATCACCAACTCCCAGAGCTTACTCAAACTTGTCCTTTGAGTTGGAAATACCATCCAACGATCTCATCCTCTGTCATCCCTTTCTCCTCCCACCTCCAATCTATCCTGGCATCAGGGTCTTTTCTAATAAGTCAGTTCTTTGCTTTAGGAGGCAACAGTATTGGAGTTTTAGCTTCAGCATCTGTCCTTCCAATGAAAATTCAGGACTTATTTCCTTTAGGATTGACTAGTTTGAGCTCCTTTCAGTCCAAGGGTCTCTCAGGAGTCTTCCCCAACACCACAGTTCAAAAGCATCAGTTCTTCGGTGCTCAGCTTTCTTTATAGTCCAACTCTCACAGCCATACGTGACTATTGGAAAAACCATAGCTTTGACTAGATGGACCTTTGTAGGCAAAGTAATGTCTCTGCTTTTTAGTATGCTGTCTGGGTTGGTAATAGCTTTTCTTCCAAGGCACAAGCGTCTTTTAATTTCATGACTGCAGTCACCATCTGCAGTGATTTTGAGCCGCCCAAAAATAAAATTTCTCACTGTTTGCATTGTTTCCCCATCTATTTGCCATGGAATGATGGGACCAGATGCCATGATCATAGTTTTCTGAATGTTGAGCTTTAAGTCAGCTTTTTCACGCTCTTCTCTCACTTTCATCAAGAGGCTCTTTAGTTCTTCACTTTCTGGCATAAGGGTGGTGCCATCTGCATATGTGAGATTATTGATATTTTTCCTGGCAATCTTGATTCCAGTTTGTGCTTGAAAATATGTTATTACACAAGTGTAAATGCTGTTTGGAAGGACAGACACTCAATGTTCCCTGTATTTCAAATACTTTCCATAAAAAGATTTTGAAACCATAAATGACAGTTAACGGAATAGTTTCTCCTTGACGGTTTGGATGTAAAAAAAGAACAGTACTTATCTGCCCACTTGCCCTTGGAAAACCAATTAAGGGAACCAAAGCATGTTAAAGGAAAAGATATTGAGGAAGAGGAGTGAGGAATTAGGTGACCATAAGAATTGGCCTCTGCATCTGAGTATCTGGTGGTGACCAGAAGAATAAAGACTATAATCCAGAGGAGGAGGCTATAGGCTCTATTGATAATTTATTTTAATATTTCCAAATTTTGGAAATATATAGATCTAGTTGTCCCATTTACTTGAAAAGTTATGCATTTTTGGACCAAAAGCTTTTCTTAAGTAATGATTTCAGAGATATATAATCTCAAAATAGCAGTGAGCCTTTACTAGTTTAAAATCCAGCTCTACTAATATCCTACACAGATGAATTAATCATTATTAATGACCTTCAGTGTGTTCAATCTCTCCTAGATATCTATGTGGCTTCCCTGATGGTTCAGTGGTAAAGAATTCGCCTGCAATGCAGGAGAGGTGAAGAAGCAGATTTGATCCCTGGGTCAGGAAGATCCTCTGAAGAAGGAAATGGCAATGCATTCCATATTCTTGCCTAGAAAATCCCATGGACAGAGGAGGCTGGTGGGCTCAAGTCCATGGAGTCACAAAGAGTCGGACACGATGAGCGACTGAGCACTCACACGCAGGTATCTATAGTCTGTTACCTGAACTCTTGGGGCCGTGGGTTTTAGAAAATAATTTTCCAGAGTTTAGAAAAGTTACAAGATCATATTCTTGATGTTACATAATCATATCACTGGGATCTTGATGATTTCTTCATAATTCAATAGATTGACATTATTTCAAAGAGCCTATGAATATTTAGCTATGCAGAATAAATAAAGATGATAAATATCCTTACATCAGTTCATGTCAGATTTTGCCATCACTTTAGATCAAGTCGTGCAGCCAAAAGCTTCAAGTATCAAAATTCTGTGGATTTCAAGAGACAGATAAGGGTTCATGGTTTTGTAACTAAGGTAGTGATAGAAATTCGTTGGGCTTAAGCTTTCCGTATGTTGATATTGAACTGATGGGGATTTTAGCCCTAAATCTGTTTTAGCATTTAAGACGTTCAAAACTGATTCTGGGGAGCTGTTTGATAGGCAAAATAGAGTCCTGAATGCTAGTTCCTCAGTTAGAAAGTGAGAGAATTCTCATTAAGCTTTCAATTTCCTATAGGACCTAAAAAGGGAACGGTTAGAAAGGAACCCCAGATAGTCCTTACTTGGGACAGCTAATTTGGACATAACTGGATACCTTCCTTCTTTTCATTCTTAAGACAATGCTGCTGGGAGTTTGTATTAGACAAAAAAGCATAACTATTTCCTTTTCCTTAGTAGGATGTATCATTTCTCAGTGATTGGGAGCAGTAATTCAGAAGCCTTGAACTTTTCTCAAAGTAATTTGTTCTGACACATTGAAGAATACGTTTACTGAGCAACTATTCTGTCCGCTTGTTCTTTGTAAATCACTTTCCTGAGGATCTTTATCTGGGAAGAATCACTAATGTAGTATCTCTTAGATTTGCTACGATAAGGAACTTAAGGTTATTAGGTAACTTGTTCTGAGGAAAAATATACAAGGACTATCTGTAAGGCTTAAGGAGGTTTGTGCTTTTTCAAATACATCGTAAAATTTAGGCTTTACATAGACAAACTAGCATAGGGACCAGTGCAATTGCCTATATTATAAAGAACAAATTTCAATCCTTTATTTTGTCTTTTTTTAATTTAGTATGTTTTGTTAGATTTTGTTTAATTAAAAGAGTGATGCATGCTCATTATAACAAATCAAAAAGCAAATGTTAGTCATCTGTTTTTCCTCCTTCCGATGATATCCAATGTGATCAGGATGGAGACATTTTACCCCTTTGTCTGTGCTTAGAGACATGAAAACTTTATCCAAGCATGTTATCCCAGTTGGGAGATACTACATGTCTTATTTACCATCTTATTTTTTCACAGAAGAAATCATAGATTTAAATTAAGAAATCAATTTGGGATTTAAGAATCCCTAAATCAATGAATATTGATCTATATCCTTGTTTGTAACAGTTACATAATAATAAGCAGATGTATGTATGGATAATTTATTGTCAAACATAAATTATGCACTATTTCTCTTTCCTTGAATGCAGGTTTTCCTGGCACTGCTCCTAGATGTTAACTAACTGTGTCCTGTCCCAAGCAACGCAGGGCTCTGAGACACTCGGGCTTGCTTGTATTTCCAAGTGGCCTCACATCCAGAATGGTGGGGTTCACTCTGGTTACATCCACCTCTGTATGAGAGTGTTCCTTTCCCTTTTTTCTTTTTTGCTTAAGCAAAGGAAGCTGCTAGAGGAGAGTCTGAGCCTTTGATCCTCCATAACTGCTCACTTATAAGCAATATGAGGGCTTCCTTGGTGGCTCAGCTGGTAAAGAATCTGCCTGCAATGCAGAACTGGGTTCAATCCCTGGGCTGGGAAGGTCCCCTGGAAAGGGAACAGCTACCCACTCCGGTATTCTAGCCTGGAGATTTCCATGGACTACATAGTCCATGGGGTCACAAGGAGTCAGACACGACTGAGTGAGTTTCACTTCACTTGTCTTTCCTTGAGTACTCAGATTTGAATGAGGGAAAGTTATCAGGGGAGAAAAATGTAATGAAATACATTGGTGGCTGTTTTTCAGTAGCAAGATAAGATAGACTGACATGGTAATAGGTGGAGAATGAAGATCACAGCTAAAGAAAAATGCATTTATTAAGTAATGCACATATAAAATATATTTGATTAATAGTTTTTCAAATTTATAGTAGTGTGTTCATACAGCATGGGGAATAATTGGTATGTTATTTGGTAGAAATAAATACATAAAACTTAAAGATTGAACAAAACATGGCTTGATATCATATATGAAAATGTAAAAAACACCAGAAACAAACTGTAATCTGACATAATGAGGTTTATCGACCCACTGAAAAGAGGAAGACAGCATACCAGAAGAACCAGAGGACATTTCCCAAAGAAATTAATAAAGTCATTATAGGATTCTGGGGGAAGTTAGGACAGCTAAAATTTAAATAAATCCATTTTTTTACAGTTTTATTGAGGTATAATTGCTATACAAAAACTGCACATATTTAATGTTTGCAGTTTTACAACATGCTGTTTTATGCCTAAGAAGGTAAATCTCATATTGTGTTCTTATAACAAAATGAACAAATAAACACACAAAAGATACAAAGAAACTTTTGGAGGTGACAGACATGTCTATTACCTTGACTGTGGTGATAGTGTCATTGGTGTCTGATATATATCCAAACTCATCAAATAAAGCCATATTTTAAGAGACAAAAGCAAGCACTCATAGAGATTCTGATTCAGTAGGAAGACTGCTACTGCTATTGCTGCTGCTAAGTCACTTCAGTCGTGTCCGACTCTGTGTGACCCCACGGACTGCAGCCCACCAGGGTCCCCCGTCCCTGGGATTCTCCAGGCAAGAACACTGGAGTGGGTTGCCATTTCCTTCTCCAATGCATGAAAGTGAAAAGTGAAAGTGAAGTTGCTCAGTCATGTCTGACTTAACCCTATGAACTGCAGCCCACCAGGCTCCTCTGTCCATGGCGTTTTCCAGGCAAGAGTACTGGAGTGGGGTGCCATTGCCTTCTCCAAGTAGGAAGACTAGAGCCCAAGATTCCACATTTCTTATGAGCTCCCAGATGGTGCTGAGGCTACAGGATTAGAAACCACACTTTTAGTAGAAAAGTTTTAAGATATAAATTCCCACTGCAAAAGAGCTCTTGGTTGAGTTGGTATTATTTTTAAAGTTTTAATCAGAAACATTCTAGAAAATGATGCATTTTCATTTTCCTCCTCTGGAAGTTTCTATTTGTTACTCTATCAGATTTTTTTCCTTTTTCAAGTAATGGTCACAAAGATCCCAGGGAACAGAAACATAGCCTCCTGTAGAAAACCCTTTGTATATTTAACAGTAAGGTCATTTTAGGAAAATTAGGAGGTACAGTGTACAGTGAGTATCTGATTATGGATTTATTATAGCAGATTATTTTTTACTAAAATCACATTTTGAATCCTTGGCCATGTTCTGTCACTTGTAAGAATCACTGATCTCTCCCATTCTGGACCTTAACTTTTTGATAGGAGAACTAAATGAATACCAGCTGAGCTGAGACTTTCTAATTTCCTGCACCCTACTTCTGTCACCATACTCCAGCTCTTTTAGCTTTCTCATGATTTGTTATGATTTCACTTTAGGGAGCAGTGCAATGACATGGCAGTCTACCTATAACAAAAGGAAAAAAGAAGAGAACCTATTTTTTTTTTTTTTAACTCACTGTTTTAGAAGTATTTCTTACCCAAGCTGGATTATATCTTTTAGGCTTTATAATAAAGTTATGTCAACTCCTAAAAGGTAATTGTTTCTCATTGGCTCTTCAGGCTACCAGACTGACAACAGCCCCAGGGAGGGGCTGCTGAATTCATAGATAACAGGTTTTTTAGTCCTTGGAAGCTAGGTTTCTAGATTCTATGGAATAATAGCTCTGATCCCTCCTAAGAGACTATAGAATTATTGAACTAATCGTCCTCTTTGTCTCTGCACAGATATCTAAGTGATTCTTGTGTTCCTTCTTTTGAAAACAGAACTAAATTATTTAGAAGGGAACCTGTGTTAATTTACATTTGAACTCAGAATCAGTGGTAAACAGACAGTTTCACATTCACCTCTTTAGATTTGAAGATTCAAAGCAAAATCAGCTTCTAACCCAAAGGCAGTGAAGTCTGCATATAAAATGTAACAAGTAAGTCTGCATATAAAAATAACAAGTGAGCTAGAAAGAAAAACACCAATACAGTATACTAACACATATATGCTTGGAATTTAGAAAGATGGTAACAATAACCCCGTATACGAGACAGCAAAAGAGCCACTGATGTATAGAACAGTCTTTTGGACTCTGTGGGACAGGGAAAGGGTGGGATGATTTGGGAGAATGGCATTGAAACATGTATAGTATCATATACGAAACAAGTTGCCAGTCCAGGTTCGATGCACGATACTGGATATTTGGGGCTGGTGCACTGGGACGACCCAGAGGGATGGTACAGGGAGGGAGGAGGGAGGAGGGTTCAGGATGGGGAACACGTGTATACCCGTGGCGAATTCATGTTGATATATGGCAAAACCAATACAATATTGTAAAGTTAAAAAATAAAATAAAATAATAAATATATATATATATATAAAACAATTTAAATTAGATATGGTACAAGTTAAATCCAAAGTCATATTTTGCTATATGCCCTCTTTACATTCTAGATCTACACTGTTTAATGCAGTAGCCACTGCATTGTCCAATATAATGGCCTTTTAACATTTAAATATATATAAAACACAATAAAATGGAGCTTTCTCTCAGCAGGTAAAGAGCCACCTGCAATCCAGGAGACACAAGAAACATGGTTCAATCCCTGGGTCAAGAAGATCTCCTGGAGGAGGGATTAGCAACCCATTCCAGTATTCTTGCCTGGAGAATTCCATGGACTGAGGAGCCTGGTGGGCTACAGTCCTAAGGGTTGAACAATCAGACACAACTAAGTGATTAAGCACATTAACCACAATAAAACAGAGTTGAAAATGTAGTTGCCCAGTTGTACTACCTACATTTCAAGTGTTCAGTAGCCATATGCAGCTAGCAGTCTACGTTTGTATTTATTACTCTATTTTAGAGAACGTCTTTATCATTTTAGAAAAATTATTGTTGCTGTTTAGTCACTAAGTCATGTCTGACTCTTCACTGCCCCATAAACTGTGGCATGCCAGACTTCCCTGTCCTTCACTATCTCCCAGATTTGGCCCACGTTTATGTCCATTGCATCGGTGATGTTATCCAACCATTTCATCCTCTGTTGCCCTCTTCTCCTCCTGCCTTCAATCTTTCCCAGCATCAGGGTCTTTTCCAATGAGTCAACAGTTCGAAGCAGGTGGTCAAATTATTGGAACTTCAGCTTCAGCATCAGTCCTTCCAAAGAGTATTCAGAGTTGATTTCCTTTTAGGTTGACTGGTTTCATCCCCTTGCATTCCAAGAGTCTTCTCCAGCACCACAGTTTGAAAGCATTGATTCTTTGGTACTCTGCCTTCTTTATGGTCCAGCTCTCACAGCCGTACATGGCTACCGGAAAGACCATAGCCTTGACTATGCAGACCTTTGTTGGCAAAGTGATGTCCTTGCTTTTTAACACACTGTCTACATTTTGTTATAGCTTTCCTGCCAAGAAGCAACTGTTTTCTAATTTCATGGCTGCCATCACCATCTGCAGTAATTTTAGGGCCCAAGAAGAGAAAATCTGTCACTGCTTCCATCTCCTCCCCCTCTATTCACTATGAAAAATACTAGTGGACAATTCTGGTCCAGACAATCTTTACAAAATTTCTGTCCGTTGGTATTTCCCCCATTTTAAAGATTAAGTAACTGGATCTCAGATAATCGAAAATGCTTCAAGTAACCCACTTTTGAAACTTAAAGACCAAGTTTTTGAATCTGACTTTGTTTCCATGCAAAAAAGTGCTCAAAAAGCCATTCTGGGCATGTTAAATAGGTTTATACATTTTTGAATATGGTCACAATTATGGCATTATCTATGTCTGTCTTGTTTACACAAATTTAGAAGAAATCCATGGAATGCTTCAGATAGAATTTCCTACCTCCATCCCTAAAAACAGCTGACTTCCAAGTCATAGGCTAGGATGGAACTTGTTTGAGGTGATTATCTACATTTAAAGTGTGTTTTAAAATCAAGGATCATGGGTTCAGGGCTAAAGTCTTAATTCCTGTATTTTTGTACTGATATTTACTTGTTTATTTTTATTGTTGCTATTTTGGTTTTTGAACACTGTAATATCTCAACATATTTTTAGAGAAAAGAGTCTGAGCATTCTGCTACGAATCTGCTGGATCTTGACACTATAGATGATAGGGTTCATCAGAGGTGGAAAAAGGATGTAGATGTTGCCCATAAGGACATGGACCACTGGGGAGAGATGCTTGCCAAATCGGTGCACCATTGTAAGGCTAATGATAGGAATGTAGAACACGAGGACAGCACAAACATGGGAGATGCACGTCTGAAATGACTTATGCCGTTCCTCCCGAGAAGCAATTGCCAGAACTGACTTAAGAATCAGGACATAGGAGAAGAGGATAAGTACAGCATCCAACAATAGTGTGCAAATAACCAGCATCAGGGCGTAGTAGCTATTGAATCGAATGTCTGAGCAGGCTAGGCGGAGAAGGTCTTGGTGCAGGCAGAATGAGTGAGAGAGGATGTGGGGACGGCAGTAATGGAAGTATTTCAAACAGATAATAGGGGGTGTAATAAAGAAGAAACTCCTACCTAAAATGGTGAGCCCGATTTTGATAATTCTGGAATTAGTCAGGATAGAGGAATAACGCAGTGGATTGCAAATTGCAATGTACCGGTCAAAGGCCATAGTTAGGAGAACAGAGGATTCCATGAAGGACAGACCATGGATGAAATAGGCCTGGGTAATGCAGGAATCCAGGCTGATCTTTTGAATTAACCCCAACAGGATCCCTAGCACTGTGTTCACTGTGGACAGTCCCATACATAAATCAGTGATAGCCAGCATGGCCAGGAAGTAGAACATGGGTTGATGCAGGCTAGGTTCAGTCCAGATTACATACAGCACCAGGCAGTTACCCAAAAGAACAACAGCATAAATGGTGGAGAAGGGAACAGAAATCCAGGGATATTGCTGCTCCAGACCAGAAAATCCAGTGAGAAGGAAGGAGGAGGAATTAGTGCTGGGGCTTACTAAAGCTATCATTCTGGATCTGAGATAATTTTTCGAGGCAGCCAGAAAGTATTTTTCAATGAGAATGCTCAGATGAGGTAGAATTTCTAAGTAAACAAAATTATGCTAAAAGTTAACTAACTTTACATAATGTGGTCAAGCAACTCTGTCCTTTAGAGGCATATTATCTGTCGGCTGGAAGAGAATGGTGGTCTCCTGATGTCACTTAAGTGTCATTATTCATCCACTGGCGGACCTTAGAAGACACCTGTAACGATGAACAGACTGGAGCAGGAAACTAATTTTCGGAAGGATATGTTTTCTGGGACATTTTCCCAGGGATGCTGGTGAGATGGTATACCTATAAAATTGAGAGAGAAGATTCTCGAAAGAATTCTTAGTTTTCTCCTTCCAACTCATAAAGCATTTAGAATGAAGAGTACTATAAAGTAGTCACTCTGCACCCATACTTTTCCATTTGTGTTGTTTCCAAGCATATTTTCCTCCAAATAGTGGAAATGTTTCTGTTTTCTCTCACTCTAAATGACATAGCCAGAAATTAGTTTTTCAACCTTAGTGATAAGCCAAGAGGAATATTTATGCATGAAACCTGTGGCAAGAGATTTCCCATGGGAGCTCTTACCCTCTGGGATGTTCAACCCATGTGTGCTCCTGTGACTTGGAGACTCAGGTTGAAGACACTTTGCCTCTGACATCAACCCAGAGTTCTCCACCCACTATTCATTCATGTCATCAGTTGGCTAAGTATTCATTTAATAGGCACTATTGAAAGGATGAGCAATTGTTTTCTCTTCCTTAGAAACTGCTGTTCTAAAGATCAGAAAGCCAATGTTGAAAAACTAAATCTAAAGGCCTCTTTGCAGCAGAATTGATTGGCTTGTTTTTCACATTATTATCCTGACTTGAATTCTGGCCCTGGAAGTCATTACAAAGATTTAATGGCTCGTATCATGTAGGCAGGTGCTTAAAACTTTATATTGACTTTCATATTTGATTATGAAACACGTTGATTATTCCAACACGTTAAAGTAGCTTCGGATTCTGGCTTCCATTTATAGCCTATCCTTCATCTTTATCATACCAGTCTCATCAGGCAGCTTCTTTTAGGAGCCTATCCATTTTTATTTCTTGTTCTGAGCTTCCCCCACAGCTCAATGGGTAAAGAATCCACCTGCAGTTCAGGAAACACAAGAGATGTGGGTTCAGTCCCTGGATTGGGAAGATCCACTGGAGAAGGAAATGGCAACCCACTCCAGTATTCTTGCCTGAAAAATCCCATGGATGTAGGAGCCTGGTGGGCTACAGTCCAAAAGGTTGTAAAGAGTTGTACTAGACTGAGCAACTAGGCATAAGCACAAGCAAGCCCCTCTCAATATTAGATAACTTAGTTCACTATTTGTAGTACATTTTCTTCATTGAGTGCCTGGACTTTCTTTGAACACATTTATTTTTCAAAACCACCACTGCTTTTTTTTCACAAGATTTTTCTCTTGATGTTCTCTCTGCCAAGATGTGTTTCTCCATCTTCTCTCCAACCTCTTTATTCTCTTTTTCAAACAATCTTGCATTTTTCCTCTTCATCTGAAACATCACTTTCCAGGAAGCCCCTTAACTTGGACAGATTTTCTACAAGTACCTATTATTTTGGTAACATACATTCATCTTTATGTAACTCATTCAATTTATATTTTGATATTCATTAGATGACTTATTTCACTAAGGTTTCTGTTACACAGTAAAGTGTAAGTTTCCTGAAAATGAAAAGAGTGTCAGTTTTTACTCACTATAGTAGCCTGAAATTTACAAGGCTAAGTTTTCACCCCTTCTGTGATTTTAAACTCATGGATATAATTGTCTCCTTGATATCTCCACTTCGGTATTTAATCTAAAAATTATAATTATGGCAATTAAGTACTTCATCCTCCCCCTAAATAATTATCTCCTTATTTCCTCCGAATATTACAAAATGACTCCACCAACCACACAATTGTTTACAAAAATTCTAGAACCATTCTTGCTAATCCTCCCCTTTCCATCAAATCCTTTATCAGTTTCTATCATTTCTACCCTAAAACATACCCTGAACCTGCACACTTTTCACCAGTAGACCTGTATATTCCCAGTATCTTGGTTCCTAACATATTTTCCATGGTTATTGTAATAATTTGCTAGCCAGCTTAATTGTTTTTGCACTTGTCTCTAAAAAAGCAAAGGAGCCAGACTGCTTTTCTACAAAACTCTACTAGATAGCATAAGCCTTTGTTTAAAAAAATATTCTGGTGGATTCTTATGCTCTTAAAATAAAATGCAAGTTATTTATCATGGTATCATGATCAGAAAACTTTACATGACCTGGCCCATCCACATCTACTTCTACATCAAGGACCATTGTTGGCTTCACTCCCTAATCTCTAGGCATCTTTCTCTTCCTCAAAGCAAATTAAGAGTATTCCTGTCTCAGTATCTTTGACCTTGATCTTTTATCTGTTTAGAATTATTTAATTCCAGTTTTTTGTGCAAAATCTCCTTTAATCTTTCAGGCTTAAGTTCAATGTTGCTTCTTTAGGGTGATTTTTGTAACCCTGTCATTATTGGTTCTATTTTCTCAAAGAAGTCACTCTCATTGCAATATCCTGCTTGATATTTATACTATTTGCTATACGCTGATTGTCCTTTAGATCTACTGGAAGTTCTAGAAGACCAGGAGTTATGCGTGTTTTGTTTTGTTTTGTTTTCCTGCTGCTCACTGCTATATAAAATGAGATTTAGAATAGAGTGATCATTTATCAAACAAATATTTTATTAGTGAATTTTATCTATGAAATAAGAGCTGCACCTTACAGAGGTATTGAGAACAAGACAAGTTTGCAAATAGTGGCCATGAGACCTAAGCACTCATATCTTAAGGTACTCATATCTGATCCCTGTTGGCCACACATTTTAAATCTTGGGTCATCATATGTAAGATTTATATGATATATAAAACAGATGCCATCCTAGAAATTCTTGCTGATCTTGGTCATAAAATACAAAATTTGAGTATGATTCCTATTGTGCCCAGTGCAATCCAGTCATATAGGCTCGACCCTGGGACTGAAATTGAAGAAAGTAGGGAAAACCACTAGATCATTCAGGTATGACCTAAATCAAATCCCTTATGATTATACAGTGGAAGTGAGAAATAGATTTAAGGGCCTAGATATGATAGATAGAGTGCCTGATGAACTATGAAATGCGGTTCGTGACATTGTACAGGAGACAGGGATCAAGACCATCCCCATGGAAAAGAAATGCAAAAAAGCAAAATGGCTGTCTGAGGAGGCCTTACAAAGAGCTGTGGAAAGAAAAGAAGCAAAAAGCAAAGGAGAAAAGGAAAGATATAAACATCTGAATGCAGAGTTCCAAAGAAGAGCAAGAAGAGATAAGAAAGCCTTCTTCAGCGATCAATGCAAAGAAATAGAGGAAAACAACAGAATGGGAAAGACTAGGGATCTCTTCAAGAAAATCAGAGATATCAAAGGAACATTTCATGCAAAGATGGGCTCGATAAAGGACAGGAATTGTATGGACCTAACAGAAGCAGAAGATATTAAGAAGAAATGGCAAGAATACACAGAAGAACTGTACAAAAAAGATCTTCACGACCCAGATAATCATGATGGTGTGATCACTGACCTAGAGCCAAACATCCTGGGATGTGAAGTCAAGTGGGCCTTAGAAAGCATCACTACGAACAAAGCTAGTGGAGGTGATGGAATTCCAGTTGAGCTATTCCAAATCCTGGAAGATGATGCTGTGAAAGTGCTGCACTCAATATGCCAGCAAATTTGGAAAACTCAGCAGTGGCCACAGGACTGGAAAAGGTCAGTTTTCATTCCAACTCCAAAGAAAGGCAATGCCAAAGAATGCTCACACTACCGCACAACTGCACTCATCTCCCACGCTAGTAAAGTAATGCTCAAAATTCTCCAAGCCAGGCTTCAGCAATATGTGAACCGTGAACTTCTAGATGTTCAAGCTGGATTTAGAAAAGGCAGAGGAACCAGAGATCAAATTGCCAACATCTGCTGGATCATGGAAAAAGCAAGAGAGTTCCAGAAAAGCATCTATTTCTGCTTTATTGACTATGCCAAACCCTTTGACTGTGTGGATCACAATCAACTGTGGAAAATTCTGAAAGAGATGGGAATACCATACCACCTGATCTGCCTCTTGAGAAATTTGTATGCAGGTCAGGAAGCAACAGTTAGAACTGGACATGGAACAACAGACTGGTTCCAAATAGGAAAAGGAGTTCGTCAAGGCTGTATATTGTCACCCTGTTTATTTAACTTCTGTGCAGAGTACATCATGAGAAACGCTGGACTGGAAGAAACACAGGCCGGAATCAAGATTGCCGGGACAAATATCAATAACCTCAGATATGCAGATGACACCACCCTTATGACAGAAAATGAAGAGGAACTCAAAAGCCTCTTGATGAAAGTGAAAGTGGAGAGTGAAAAAGTTGACTTAAAGCTCAACATTCAGAAAATGAAGATCATGGCATCCGGTTCCATCACTTCATGGGAAATAGATGGGGAAACAGTGGAAACAGTGGCAGACTTTATTTTTCTGGGCTCCAAAATCACTACAGATGGTGACTGCAGCCATGAAATTAAAAGATGCTTACTCCTTGGAAGGAAAGTTATGACCAACCTAGATAGCATATTGAAAAGCAGAGACATTACTTTGCCAACAAAGGTTCGTCTAGTCACGGCTATGTTTTTTCCTGTGGTCATGTATGGATGTGAGAGTTGGACTGTGAAGAAGGCTGAGCACCGAAAAATTGATGCTTTTGAACTGTGGTGTTGGAGAAGACTCTTGAGAGTCCCTTGGACTGCAAGGAGATCCAACCAGTCCATTCTGAAGGAGATCAGCCCTGGGATTTCTTTGGAAGGAATGATGCTAAAGCTGAAACTCCAGTACTTTGGCCACCTCATGCGAAGAGTTGACTCATTGGAAAAGACTCTGATGCTGGGAGAGATTGGGGGCAGGAGGAGAAGGGGACGACAGAGGATGAGATGGCTGGATGGCATCACTGACTCGATGGACGTGAGTCTGAGTGAACTCCGGGAGTTGGTGATGGACAGGGAGGCCTGGCGTGCTGCAATTCATGGGGTCGCAAAGAGTCGGACACGACTGAGCGACTGATCTGATCTGATCTGATCTGGGATTGATGCCAAAAGATGCAACTATTCTGTGAATGTAGGCCTGCACTGAAAGAACATACTCTTCTTCAAGCTTCTTCAGAGAAGCCATGAATGTTAATGGTACTGCCAAAGAGAATATCAACATTACAGCAACAGAAAAGTAATAAATGTTGGAATTTTTTTTTTCATTCTGTTTGAGATGTAGGATGGTAGCCAGGAAAGTACAGTGTTAATGAGAATGATAAATGAAGGTTCCACAGGGAAATTATTCAGAGATGTCAGATGCTTCACCTGTACCAAGAAGAAAAAAAGAGACCCATTATTTCCCCAAACATCATGCTGTGTTATGTGACCACCACAAAGTCAGGGTGCAGAATACTTCTTTCTGAATTTTGGGCAACCAGAATACTGTCTGACATAAAATAAACAACTGGAGAGGACAAGCATAGGTGAGTTTCCATCCACTGTAACGATAGGATCATGGTCTTCCTCTGAGCACTTTGTCTGGAATGCTGATTTGGAAGCATATCTGGGACTGATTAAACAGAAACCTTTTTTCAGGGCAGTCTTTTCTTATATTCTACAGTTTAAACTGACTTATGTGTTCAGACACCTATGGTACTTTTTTTCTGTCCTTTGGAAATGATTCCCTATGTGATTACTTCATGACTTTTTTTGGAATAGGTAATGACCAACAATCCTTGACTAACCTAAAGGCATAAGAAGTGTTAGTAGCTCAGTTGTATCTGACTTTTTGCAACCCCATGGACTGTAGCCTGCCAGGCTCCTCTGTCGATGGGATTTTTCAGGCCAGAATATTTAAGTGGGTTGCCATTTCCTACCCCAGGCACAGAGGGAGAGTGTTAAGTCTAAAAATCAGTATCTTTATAATTACATTGAATAAGAACAACTCTGTATTCCAGGACAATCCAGATTTTTGTTCGTACTTCACCATAATTATTCAATGGCACCCACACTGGACCTGCCTCGAAAAATTCATGATAGTGTCACTCTTAAATAGATGATTCTTCACATGATGCCAGCAGGGGGCAGAGCAGGCTGTGAAATTTTCCCTTTCTTCAAAGCATAATGTGCTTAGTAGGTCGGTCCTGTCAAACTCTTTGTGACCCACATGGACTATAGCCCGCCAGGCTTCTCTGTCCATGGGGATTCTCCAGGCAAGAATATTGTACAGGATTTCCATGCTCAACTCCAGGGGCTCTTCCCACATCTTTTCCAGGGGTCGAACCCAGGTCTCCCACTTTGCAGGCAGATTCTTTGCCATCTGAGCCACCAGGGAAGCCTCAAAGATGAATAAAATGCATAAGGCAGATTTGTTCTGAATTGAGTAAATATAGGTCAGGTCAAGTATTTAAGAGTTTTGAAAAGACTGAAAAGATAAGAACACTTTATAAGCCTAGTCTAGAGAACTAGATGTTCAGGGGTTGTAAATACATTTGCATCAGAGACAGCTTATTTGCCACAAATCTAGAATAGTCTTCAAATCACAGTTTATGTGAATGACTATAACTATTCATTTCTTGAATGTTCCCCTTTATTATGTACTATCTTTATGTATGTTTACATATCTATACATATGTATGTTTACATACCTATATGTATATTTACATATATTTATGGTAGTTCCACTGGTAAAGAATCCACCTTTATCCAGGAGACTCGGTTCCATTCCTGGGTTGGGAAGATCCCCTGCAGAAGGACATGGCAAGCCACTCCAGTATTCTTGCCTGGAGAATCGCCATGGACAGAGGTGCCACAGTCCATGGGGACAAAGACTCAGACATGACTGAGTGACTAAGCACAGCATATTATTTTACTTACTATGTATTATATAAGGTATCTATAAATAATATTCTTATAATGAATGAGTATTGAAAAATGACTATCCATTTCTTAGACAGCATAATAAAAATTTATGTTGCAGGGTGGTCATCTGGGTGTTTGAGAAGTTCCCATCAGGATTTGTATGATCTCATTAGACTTAACATAAATGAGCATCCATGCTCTTGTTAGCCGTCCTTGAAAATACTCAGCAACAGCAAAATATAAGAGGGCATTTGATGATCTATGCATCAGCCAACTGATTAACATTTTTATATTATTTGATATCTTTGTCTCTTTTTTGTGCCCTGTGTTATTTCAACTGGACTGTTCTCAAGCTGCTTCCTACCATCACATTTTCATCTCTGATTAGACCCCCTAAAACATTTGTCTTAAAAATAAGAGACTTTTAATTTGTTGATTCCAGACGTACATAGTAATTCAACTTTCTTCTAGACATAGACGCTGCTAGCATGGTTGCCTGTTGTTAAGATCCATTAAAAAAAAAAAAAAAGGCCCCCAAATTCCCTACTCTTCAATATTGCCACCCCGGCCTGAGATCTTTTGCATTTAGGAAGAGATGTTAAATGAGTCAACTTACTCTTTGTAAATTCTCACCTGACATTAACTTTTGTTAAAGGTCAAAGTATGGAATTGTGTTGAGACTTTTATTTTTTTTCATTTTCCTGCAAATCTTAAAGACGACATATTTATATACCAAATTGACAGCAGAATTTTCACAAGGCCAGAGCTAATAAGTAGTAATGTTTTTTCAATCCTTGCTGTCTGATTTCAAAATGATGTTCTAAACTGTTAAACTATCTTACTTTACTTGTCAATTGGCTGTGCAAACATCTTGTGAGTAATGGCTGAATTGTATCCTCTTGTCTGTGAATTTTTAACTTTAAGAATACGCTCCACTGTGTTCACCAAAATTTATAATCTATTCTATTCTATCTCAGGCAGTTTTGCTTCAGTTATCTTTCCTGTTTACCTGAAATTCTCAGAATACACAAACACATTATTCATCAGTGACTTGACCTCCTTTTCTTTTCTGACTTTTGTCTTCTTGTCTTCTGGACAATTGTCTATACTACTTATCTTTACCACCATTTCATACCAAGGGCTTCATCCTCAGATCTCATAAAAGCCTTGTATATTCATTTATTAGATGCGTTATTAGATAGTCACTTGTTAGATGCGTTACTTTCAGAACCTCCCCAACTAGATTCAGAATAGGGAAAGGAATGCGTCAAGGCTGTGTATTGTCACCCTGCTTATTTAACTTCTATGCCAAGTACATTATGCAAAATGTCAGGCTGGATGAAGCACAAGCTGGAATCAAGATTGCCTGGAGAAATATCAATAAGCTCAGATATGCAGGTGTCACCCCCCTTATGGAAGAAAGCAAAGAGGAGCTAAAGAGCCTCTTGGTGAAAGTGAAAGAGGAGAGTGAAAGAGCTGGCGTAAAAGTCAGCATTCAAAAAACTAAGACCATGGCATCTGGTACCATCATTTGATGGCAAATATATGGGGAAGCAATGGAAACAGTGAGACACTTTATTTTGGGGGGCTCCAAAGTCACTGAAGATGGTGACTGCAGCCATGAAATTCAAAGATGCTTGCTTCTTGGAAGAAAAGCTATCACAAATCTAGACAGCATATTAAAAAGCAGAGACACTACTTTATCAACAAATGTCCATCTAGTCAAGGCTATGGTTTTTCCAGTAGTCATGTGTGGATGTGAGAGTTGGACAATGAAGAAAGGTGACCGCTGAAGAATTGATGCTTTTGAACTGTGATGTTGGAGAAGACTCCTGAGAGTCCCTTGGACTGCAAGGAGATCAAACCAATCAAACCTGAAGGATATTAGTCCTGAATATTCATTGGAAGGACTGATACCGAAGCTGAAGCTTCAATACTTTGGACACGTGATGTGAAGAACTGACTCATTGGAAAAGACCCTGATGCTGGGAAAGATTGAAGGCAAGAGAAGGGGATAACAGAGGATGAGATGGTTGAATGGCATCACCAACTCAATGGGCATGAATTTGAGCAAGCTCCAGGAGTTGGTGATGGACAGGGAAGCCTGGCATGCTGCAGTCCATGGGGTTGCAAAGAATTGTACACAACTGAGCCACTGGACTGAACTGAACAGAGATTCAGAATTAGGATGCAAGAGGAAACAAGGATTACTAAAAATTCATACATCATTTCCAGAATCAAGTATCCGGATAAGCGGTTATTGAAGGAGAGGATTAAATTGGCATATGTTGCTTCTGGTAACAGTATGCTAATGACTACAAAGGCAGAGAAGCCATCAGAGACCAGATAAAGAGGGCAGACCTCTAGTCACTTCCGTGTGTAGATGTTAAAGCAACCTGGGGAGAATGGAATTCTGTTTAGTGGAATCCCATGAAAGGATTGCAAGACAGGAGTGACTATCAAGCCACAAAAGTCCCTTTTTACATTCTCATCAATCCAATATTTATCACAATATTATAGTACAAGCAAAGTGAGAGCAAAACTACCTCCCCCTGAAGTCCATGGGATCGCAAAGAATCACACACAACTGAGCCACTGAAGTGAACTGAACTGAGATTCAGAATTAGGATGCAAGAGGGAACAAGGATTACTCAAAATTCATATGTCATTTCCAGAATCCAGGACAGAAGGTTCGGTCCTTCAGGCAGATATTTGTAAGATGGCAGAGAAAACAAGACTAAAAAGAAGTCAGGGGAGAAAGAGCAATGGGACAGTAAAGTGCCTAAAGAAAATTTTAAACAGTGGTGTCCTTAGGCAGAAGAACCTAATGGATTTAAGTGAGGTTCTGGACAATTAAAGAGAGAGAAGTCATTTACAAAAAAGGCTAAATAACATAATTTATTTTAATAAAACTTAGCAATGATCTAACTCACAAATTAAGCTGCAACTTGAATTCTTTAAAGGAAAGTAAGAGTAAGGAGCAGAGCCTGTTTTCCAATAACATCAGCTGTGTACAACCACTCCTGTCATGGGGTCCAAGATACTGATGTATTTTCTCAAAGTCTCAACTTAGGCCTTCATTTCTTTATGTCTTCAGTGCTTTGCCCTCCCGTGTGCCCATCTGAGTAAGAGACAGTGAAATAATTTAAATACACCAGTGCAATGAAAATAAATGTCTTTATTAGGCAGAGGCAAGATGCACAAAACGCTTCATAATTTTTCCATATTCAGTTTTTGGGCTCTGAGGATGAAAAGACCTTTCCTGAAAATCAGGAAGGGGAGCTTAGTGATATCTGTGGGCCAGGGCATTGGCCACACCAGTCACCACCTTCTGAAAGCTAGCCTGCAGCTCCGGGGAGAATTCACTGCCAAAGCGGCGAGCCAGCACAACCACCAGCACGTTGCCCAGGAGCTGTGTGGAAAAGACATTAAGCAAGGGCAGGGTTAGTGCAGGTGCCCAGGTTAGATTCAGAGTACTTCAGATTCATCCCAAGCTGTGCCCCTAGGGTATTAGCACAAAGATGACTGAAGTATAGATGCTACTGCTGATGTGAAGGTACCCATAGCAGGCTGAATTTATATTTAGAAATGTTTCTTTCTTTCTATCTTAATCCAGAACTTGTTATCATTTTTATTATTTTGAATCACTTCGAAAAGCAATACAACATTTTATCCCTTGAAAGGAACAGATAAGGGGAAAATATTAGATATTATGTTTAAAGTAGATGAAGAAATCTTTTTTTCAAATTGAACACTCAAAGAGTATAATTAAAAAGAGAAGACATTGCAGACAACAGAGAACAAGAATGAATCAGAAGAAATGATTATTGTGAGCAAAGAGGTTAAAAGAATCTAAATGGTTCTGAGGAGTCCTTAGCACTTTAACCAGAATACATCTTCTCCATTCTAAACTACGTCCTGCCAGTCAGCCCTCTCCCCATGACACAAGCTTGACCATAAAAAGAGAATATTGAGGATTCCACAAACTCACCCTGAAGTTCTCAGGATCCACGTGCAGCTTATCACAGTGCAGCTCACTCAGCGAAGCAAAGGCACCCTTGAGGTCATCAAGTTGCTTCAGGCCCTCACAGAAGGAGTCCAGCACCTTCTTGCCATGGGCCTTCACCTTAGGGTTTCCCAAAATGGCATCGGCAGAGGACAAGTCCCCAAAGGACTCAAAGAACCTCTGAGTCCAGGGGTAGACAACCAGCAGCCTAGGGGGAGAAAACAGCACAAGGTCAGAGGAAGTCAGCAGCTTTCAGAATCTCAGGGACGGCTTTGTCCTCACACGCCCAGGTGCATTTCACTCTCCTTAAACCTGTCTTGTCGGAGAAGGCAATGGCACCCCACTCCGGTACTCTTGCCTGGAAAATCCCATGGACGGAGGAGCCTGGAAGGCTGCAGTCCATGGGATCGCTGCAGTCCATGGGGACATGACTGAGCGACTTCACTTTCACTTTTCACTTTCATGCATTGGAGAAGGAAATGGCAACCCACTCCAATGTTCTTGCCTGGAGAATCCCAGGGACGGTGAAGCCTGATGGGCTGCCGTCTATGGGGTCGCACAGAGTCGGACACGACTGAAGCGACTTAGCAGCAGCAGCAGCAAACCTGTCTTGTAAGCAGGATACCTACCTGCCCAGGGCCTCACCACCAACTTCATCCACTTTCACCTTGGCAAATAGGGAGGTGACGGCAGCCTTCTCCTCAGCGCTCAGCATGGTGTCTGTTTGTGTAGTTGCTAGTGAACACGGTTGTGTCAGAAGCAAGTGTAAGCAGCAGCTGGACCAGCTCTTCCTTTTATGCTTAGCCCTGCCTCCTGACCTCCCTGCTTCTGTGAGCAGATTGGCTCAGGCCAAGGTGTGGTTCCACAGGGTGAGGCTTGAATGATGACAGTCATACCTCTCCTTAGTCTTCCTGGCACTGACTTTAAACCTTCAGCCCTCTTTCTGGGCATCTCTAGGTCTCAGTCATTCCAGCAATACAAACTGCTACTAAAATCATCTTCCTTAGCAAGTTTGCTTGCAGAGATTTTAGAATCACAACGAAGTAATCTCTTGGAAACCACCTCCTCAATTTTCTTATTATACAAATGAAGAATCCGGGCTCCAGAAAGTGGAAAGGATTTGTCCACTATGATTCAGCTTAAGACGATGTGGATGGATCATCTCCTGTGCCTTCAGAATACACAAAATAATTACAAGGACAGCATGGATAAAACCTCTGTCCCTGTTCTAAATATGCATCTCTTTTGTTTGCTTGTTTGGGATTAAGTTATTCTGGTATGAAAACAAATATTCATTTGCTAATCTACTCATTCAATTTTTTCTTAATTTAATTTATGACCAAATAAATAATGATAGAAAAATAGAATAAGTATGGATCAAGAATTCCTATGAAATAGCTACTCCATTAACCCATAGATGAAAACATAGAGACCCCTCCATGTAGTAAGAAATACAAAGTAAAAAATCAATCAAACTCCCAAAGTTTCAATAACCCTGAGATAGGCAATGTGTTCAAAGACTAAATCGAGGCATATAAATTGTTTCCTCATAAACTGACCTGGGAAAGTGTCTTCAAGAACAGAGAAACTTCTCTGTGATTTAAAAGGAGGGATAAAATTGTGGAAAGGCATTCCAGTTTGAATCAGATTATTTGGTTTTCTCCCCTAAACCTCTAAGAGTACAGTGTGCATAAAAATTTCTTCTATTTCAGTTCATCTTTAATTCTGTTTTCTCTATATACTTTGTTTATACCTTCTTTTACTAAAATGTATCCTTCTTTATCTACAGCTTTTCAAATATTTCTTCTCTATTTGCACCTCCTCCAACCCGTGGTAATAAATCCTCTTAACCTTCTTAGGGAAGAAGAACTTCTGAAGTGTAGAGGTCTGCTTCTTACTACTAGAAGATTTAATGAAAAAGCAAAAGCAGAAAGCATTTCTGAGCTCAGCATTAGATCTCAGAGTTCCCTGAGGTCCCCCTACTTTCTATGATCTCTACTTTCTGCATCTTCCCTTCTTCTTGAATTTCCACTTCCTTTTAGTAAGGAGAGGAGCATATATATTTACTTCCCTTCTCTCACCTTAGAACCTTCTCCTGATTCAGACAACTTGATGTCTAGAATCACCTTTCTCTCACCTTTGCCATCACCGGCAAAACGTGTTTTTAAAAAATCTCTCATTCTTTCAGCTCTATGTCTCTGTAACTCCAACTAATATATTTTTAGGGGAACTAGAATGAAAGGACGTCTGCATTTCTAGTTGTTACAAAGAAATTCATAAATGTCCAGTTTTAATTACTCCAGCCTCCAAAATATTTTTTTTCCATCATTGCTAGGTAAATGAAGATTCCTTACCCCTTTGATCTGGCCCATTCCCATTCAAGTAATTTGTGAACAAATTCATCCTGATATTTTCAGAAATGTAGAAAAGTGTTGGCTCTTGCTTGGCTCTCTGGAAGTTAGGGTAGGATTATATGCCCACAAGATTATAGGGGAAAAAATATAGAGTTTAAACATTTTCAATTTATATTCACTCTTTTCTGCAACCTTCAAAGAAAGAAGCTCTAACTATTGGTCTATACTTAGAAAAAAATTTCCACATGTTGACTTCTGGGAAAAGAAATCTTTAAATATTTTAAATGTTAAAAACAAAAAGCTACATTTGATTTGACCTTGAGTTTTGATTTTCAATCGATTAAACTGAAATCTCCATTAGCTTTATCATTGTTTTATATTTGTACTCTTTAAAAGACCTATTTTATATCTCTGATATCAGAGGTCAGGCATATGTGAGTTAAAGGACTTCTTCTGGAAAACTTTGGACATATCTTTTCAGGAACTCTGTGTTATGGAAAACTCACAGAACTTACTAACTAATAGTATAGTCTATTTCTATATTTTCTTGTAAAGGAGCCAAATTGCCAGGGCTACAATTTTGCCCTCTTGACTGACAGAAATTAGCATGTACTTAAAGACTTCCCCTATCCTTTTCTGTTTTCAGAAATGATTTCCCTAATTCATTTGATTTGAATTAATTATTTTAAAATATTTGATCTATAATATTATATTAGTTTCAGATATACAACATAGTGATTCAGTATTTTTAAGGACTATGCACCATTTAAAGTTGCAATAAATTATTGACTATGTTTTCTGTTCTGTACAATATATCCTTGTTGCTAATCTATTTTGTACACAGTAATTTGTATCTTTTAATCCCCTACCCCTATCCTGACCCTCCCCTCCCCTCTCTCCCCATGGGTAACCAGTAGTTTGTTCTCTATATCTGTGAGTTTGTTTCTGCTTTGTTATATTAATTTGTTTGTTTTGCTTTTTATGTTCCACATATAAGTCACAATAAACAAGATTTTGTCTTTCTTTGTCTGACATTTCACCAAGCATAATATCCCACAGGTTCATCCAAGTTGTTGCAACTGGAAAAATGTCATTCTTTTTTATACCTGAGTAGTATTACAGTATATATATGTGTGTGTGTGTATACACATACACACACACACATATATATATTTACAAATAATTCTACTGTGTCTTCTTTTTTATGTCTTTCTTTGCCATGAATGGTCTATGAGCCCCTCTTTTGTACTGACTGCTGCAGCCACCATCATGCAAGTCTCAGGGCAAGAGTTGTTGTCTTTCACCATTGCTGCTGCTGCTACTGCCTAAGTCGCTTCAGTCTACTTGGTATGATTAAAGAGTGAAACAGGTTTTTCTTTCTATTACCATAACTCTGCAGGGATAAGGCTGCAAGTTGTTATAAGACAATCAAAAGTTCAGGCAAAAAAAAGAAAGCGTGAATAGTTATATAAGTAGGGTTATGTTCAGAGCCTAAAGTGCAAATCCAGGTCACCACTAAAAAAGTTTTGGAATGCTTCTTAGGCCCACTACCATCTTCACCATCATGAGCTTTCTTGTACTCTGTGAAGGGATCCACAGCATGTCTGCTCTACTTTGATTCCAGCCCCACTGGGCACTGAACACACACACACACAAGCACACACTCATACAAGTCCACACAGAGAGAAATAGACAGTTTTGTTTTTTTTTTTTTCCCCTTTATTGCAGTCTGGCAAGGTGACCTAATTCCTAATGTTCTATACCAGGATGGGCCTAATCTGAGTATTATTAAGTGGGTGAATATTGACTTTCTTCAAGAGAATCATGAGATTCATCCAGAGCTGTGTGGTTTCATCATTTGGTTCAAAAATTTCACTCAGCTAGAATTCTTTTGTACATGCTTTGATGTTCAATTTTTAATTACCCAAGTATAATATTTCACCAAACTCATCTGTATTTTTCTGGGTATAGTAGCTATTTATTTGATTATTTTCCATTAAAGTTTATTACAAGATAAAGTGGTTATCACTTAATCTTCTTCCCCAGATGTACAATATCTTAGTTACCTCAGTTTTAGCATTGTTTCAAAAATAAAGCAGAATAAAATAAAACAAAAAATGAAATGAAGTAAATTCTTCTTGAAGAGCAGAACTCATAGAAACAGAGGTCATAAACAGAATAGTTTAGAAATGGTGCGATTTAACTCATGTTTTAAAAGGTCATATTTTTTTTTCTAAAAACAGTCAAGTCAATATAGTAATAACTTTAATAAAATATATCCTAATTATTACAGGACAGTTAATGTCTCAGTTTATCAATTGTATATTAATACTTCCTCCACTGGCCTCAGGTTTTAATTCATTCAGAATTAGCCTTTATTTACCTCAAAAGTGGGCTATGATATTGATTTATCAAGAACAAAGGGGCAGTCTTTCTCAAGTGAAATTTGAAGCTGTATGTCTGGAAAGGCAGAATCATGGATTCAGACTGGGAACCCTTGACAAATATATAAGGCATTAACTCCCAAAGCCAACTTTCAGAGCACTGCTCTGAGGCTTAAGAGATGGAAAATCTAGAATAGCATTCTAAATTCCCATGACATTCAACTGGCTGATTTTAAAATGATTATGGAAATCAATGCACAACATTACTTACTTCTCTCTCTCTCTCCTCTCCTTCCCCCTCCCCCCTCCCCCTTTCTCTCTCTTTGACTCTCTGTGTCTGCCTCCCTGTCGTTGTCCTTCTCTCCTTGCCTCTGGTCTCTTTCCATCTTTCTTTCTTCTATATATATATATACCATTTGCATTAACACATACTAAACATGATCTATGAAGCAACATGATAGGATGGAACTAGAAGTAACTATTGGGTAAATTATCAAATAAAATGAAATATTAAGGAATTAATTTTACTTTTAGACTTTTACAGAAGCTCCGCTTTAACAAAGAATCAAAACATATAACAAGCTGCCAAGTCTCTTTCCATCCTTTGACTCCCTCACTCCTAACAGAGAAACCAACACCAACAATACAGCAACTGTTTGAACTTGATCCAAATCCCACCCCAGTGATGTTCTCTTGAATTCTCCAGCATTGGAATTTTCAGTCCCAACTTTTTATCTAGATTCATTGGCCAGTTCCAAAGGTGAAGGAACAAAAGACAGTACAGTAAGTTCCTCAGATATTCTTTCATTTTTTTATGAACATTTAGAAGGAAGAAGGGTACTTTGCTTTCTCATTCCAAATTGTGAAACACACAGTCTCTCTTACCCTCTTTAAAATCTTTTGAAAATGTCTAATTCTTATGATGACTTTTCTGTGCTCAGGTGTATGAAAGGAAACTTGCTAAGATTTTCCTGAGATGTCTCTGATTCTGGGATGTGACCCTGTGGTTATTAAACATAGTGTTGGGGTGTAAAGGATTCTCATTGCCTACTATGTATAAAAACATGAGAAGAAACAAATAAATATTTAAAAGCTCATTTGCCTTCAGACAGTTCAAAATACAGTGGTGAAACAGTAAACTTTAATGCACTGCCAATAACCTGGCAGTAAGATAAAATTATTCTGAATGCACATTTTATAGAAGGAAGCAACATGATCTGTTTCAGGTAGTCAAGTCTAAATTTAATCAACTGGAGCATGATATAGATTTAAAGAAATGCATGCAAGTTAGAAGGTTCCTGACGTCCTTCCAATTTTACATATGACAAAAATAATTTCACAAGGGATAGTTAGTTAGGAAGTTTGGGATGGACAAGTACACACTGCTATCTTTAAAATGGATAACCAACAAGGTCTTACTGAATAGCACAGGGAAGTCAATCAATGATATGTGCCAGCCTGGATGCGAGGGAGTTTGGGAAAGAATGGAAACATGTATATAAATGGTTTAGTCACTTTGCTGTGCACTTGAAACTATCACAACTGTTTTAATTGGATATACTCCATATTAAATAGTTAAAAATTTTTTAAAGTACTATCTATAATCAGAAAGCAAATATCTAATCAGTGAATTACTTTCCTGTGTGCTTCCTCATTGTATATTGTAGCACTAACACCAAAGAAACACTATGCAATAGCATATTTTTCAGATTGTCCTCTACTCCCAGGAGTTTTGGGACAAGAAATAATTGTTCACTCATTGATTACTACACTTAGTAAACATACACTTACTGTCTATGGAGGATCTGCTATGTAAGACATGGTAATTATGTAGGATAGTACAAAAGGCAGAAACACTTATACAGCACACAGGGTGTGCTAGACAGGAAGTATGCTAGACAGGAAGAAATGTGAAAAGTTTGGAGTGGGAGAGTTTGGAAGAATTTCCTTAGGCAATACTGGAAATTTCACTGATGCCAAGGTCAAAAGATTCAAGCAAGTGTTATGTGAGCACTGAGCTTTACCTGAAATCGGAGGTTGGGGTTAATTTTGGAGGTGTTTTGGGGCAAATGGGAGAGGGAGATTATACATTAGAATAGGAACACCTGGTTTAACATAGCATTGTTGCCTAAAATGTGCAGGCAAGGGAAGTAGGAAAAAAGGAAACATTAATAACAGTTTCTCGAGCAATCATTTTGTCTCTGAGCACATTATTTCTTGATACTTAGTGGATATGGATCAGAGTGTTACCCTGAAGTTTGCGTCTAAATTTGAAGTTTCCCATGAGCCCCTGTAATGCTAGTATCCTCACTATATTTTAAACCTTCTTATAGTTCTTATGCTTTGAGACAGGAATGTCATCCGTTATTGACTGTGTGGTCCCCTTACTTTTCTCATTTCCCTTGTTCTCTCTGTATAAGACACAAAGCCTTTCTATCTGTAGACCTCAGGGACTTTCCCATATCCTTAGCGGAAAGAAAAAAAAAAAAAATGAGTAAAATGAATCAGGAAATTGAGCTGAAAGTTCTTTATTAGGAAGAAGTCATATCATTGAGGGTGGACATTATTTCGCCAAGTTCAGAAGATAAAATCTGGGGAAATACTGGGACTTCCATGACAGTCTAGTGTTTAAGGCTTGGTCTAATGCAGGGGGTGAGAGTTCTATTCTGTTCAGGGAGCTAAGATCTGACATGTCTTGTGGCCTAAAAAACAAGAACATAAAAACAACAGGAACAATATTGTAACTCAAAAATGACTTTAAATTTTTTGAATTGTTAAACAATAGAAGAATGTAGGGAAATAGGATCTTCCAGTTGAGAGAGTTAACTCTTAGGTAGATTGATAAGGAGTCCAGGGCCATCAAGGGGTCTGGAGCTCTCAAGGAGGAGAAAAGGACAAACTATTTTTTTCTGCATTACATTGTCTTAGTCACATAAGAAATTTTTTCTTAAACTTTGAGTTGTTTTGACAACAGTCTGAAGATTAACTTTCTTTAAGCCCAGAGCTAATGATTAAATGATGCTTACTCCTTGGAAGGAAAGCTATGACCAACCTAGATAGCATATTGAAAAGCAGAGACATTACGTTGCCAACAAAGGTCCGTCTAGTCAAGGCTATGGTTTTTCCAGTGGTCATGTACGGATGTGAGAGTTGGACTGTGAAGAAAGCTGAGTGCCGAAGAATTGATGCTTTTGAACTGTGGTGTTGGAGAAGATTCTTGCGAGCCCCTTGGACTGCAGGGAGATCCAACCAGTCCATTCTAAAGGAGATAAGCCCTGGGGTGTTGTTTGGAAGGAATGATGCTAAAACTGAAACTCCAGTACTTTGGCCACCTCATGTGAAGAGTTGACTCACTGGAAAAGACCCTGATGCTGGGAGGGATTGGGGGCAGGAGGAAAAGGGGACGACAGAGGATGAGATGGCTGGATGGCATCACCGACTCGATGGACGTGAGTCTGGGTGAACTCCGGGAGTTGGTGATGGACAGGGAGGCCTGGCGTGCTGTGATTCATGGGGTCGCAAAGAGTCGGACATGACTGAGTGACTGAACTGAACTTAACTAAATGATTAAACAACAAAACAATTCATCTTGCTCAAGATGAATTTAAACTTTATACTAATGATTGAAAGAAAGTGAAAGTGAAAGTGAAGTCGCGCAGTCATTCCCGACTCTTTGCAACCCCATGGACAGTAGCCTGCACCAAGCTCCTCCATCCACGGGATTTTCAAGGCAAGAGTACCGGAGTGGGTTGCTATTTCCTTCTCCAGGGAATCTTCCCAACCCAGGGATCGAACCCAGGTCTCTCGCATTGTAGACAGAGGCTTTACCTTCTGAGCCATCAGGGAAGTCCACTAATGATTATAGAAAAACAATGGATGTTGCTTGAGGACATGGTTCTCCTTCTTAAGAACCTTCTGACTAATCCTGTTATTTTAGGATTTAGGGAGAGGGTTTGATAAGACCTTTCCATTGTTAGTAACCAACTGAAAAATTATATAAGGTCTTGATGAGACTAGCTAGTGGGACAGTCTCCTGTTCCCCTTCTGATGTCTATGTCAGAAGCTTTCTCTGTCCCCTTTTCACTGTAATAAAACTGCCACGCAAAAGCTCTGAGTGATCAAATTTTGTCTCTGGCCCCGGATCGAAACTGTCTGCTCTGGAAGCCAAAAATCTGACACCATTCAACATAAGCTATCACAATGGTCATCAACTCAAGGAATTCGAATGGGAACTCTGTAATAACCTAGAGGGGTGGGAATGGGCCAGAGGTGAGAGGGAGATTCAGCTGGGAGGGGAAATACATACACCTATGGTTAATTCATATTAATGTATGATAGTAATCAAACCAATATTGTAAACCAATCATCAATCAATTAGAAATAAATACTCATTTGAAAATAAAAAATAGGACAGGATCTCAATGGTATTTGTAGGTGAGAGCATTAACCACACCAGCCACCACCTTCTGACAGGCAACCTGAAATTCTGGGGTGAATTCCTTGCCAAAGTTTCAAGCCAGTGTACTCATCAGTATATTGCCCAGGAGCTGTGTGGTAGAGATGAAAAACAAGGACAATGTTAGCAGAGGCACCCAATTTGGACTTAGTATTTCAGTCTCATCTCAAGCTGTGCCCCTAGAATATAAGCAGAAAGATGGCTAAAGTGTAGATGTTACTACTGATGTGAAGCCACCCATATAAGCCTGAGTTTATACTTAGAGATGTTTCTCTCTTTCTATCTTAATTCTGAACTTGCTATCATTTTTTTTATTTTTTTGAACTGTTTCAAGAAGCAATACATCATTTTGTCTTCCTTGCTTAAAAAAGAAGAGATAAGGGAAAATCATGAGACAAAATTTTTAAGTGACATAAAAGAAGAAAGTCTTAATACTCAAACACTTAAACAGTCAAAATGTTTAAATATAAAGAAGATACTGCAGAGAACAAACAGAGAAAAACAAGAATGAATAAGAGGAAACTATGCCTGGAAACAAAGAAGGTAAAACATTGCCCATAAATCAGCAAAGGACAGTCCCCACAATAGTCAAAGAACCTCTGAGTCGAGGGGTAGACGACCAGCAGCCTAGGGGGTGAAAACAGCACAAGGTCAGAGGGAGTCAGTGCCTGCCAGAATCTCAGGCAATGGCTCTGTCCCCACACACCCAACTGACATTCACTCTCCTTCAGCCTGCCTTGTAAGTTGAATACCTGCCTGCCTACAGTATCCGGACCAACTTCAGCCACCCTCATCTTACTCCACAAGTCAATGACAGTAGCCTTCTTCTCAAGAGTCAGATACACCATGATGTGTGTTTGTGCAGCTGCAAGTTGTGTCAAAAGCATGTGTAAGCAGTAGGGGCCCTGGTCTTCCTTGTGAGCCCCACCCAGCCTCCTGCCCTCCCTGCTTCTGAGAGCAGATTAGCCCAGGGCATAATACAAGTTCATTGGTTTGGGGGAATGTAAGATGAACTCTTGTTGCTCAGTGCTCTTCATCTGTGATTGGCTGATTCAGTGTGTCTAAACTCAGAAACTCTACTCTCCCTGTTCTTATCTCTTAGCTTCATTTCCTTCATCCATCCATTCCCTCTATAAATATATTCCCAGTCCCATTTATGCATAAATATTTTAGTTGGATCTTGTGTAATGTATCTTACAGTTTAAACCCATGAATTAAATTTTATCTATGAATTTAAAAAGTTAAATTCATAGATATGAAAACTAAGACTTAGAAAGCAAATATTTTATCAAGTTGACTTTATATGGAGCTTCACTGTGTTTCTGGAAATATTTATAAGAGGTTGAAATGGATAAATATTTTGTCTTAGATTTATTGCTTTCTTTCTCCTTGTATAAATACTTTGGGCCACAAAATTCGATTTTCACCCATCCTGTCATTTAAATAAAGCTCTATCAAGTTAATGAAAAATAATAAATATTGTCTTTCTAGCAGCTACTGAACTAGGTTTATGGAGCATGCATGATAATGGGAACAATTTAATGAGAAACAAAAAAAAATCTGATACTTATGATGTGACTGTAGAGAAAATGCAGAGAAATTTCAAATAAGATTTATATTATTCAGCTTGATAAAGTCTGACAGGATTTCTGGGAAAACAAGAAGTGCAGAAATTTCCAAATCTGTGTCCTCAAGAAAAAAGTGAAAATGGACCCAGGAATGAACATTCAAATCAAACTTCATTCTTCTCAATTCAAATATTACTGCAATGATATACAAATATATACCCACCAGCATACCTGGAAAGAAGGAAAGAAGGATGGAAGAAAAGAAGAAGAAATGGAGGAAGGAAGGATGGATGGAAAAAGGGCCTAGGAGAAGGGAAAAGAATGTAATGAAAGGGAAGGGAAAAGAAAAGAATATAAAGAACAAGAGAGCTTGACAATTCTGAAATTTTGCAAACCAGTAAAGAAAAATGTTCATACTTTGCTAGTGATAATGTAAAACAGTATAAATGATTTTGAAAATATTTGATGATGTCTACTGAAGCAGAGGTATGACCTAAATCAAATCCCTTATGATTGTACAGTGGAAGTGAGAGATAGATTTAAGGGACTAGATCTGATAGACAGAGTGCCTGATGAACTATGGATGGAGGTTCATGACATTGTACAGGAGACAGGGATCAGGACCATCCCCATGGAAAAGAAATGCAAAAAAGCAAAATGGCTGTCTGAGGAGTCCTTACAAATAGCTGTGGAAAGAAGAGAAGCGAAAAGCAAAGGAGAAAAGGAAAGATATAAGCATTTGAATGCAGAGCTCCAAAGAATAGCAAGGAGAGATAAGAAAGCCTTCCTCAGTGACCAATGCAAAGAAATAGAGAAAAACAACAGAATGGTAAAGACTAGAGATCTCTTCAAGAAAATTAGAGATACCAAGGGAACATTTCATGCAAAGATGGGCTTGATAAAGGACAGAAATGGTATGGACCTAACAGAAGCAGAAGATATTAAGAAGAGGTGGCCAGTATACACAGAAGAACTGTACAAAAAAGATCTTTATGACCAAGATAATCACGATGGTGTGATCACTGACCTAGAGCCAGACAACCTGGAATATGAAGTAAAGTGGGCCTTAGAAAGCATCACTATGAAAAAAGCTAGTGGAGGTGATGGAATTCCAGTGGAGCTATTTCTAGTCCTGAAAGATGATGCTATGAAAGTGCTGCACTCAATATACCAGCAAATTTGGAAAACTCAGCAGTGGCCGCAGGGCTTGAAAATGGATAAAAACTCTCCAGAAACCAGGAATAGAAGGAACATACCTCAACATAATAAAAGCTATATATGACAAACCCACAGCAAACATTATCCTCAATGGTGAAAAATTGAAAGCATTTCCTGTAAAATCAGGAACAAGACAAGGGTGCCCACTTTTACCACTACTATTCAACATAGTTTTGGAAGTTTTGGCCACAGCAATCAGAGCAGAAAAATAAATAAAAGGAATCCAAATTGGAAAAGAAGAAGTAAAACTCTCACTGTTTGCAGATGACAAACAGGTCCTATATATAGAAAACCCTAAAGACTCCACCAGAAAATTACTAGAGCTAATCAATGAATGTAGTAAAGTTGCAGGACATAAAATCAACACACAGAAATCCCTTGCATTCCTATACATTAATAATGAGAAAATAGAGAAATTAAGGAAACAATTCCATTCACCATTGCAATGAAAAGAATAAAATACTTAGGAATATATCTACCTAAAGAAACAAAAGACATATAGAGAAAACTATAAAACACTGGTGAAAGAAATCAAAGAGGACACTAATAGATGGAGAAATATACCATGTTCAGGGATCGGAAGAATCAATATAGTGAAAATGAGTATACTACCCAAAGCAATCTATAGATTCAGTGGAACCCTATCAGGCTACCAATGGTATTTTTCATAGAGCTAGAACAAATAATTTCACAATTTGTACGTAAATACAAAAAAACCTCGAATAGCCAAAGCAATCTTGAGAAAGAAGAATGGAACTGGAGGAATCAACCTGCCAGACTTCAGGCTCTACTACAAAGCTACAGTCATCAAGACAGTATGGTACTGGCACAAAGACAGAAATATAAATCAATGGAACAAAATAGAAAGCCCAGAGATAAATCCACACACCTATGGACACCTTATCTTTGACAAAGGAGGCAAGAATATACAATGGATTAAAGACAATCTCTTTAACAAGTGGTGCTGGGAAAACTGGTCAACCACTTGTAAAAGAATGAAACTAGAACACTTTCTAACACCATACACAAAAATAAACTCAAAATAGATTAAAGATCTAAACATAAGACCAGAAACTATTAAACTCCTAGAGGAGAACATAGGCAAAACAGTCTCTGACATAAATCACAGCAGGGTCCTCTATGACCCACCTCCTAGAATATTGGAAATAAAAGCAAAAATAAACAAGTGGGGCCTAATTAAATTTAAATGCTTCTGCACAACAAAGGAAACTATAAACAAGGTGAAAAGACAGCCTTCAGAATGGGAGAAAATAATAGCAAATGAAGCAACGGACAAAGAACTAATCTCAAAAATTTACAAGCAACTCCTACAGCTCAATTCCAGAAAAATAAATGACCCAATCAAAAAATGGGCCAAAGAACTAAACAGACATTTCCCCTAAGAAGACATACAGACGGTTAACAAACATATGAAAAGATGCTCAACATCATTATAAGAGAAATGCAAATCAAAACCACAATGAGGTAACATTTCACACCAGTCAGAATGGCTGTGATCCAAAATTCTACAAGCAATAAATTCTGGAGAGGGTGTGGAGAAAAGGGAACCCTCTTACACTGTTGGTGGGAATGCATACTAGTACAGCCACTATGGAGAACAGTGTGGAGATTCCTTAAAAACTGGAAATAGAACTGCCTTATAACCCAGCAATCCCACTGCTGGGCATACACACCAAAGAAACCAGAATTGAAAGAGACACGTGTACCCCAATGTTCATCACAGCACTGTTTATAATAGCCAGGACATGGAAGCAACCTAGATGTCCATCAGCAGATGAATGGATAAGAAAGCTGTGGTACATATACACAATGGAGTATTACTCAGCCATTAAAAAGAATACATTTGAATCAGTTCTAATGAGGTGGATGAAACTGGAGCCTATTATACAGAGTGAAGAAAGCCAGAAAGAAAACACCAATACAGTTATACTAACACTATGCCAAAGCGTTTGACTGTGTGGATCACAAAAAACTGGAAAATTCTGAAAGAGATGGGCATACCAGACCACCTGACCTGCCTCCTAAGAAACCTATATGCAGGTCAGGAAGCAACAGTTAGAACTGGACATGAACAGTCGTATGGACTCTGTGGGAGAGGGAGAGGGTGGGAAGATTTGGGAGAATGGCATTGAAACATGTAAAATATCATGTATGAAGTGAGATGCCAGTCCAGGTTCAATGTACAATACTGGATGCTTGGGGCTAGTGCACTGGGACGACCCAGAGGGATGGTATGGGGAGGGAGGAGGGAGGAGGGTTCAGGATGGGGAGCACATGTATACCTGTGGTGGATTCATTTTGATATTTGGCAAAACTAATACAATTATGTAAAGTTTAAAAATAAAATAAAATTAAAAAAAAAATAAATTCAGCATAAAAAAAAAAAAAAAAAAAGAACTGGACACGGAACAACAGACTGGTTCCAAACAGGAAAAGGAGTACGTCAAGGCTGTATATTGTCACCCTGCTTATTTAACTTATATGCAGAGTACATCATGAGAAACGCTGGGCTGGAAGAAGCACAAGCTGGAATCAAGATTGCCGGGAGAAAGATCAATAACCTCAGATATGCAGATGACACCACCCTTATGGCAGAAAGCTAAGAGGAACTAAAAAGCCTCTTGATGAAAGTGAAAGATGAGAGTGAAAAAGTTGGCTTAAAGCTCAACATTCAGAAAATGAAGATCATGGCATCTGGTCCCACCACTTCATGGGAAATAGATGGGGAAACAGTGGAAACAGGGTCACACTTTATTTTGGGGGGCTCCAAAATCACTGCAGATGGTGACTGCAGCCATGAAATTAAAAGATGCTTACTCCTTGGAAGGAAAGTTATGACCAACCTAGATAGTATATTGAAAAGCAGAGATATTACTTTGCCAACGAAGGTCCATCTAGTGAAGGCTATGGTTTTTCTAGTGGTCATGTATGGCTGTGGGACCATGAAGGAAGCTAAGTGCCAAGGAATTGATGCTTTTGAACTGTGGTGTTGGAGAAGACTCTTGAGAGTCCCTTGGACTGCAAGGAGATCCAACCAGTCCATTCTAAAGGAGATCAGTCCTGTGTGTTCATTGGAAGGAATGATGCTGAAGCTGAAACTCCAGTACTTTGGCCACCGCATGCGAAGAGTTGACTCATTGGAAAAGAATCTGATGCTGGGAGGGCTTGGGGGCAGGAGGACAAGGGGACGACAGAGGATGAGATGGCTGGATTGCATCACCGTCTCAATGGACGTGAGTTTGAGTGAACTCCGGGAGTTGATGATGGACAGGGAGGCCTGGTGTGCTGCGATTCATGGGGCCACAAGGAGTCGGACACGACGGGGCGACTGAACTGAAACTGAACTGAAACTGAAGCAGAGGGGTTTCCCGGTTATCTCAGCTGGTAAAGAATCCTCCCGCAATGCAGGAGACCCCAGTTCGATTCCTGCATCGGGAAGATCCCCTGGAGAAGGGAAAGGCTACCCACTTCAGTATTCTGGCCTGGAGAATTCCATGGACTGTATAGCCCATGGGATCGCAAAGACTGGGACACAGCTGAGTGACCTTCACTCACTAAGGATTGCAAGACAGCAGTGACTGTCAAGCAACAAAAGTCTCTTTTTGCATTCTTGTCAGTCCTATGTACATCACAATATTATCATACAAGCAAAGAGGGAGCAAAGCTATCTCTCCCTTGTTTCTTTCCTTCATATAGATCTGTATAAGATGACAGAGAAAACCAGGATAAAAAGAGGTTAGGGAAGGTGGAGCAATCGGGACAGTAAAATGCATAATCTTAGAACAGTGGTGTCCTTAGGCAGAAGAACTTAATGGATTTAAGTGAGGTTCTGGACAATTAAAGAGACAGAAGACATTTACAAGATAGGCTAAATAACAATTGATTTAAATAAAACATACCAATGATCTAACTCTCAAATCAAGCTGCAACTTGAATTCTTTAAGAGAAAGTAAGACTAAGGAGCAGAGTCTGTTCTCCACTAACATCAACTCTTTACAGCCATTACTGTCATGGGGTCAAAGATGCTGATATATTTTCCCAAGGTCTCAAGTAGCCCTTCATTTCTTTTCGTCTTCAATACTTTGCCCTCCCATGTCCCCATCAGAGTGAGAGACAGTGAAATAATTTAAGTACACCAATGCAATGAAAATAAATCTTTGTATTGGGCAGAGACCAAATGCTCAATATTCTTCATAATTTTTCCATATTTGGTTTTTGGGCTCTGAGGATGAAAGGACCTTTCCTGGAAATCAGTTAGAAGCACTTAGTGGTATCTGTGGGCCAAGGCATTTGCCACACCAGCCACCACCTTCTGAAAGGCAGCCTGAATTTCTAGGATGAATAACTTGCCAAAGTAATAAGCCAGCACATTTATCAGTAGGTAGCCCAGGAGCTATGTGGAAAACATGAGAAGCAAGGGCATGGTTAGTGCAGGTATCCGGATTCAGTCTCATCCCAAGCTGTGCCCCTAGGATATAAGCACAAAGATGGTTGAAGCGTAGATGTTACTACTGGTGTAAAGCCACCCATATCAGCCTGACTTTATATTTTAAAATGTTACTCTCTTTCTACCTTAATCCAGAATTTGTTATCATTTTTATTCTTTTGGTTTATTTCAAGAAGTGATACAACATTTTTTCCTTTGAAAGGAACAGATAAGGGGAAAATATTAGATAACAACTTTTAAAGTGAATAGGGAAAGGTTTTTTTTTTTTTTGCATACTCAAAAAAAGTATAATTTAAAAAAAAAGAAGACATTGCAGAGAACAATAATGAACAAGAGGAAATGATAGTTGTGAGCAAAGAGGTAAAAAGAAACTAAATGATCCTGAAGAGTCAGCCCCTAGTACTGTAATCAGAATATCTATTTTCCATTCTAAACTGTGTTGTGCCATTTGTCCCTCTCGCCATGAGAAGAGTCTGGCCAAGAAATAGAAGAACATTGAGGGTCCCATAAACTTATCCTGAAGTACTCAGAATCTACATGCAGCTTATCACAGTGCATCTCACTCAGCACAGTAAAGGTGCCCTTGAGGTCGTTGAGATGTTTTATGCCCTCACCAAAGAAGTCTAGCATCTTCTTGCCATGTGCCTTCACCTTAGGGTCGCTCATAATAGCATCAGCAGAGGACAAGTCCCCAGAGGACTCAAAGAGCTTCTGAGTCCAGGGGTAGACAACCAGCAGCCTAAGGGGTGAAAATAGCACAAGGTTAGAGGGAGTCACCACCTCCTAGAATTTCAGGGGATGACTCTGTCCCCACACTCCCAGCCGTCATTCACTCTCCTTAAACCTACGTTGTAAGCTGAATACCTGCTTGCCTAGGGTTTCAACACCAACTTCATCCAACCTCATCTTGCTCCACAAGAACATGAAAGAAAACTTCTCCTTAAAAGTCAGTTTAACCATAATGTCTGTTTGTATAGTTGCAAGTTGTGTCAGAAGCAAGTATAAGCATCAGGGACCTGCTCTTTCTTTAAGCCCTGCCCAGCTTCCTGCCCTCCCTACTTCTGAAAGCAGATTAGCCCAGGGCATAACACAAGATCATTAGTTTGGGGGAAAGTAAGATGCAGTCTTGTTCCTCAGTTCCCTTCATCTGTGACTGGCTGATCCAGTGTGTCTAGACTCAGAAACTCTGCTCTCACTGTTCTTATCTCCCAAACTGATTTCCTTCATCAGTTGCTTCTACAAATTTATCCTCAGTATTATTTATATGTCAATATTTTAGTATGATATTGTACAATGTGTCTCTTATAATTTAAATCTATGAATTATAGTTTAAACCTATGAATTACAGAATTACTTACATAAAGTAAGATGTAGAAAGCAAAAATTTTATCAAGCAGTTTCTAGAGGGAGCTACACTTTGTTTCTAGAGATATTTGTAAGAGGTTGGAATCAATAACTATTTTGTCATAGATTTAACTTGCTTTCTTTCTTGTATAGATACTTTGGGTCACAAAATTCTATTTTTCTCCATCCTTTATTTGAAATAAACGTCCATTAAGTAAGTGAAAAAGAAGAAATAATGTCTTTCTACCAACTACTGAAGTAGACTTAATGGATTTTATAGGGAAAAATTAAATGAGAAATAAAGAAAAATACAACTATGATATGACTATAGAGAGAATGTAGAGGAATTACAAACAAGATTTATCTTATTCAGCCTGATAAAGTCTGAGAGGGTTTCTGGGAAAACAAAAAGTGAAGAAATTTCTATAGTGTTGTCCTCAGGGGGAAAAAAAAAAAAAGGTGGATTGGACCCAGGAATGAAGATTAAAAGTAAATGTCACTGTCCTCAATTCAAAATAATACTACAATTATATACAAATATATTCCAGTGTAGCTGGAAGGAAGGAAGGAAGAGAGGGAGGAGGAGGGAAGGATGGAAGAAGGGAAGGAGGATCTAAGAGAAGAGAAAATAATGGAATGAAAGGGAAGGGGAAGGGAAATAACATGAAGAAGAGACTGACAATTTCAAAGTATTGCAAGGCTGTAGATAAACAAAAAATTTTATACTTTGCTAGTGATAAAGTGTGGCAGCTGTGAAGCTCTGGAGCTGTGCCTGCTTGACACTGCTTGTGGAACGACTGTGAGGACATACGCCACATCCAAGGGCAAAGGAGAAGCCCCAGCAAGACTGTAGGAGGGGTGAAATCACATTTAGAATCAACCCCATACCCGCCAGAGATGCTCAGAGGACTCAAACATACCTTGTGTGCACCAAGACCCAGATTCCCCATAGAGACTGAGACAGAACTGTGTTTGAGCATCTCCTGTGGAGGTACTGGTTAGCAGCAGACTGCTACAGGGGCAGGGGCTCTGGGTGCTGTAGACCTGGCTATGGCATAGCCCTTTTGGAGGAGGTCAACATTAACCCCACCATAGAACCACCATAACTTACATAGGACTGGGGAAAGACTCTTGGAGGGCATTAAAAAAAAATGCACCAGGACTCAGTAGAAAGGAGCAGTGACCCCACAAGAGACTGCCCCAGACTCGCAGTGAGTGTCTGGGAGTCTCCAGAGGAGGTGTGGGTCATTGGTGGCCTGCTGCAGGGTTTGCGGGCACTGAGTGTAGTAGTGTGTGCAGGGGACATTTTGAAGGAGGTCGCCATTATCTTCATTGAGGTCGCCATTCATGGATGTCGCCAAACCTCCACCATAGTTTGGGCTCAGGTCAAATAACAGGAAGGGAACATTGCCCCGCCCATCAACAGAAAATTGGATTAAAGGTTTACTGAACATGGCTGAGAGGAGCTATTCCATGTTCAAGGTCAGGAGGGGCAACCGTGAGGAGATACCCCTCGTCCAAAGAAAGGAGCAGAGGCTGCATTTTGCTGGGCGGGTCATGGTGGAGAGGTCTGACAGAATGTGGTCCACTGGAGAAGGGAATGGCAAACCACTTCAGTATTCTTGCCTTGAAAACCCTATGAACAGTGTGAAAAGGCAAAATGATAGGATACTGAAAGAGGAAATCCCCAGGTCTGTAGGTGCCCAATATGCTACTGGAGATCAGTGGAGAAATAACTCCAGAAAGAATGAAAGGATGGAGACAAAGCAAAAACAATGCCCAGTTGTGGGTGTGACTGGTGATAGAAGCAAGGTCCGATGCCATAAAGAGCAATATTGCTTGGGAACCTGGAATGTTAGGTCCATGAGTCAGGCGCAAATAGGAAGTGGTCAGATAGGAGATGGCAAGAGTGAATTTCAACATTCTAGGAATCAGAGAACTAAAATGGCCTGGAATGGGTGAATTTAACTCAGGTGACCATTATATCTACTACTGTGGGCAAGAATCCCTTAGAAGAAATGGAGTAGCCATCATGGTCAACAAAAGAGTCCAAAATGCAGTACTTGGATGCAATCTCAAAAATGACAGAATTACCTCTGTTCATTTCCAAGGCAAACCATTCAATATCACAGTAATCCAAGTCTATGCCCCAACCAGTAACACTGAAGAAGCTGAAGTTGAATGGTTCTATGAAGACTTACAAGACCTTTTAGAACTAACACCCAAAAAAGATGTCCTTTTCATTATAGGGGACTGGAATGCAAAAGTAGGAAGTCAAGAAACACCTGGGGTAACAGGCAAATTTGGTCTTGGAATACAGAATGAAGCAGGGCAAAGGCTAATAGAGTTCTGCGACAAGAATGCACTGGTCATAGCAAACACCCTCTTCCAACAACACAAGAGAAGACTCTACACATGGACATTACCAGATGGTCAATATTGAAATCAGATTGATTATATTTTTTGAACTCAAACATGGAAGCCCTATACAGTCAACAAAAACAAGACAGGGAGCTGACTGTGGCACAGATCATGAACTCCTTATTGGCAAATTCAAACTTAAATTGAAGAAAGTAGGGAAATCACTAGACGATTCAGGTATGACCTACATTAAATCCCATATGATTATACAGTGGAAGTGAGAAATAGATTTAAGGGACTAGATCTGATAGAGTGCCTGATGAACTATGGATGGAGACAGGGTGATATTGTACAGGAGACAGGGATCAAGACCATCCCCATGGAAAAGAAATGCAAAAAAGCAAAATGGCTGTCTGAGGAGGCCTTACAAATAGCTGTGGAAAGAAGAAAAGCAAAAAGCAAAGGAGAAAAGGAAAGATATAAGCATCTGAATGCAGAGTTCCAAAGAATAGCAAGGAGAGATAAGAAAGCCTTCCTCAGCCATCAATGCAAAGAAATAGAGGAAAACAACAGAATGGTAAAGACTAGAGATCTCTTCAAGAAAATTAGAGATACCAAGGGAACATTTCATGCAAAGATGGGCTTGATAAAGGACAGAAATGGTATGAACCTAACAGAAGCAGAAGATATTAAGAAGAGGTGGCCAGAATACACAGAAGAACTGTACAAAAAAGATCTTTATGACCAAGATAATCACGATGGTGTGATCACTCACCTAGAGCCAAACATCCTGGAATGTGAAGTCAAGTGGGCCTTAGAAAGCATCACTACAAACAAAGCTAGTGGAGGTGATGGAATTCCAGTTCAGCTGTTTCAAATCCTGGAAGATGATGCTGTGAAAGTGCTGCACTCAATATGCCAGCAAATTTGGAAAACTCAGCAGTGACCACAGGACTGGAAGATGTTAGTTTTCATTCCAATCCCAAAGAAAGGCAATGCCAAAGAATGCTCAAACTACTGCATAATTGCACTCATCTCACACACTAGTAAAGTAATGCTCAAAATTCTCCAAGCCAGCCTTTGACAGCACATGACCCATGAACTTCCAGATGTTCAAGCTGTATTTAGAAAAGGCAGGGGAACCAGAGATCAAATTGCCAACATCCGCTGGATCTTCAAAAAAGGCAAAGAGTTCAAAAAAGCATCTATGTCTGCTTTATTGACTATGTCAAAGCCTTTGACTGTGTGGATCACAACAAACTGGATAATTCTAAAGAAGATAAGAATACCAGATCACCTGACCTGCCTCTTGAGAGACCTGTATGCAGGTCAAGAAGCAACAGTTAGAACTGGACATGGAACAATAGACTGATTCCAAATAAGGAAAGGAGTACGTCAAGGCTGTATATTGCCACCCTGCTTATTTAACTTCTATGCAGAGTACACCATGAGAAATGCTGGACTGGATGAAGCACAAGCTGGAATCGAGATTGCCAGAAGAAATATCAATAACCTCAGATGTGCAGATGACACCACCCTTATGGCAGAAAGCAAAGAGGAACTAAAGAGCCTCTTGATGACAGTGAAAAAGAAGAGTGAAAAAGTTGGCTTAAAACTCAATATTAAGAAAACCAAAATCATGGAATCTGGTCCCATTAATTCATGGCAAATAGATGGAGAAACAGTAAAAACTGTGACAGATTTTATTTTGGGGGGCTCCAAAATCACTCCTGATGGTGACTGCAGCCATCAAATTGAAAGATGCTTATTCCTTGGAAGAAAAGCTATGACCAACCTAGACAGCGTATTAAAAAGCAAAGACATTACCTTGCCAACAAAGGTCCCTCTAGTCAAAGCTATGGTTTTTCTGACTCTTTGCAACCCCATGGACTGCAGCCTGTCAGGCCCCTCTGTCCATGGGATTCTCCAGGCAAGAACACTAGAGTGGGTTGCCATTTCCTTCTCATCTGGACCCTCTAGCAGATTCTATAATTTTATACTACCCCACTGTTATTAATTTATCTTCTTTGAATTGGATATGACATGATGGATCTTGAATTTGTCATTTTTCCTCATAAATGGCCTTTATCTCTACCAAAGGCTTGATAGAATTAAAAATGTGTTCCAGGTTGCAGAGCTCCAAAGTAATATAGCATTAGTACCATGGCATGGCAAACCCTTCAGTATCTTTGCCCAGAGAATCCCATGGACAGGTTATGTAACCTGGCAGGTTACAGTCCATGAGGTGGCAAAGAGTCAGACATGACTGAAGGGACTAAGCATGCCCCATTGAAGATGCAAAGAAAAAATTGAGAGCAGAGTGCTTGACTGGGTGTCTAAAATACCATCTTCATTGCACTTATCAGATCAGATCAGATCAGTCGCTCAGTCGTTTCCGACTCTTTGTGACCCCATGAATCGCAACACACCAGGCCTCCCTGTCCATCACCAACTCCCGGAGTTCACTCAGACTCACGTCCATCGAGTCAGTGATGCCATCCAGCCATCTCATCCTCTGTCGTCCCCTTCTCCTCTTGCCCCCAATCCCTCCCAGCATCACAGTCTTTTCCAATGAGTCAACTCTTCGCATGAAGTGGCCAAAGTACTGGAGTTTCAGCTTTAGCATCATTCCTTCCAGAGAAATCCCAGGACTGATCTCCATTGCACTTATAGCTGCTAAAAGTATGACTCATATTAAATAAAAGTAGTCCAGAAAGAGCTCTATCCAGCATTTATACAAATAACAGACTATACAGGTCCCTTACTTTGCATCCTAACAGCTCACTATTAACAATCATTTTGCATCTCTCAGGAGTAACTCCATTTCTTTCCTTTTTCTAAAGACCTTCCCTGTTTCAGGAGTCTAACTCCCCCTCCTAGGATTAACTACCCACTGAAGTCACTTTTACAGAATCTTATTAGGGTTCCTTCTATAACCTCCCCAAACTGTCAATCTCCAATATTCCCAGTTCCAATAGTAAAGCTTTTTTTTTTTTTTTGGCTGAATCAACTTAGAAAAGATAAAAACAAAGAGAAAATACAAAGATATTCATTATAGACCCTGACTTTTATTTCATTTGTATTATATTGGAGTTATGTCTGGAATTAGAGCTCTCTCGCTCTGTCTTCAGGAGATGAACTGCTGGGACACTGGGCCTTCAGATAGGCAAAAACATGGTTGGCCAGGCATCTAGTGGTACTTGTGGGTCAGAGCATTAGCCACAGCATTTGTCAGCTTTTGCCAGGCAGCCTGCATCTGTGGGGTAAATTCCTTGCTGAAGTGGGTTGCCAAGACAATCAATATCATGTTGCCTAGGAGCTGGGAATAAAAAGAAGATAGTACATAATGAAGAGAAGGTCTCAGGCTGCCCTTCCAGTAAATAGATGCCACATCCATTTCCTTCTTCATAAGAGGTTGAGCGACTTTCATGGCCATGTTCCCACAAAAGTGCATAATTATAGATCTGGCATTGGCTTCAGTGACTCCCAGTCTGAACCCCCACTGTGTTATATCATTCTCCCATTTTCTCTGTCAACTTCCAACCCCAGAGCATTGCTATGTGTACCTTCTCTCCTTTTTTTTAAAAGTAAAATTATAGTGCTGAAAGGGGACTTCATACGCATATTGTATCTTCAGATATTACATACATTCAGATTGTTTGGACATCCATTTGACAAGGAATCCAGCACCTTGTATACAAAAACATTTCATCTTTGCTAGAGACTAGAGAAGGAGGCACAAATCATGAAAAGTTGCTCTTATTTTGCCCTGTTTAGTTCTGGTTCAAAACTCAAAAATCATAAAGAAATGTATTCATCAATTTTCATAGAAAATTTCAGTTATCAAGGCAAGATTTCTTCTGCATGGCTCAGTTTGTATTCTCCAGGCCAAAACATACAGCTCAAGTTTGTTTAGTTTTCTTCACAACATGTTTTCTTTTTTCAGAATTATCAGATGACCAGTGACCTCCACTAGCCATAGAATAATTACTTGGTCTTATCTTTGACCTCTGGAACAACCTATCAAAATCAAGCCTTTCTCTGAAATATTACCTCCAAAAAATATATTTCTATAGCATAAGACTTGAGTCAGTGTTCTCATTATAACCACAGCACAGAAACCTGGATGAAAGAACAAAGCACAGGCTTGCCCAGAACTCACCCTGAAGTTCTCGGGATCCACGTGCAACTTGTCACAGTGCAGCTCACTTAGATCTGCAAAGGTGCCCTTGAGGTCATCCATGTGCTTAATGGCATTTCCAAAGGAGTTCAGCACTTTCCTGCCGTAGACCTTGACCTTGGGGTTGCCCATTATTGCAGACTCAGAGTATAAGTTACCAAAACTGTCAAAGAACCTCTGGGTCCATGGGCAGACGATCAGGAGCCTATGGGATGATTATAGTCACAGAACAGATGAGAAGTCAGAGTATGTAAGAAACCTAACCAGTCCCTCTTTTATGGAACACTTTCAGCCTTTCTACATCCTCTCCTACCTGTGTCCAGTGCTTACCTTGCCAGGCTCTCACCGCCGACCACCTCCACATTCACTTTGGCCCACAGACTAGCAACAGCAACATTCTCCTCAGTAGTAAAATGCACCATGGTGTCTGGGAGCTTACTGGTGATCCTAATGGGCCAGAAGCAAGTCTGTGCTGCCTCTTCACTGTGTGGCCTTTTATTCCTCATCTCCTGTCCCAAGGTCCTTCTTTCCCCCAATAAAATGAGACTATTGGTCAAAGGTAGGGGGCCACCACCAGGGGTGGGACTTGGGCAAGGGTGGGTCAGCAAGATGGACATTTGTGTCTCTGATAGTGTTACTGGCTCTATCAGGGATACTCTGCTGTTTTCCCCCCTACCCTCTACTGTGCAATTCATATCTCAAGCTCCCCACCACCCCTCCTGAAGTGACCAGCAGGCTGACCATGAAGCATAGCTAGAGTTAGGAAGAGCAACATTTAGAACTCTGTTGAGCACTGTGTCAGGTGTTTATAAGACACTGTTCTGCTGTTCAGCCAGGGTATATTAATAGATGAAGCCACAGCTCTTCTTGGGTTACCAACGCTTCTAAAGCTTATATGGGCTCATACTTTTATAATTCTCATAAACAAGCAAAAATGATCCCAATCCAGCATCAATTTAGAAACAAGATAGGTAAGAACTTGGTAATTTAGAGAATTGAACATCACCCCTTTGTTACTGAGTTCTATCAGTAATATGTGTACTTGTCTGAATAATTTTTTTCACTCTGATTATATGGAAAGTGTCTCTAGCCAGGACATGTATCTATGCATTCATATCAGAGAATACATTATTAAATGTTGGGAAATAGGTGCTTCTATGTTTAATGAAGAGAGTATATGAATTCCTCTTGGCAATGGTACTGGATGAACTGAGTTGTCTCATGTGCTGGGTCCACACTCCTGGCCGAGTGTGACTTTTCTTCATATCTAATCAGTCAGAGGCAATCATCAATGACAGTACTCCACACACCACTGCCACTGTGATCTAAGGTACTTTGTTCTCATGCATCCAAATAAGCATTTACAAGATTGTCAAAGGCACATTTCTAGTGGGAGAGGGAATGATTCATTTTATTTCAGAATTTATTGCTCCCACATTTTGACCTCCAGAAAGCTGGTTTGTTTCTCCCTGAGATCACTCTTACAAGTATATGTATATATAATAAGAAAATAATTTTCATATGTATTTACAGAGGGACTCTAAAATTTAGAGTTCAACCCTATATATTATATTAATAGCAAAATTTCTACTATTAGAAAATAAATCCTATTTGATATAGTGAGACACTTTTATGGATTCAGCCTTGAAAAGACTTAAATGTAAAATGTGGATAAAAATTTCTGTTTCTGGAAGCTTGTTTACCATGACAGAGTGGATAATCTGTGAGCACTGTTTTATGTGAGCACTTTGGTACAGAGATTAATTTGGATTAATCTCAAAAGAATTTTCTTCAAGAAAATAAGTCAGAGAAATAAAAGAAAAAAGCGGAAACTATGACCACAGCCAGGAACCTCACTTACACTCAGCTGGGGTCTGGCCTGCAGGGTTGGATCTGGGTACTTTCTATCTCTAGCTCTAATGTCCATCTTCATCAGAGTATGTGCCCCTGCAAGGCCCCAGACTCAGGGACTTCTGCAGCTCTGAATGTTGGGGAATACTTCCATCCTTTCAGCAAAGCAGGCAATGATTCTTGAAGTTACCTCTAACTCCTGATTTTCTCTCTCACTTTTTTAGACAGTCCCGCTCTCTGAGCAGTTTACAATGGTCTCTCCTTCTTGAAATGCTGTAGCCAGCCTGCTCACATAGGTCTCCTCATGGCAACAATTAATTTAAAATTCCCTCCCTGGTGGTCTGGTGGCTAAGATTCTGAACAACCAATGCAGGGCCCCACGTTCCAACCCTGGTCAGGGAACTAGATCCCACATACCACATTTAAAGATCCTGCATGGTGCAAAGATTAAAGATCCTGCATGGTGCAAAGACTGAAGATCCTGCATGGTGCAAAGATTGAAGATCCTGCCTGCCACAGCTAAGACGTGGCACAACCAAATAAATAAATACAAATAAATATTTAAAAGAAAAAAAAAAAAAAAAAACAGTCCTGAAAAAAAAAAAAATTAACCTTCTCAGGCAGCTCTCTTCACTTTAACCAGATAGTTCTTTAGTAAAGCCCATGGGCAGTTCTTTGGAGTTGACTTTGAAAAGAGGTATCCCCTGCTCTGACCTCCAACCTCTCCCATCCCGAGTCTCTCTTTACAAGGGCTGGGACAAGCCAGCTGCTTTTAGAAAATATGTTCTTAGAATGGAATGACATCCATGCCTGGACATGGCCATCTTCAGACCTGAGCTAATTTTCCTATAAAGAATCTCCACTTAGGTACTCTACCTCAGAACCTTTGCCTTCACTGAAGTCTCTTTTCAGACCCACTTAAGTGTGTGGTCCTAAGGAGCTCCTGTCCCCTGATACCCTTCCCCTCCCACCTGAATGCCCCTATATCTTTAACTGGAAAAACTCACGTGTATATATTTCTCCCAAGTGTATGTCCCAACCACATCCCTTAGGTGCTCTGTTTTTAATTTTCCTGCAGAAATTTGTACTTCATGCAAAATCTGAATGGTGACCCCCCCAAAATACAGCTCGACATAGAATTTCTAATGTTTCCAAATATGTAAAAGCACATGAGAAAAGCAGACCTGAGGACAAATACTGAGAAGAGCTCTTAGCAGAGCATTACTGCTACTGCTATTCTTGTTGTTGTTGTTATTATTATTATTATTAGAACAATAAAACTTTTCGTTGGTGACACTCTATTACTGGGCAGGACCCTCAGTGATACTTGAGGGCCAGGGTGTTCACCAGTCCAGTCACTGTCGTCTTCAAGGCAGCCCACACTGGAAGGGTTAATTCTGTATCAAAATGGCTTGCCAGACAATCACTAGCACAATTTCCAGGAGCTGTAGAGGTGAAGAGAGATTACAGATGTGCACAGTGAGCAGAGAGTTCTGGGCTGGCCTCTCTGCTCCCATTTTGAACTGAGTGATATCAACTTCCTGCAAAGCCTGGGGCCTTGCCTTGTCTCTAAGCACAGCTAGTTTGTTCCCCTTGCTAGACTGGGGCTTGACCATGATTTCCCTCCTATATTCCTAGCACAAACAACTTCACCTTTTGCAGGCATAAAAATAAACACTCATAGCTTTATTATTGTACTCACTCCAGCATACATGTTCTAGCTGTTTTCCTCCCCCAGAGACACTTCATCCTACTTCTGGATTTATAGGATGCAAACTTGAAATGGCTATCTAGAAACAATTCTGTACAAATGCTCAGCCAATGTATGAATGTGCTGTATGCTTAGTCAGTCATGTCTGATCTCATGGACTGCAGTCTGCCAGGCTCCTCCCTCCATGGGGATTCTCCAGGCAAGAATACTGAAGTGGGTTGCCAGGCCATCCTTCAACGGGAGCTTCCCAATCCAGGGATGGAACCCAGGTCTCCCACATTGAGGGCGGATTTTTTACCATCTGAGCTACCAGGGAAGCCCTAATGTATAAATAGCCTTAGCAATATATTTGTGATCTCTAAGTTCTTTCCTTATACAGAACCAGCATATGTTGTATAGACATTTCTCCTTGGCAAGTTTTTTTTCCGCCTCCAGGAGAGGAAAAGTGAAAAATAACAAAGGCACAGTTCCTTTCATACAATTATACTTTCCAGTAGACACTTTCCTCATCCCTATATAGGTTTCTTCTAAAAGGAAACAAAGTCCAAACAAACCCCTCTGGCCTTCTGAAAGCAGTCTTTAGTCCCTATTGCGTTACCTCTTGGTCTTAGTTCAGTCTTCTGGAGTTTCTTTCCTTTCAACCTCGATACTGCCAAACGTTTCACCTCCCACAGCTATCCTTGTTTCCTTACCATCCCTCTGTTTTGGGACTCATCTCTTCTCTTTCCTCTAAACCTGTCTTGCTGATTTCTCAATTCCAGGCTTTGAATTTTCCATTTCCTCACAAAATGACCTTTTATTTCCACTGAAGCTCAATTTCAATAATGATAATATTTGAAATTATCATTTGATATATGATATCAAATATCATATAGCTTCAGTTTCAATTGAAGCTCAGTTTCAATAATGAAAACTATACTTATAGCTAAATTTTTTTAAAAAGCATTATTATTGAAGACAAAAGATAACATATATTTATGAATACATATACACATATAGTGCAGATAGATAGAGCTTATAGATAACATAAATACTATTGCTAAAAGATAGAAGTTATAGATGCAGTCAATTATTTTTAGAGGAAGAGATAAAGAGAGCTTATGTTCCAATTAGTGAACTAAAGATGTGAGATATATTAATGTATTTAATTCTCTAAAAAATAAACTTAGATAAACATGATCGGTGAATGAGAGCTTAAGGTATTAAGTGATGCATCTCAAATTGCAGAGCTAGCAGGATGCTCAAATTCAAACCAAAGCAGCAGGTTCTAAGGTCTTAGAGCTGGCTCCCCATTAGTACAAATGACAACACAGGGGAAAGGCCAGGCAAGGGTCCTTGATTGTACTCTGAGAAACACATTCCATCTCGGGACAGCTGATCAAACATTATGTTTTTTACATTAAATAAAATTATAATGTTTTTTCAAACTTTCATTCCCATGGATCCTTAAATGTACATTCAATAACTATTTGTTGCATGACTTTGTGTTATAATTGTTCTATGTACTGGAGATTTAAGATAGACAAAGAATCTAATTTGGGGGTGGAAGATACAGAAAATGAATAAGTAAACCCATCAACAAATAATTTCAGCTATTATCATTTGTTATGAAGGAAATTAATATCTGGACATAATGAGCTGCTGCTGCTGCTAAGTTGCATCAGTTGTGTCCAACTCTGTGAAACCCCAGAGATGGCAGCCCACCAGGCTCCCCCATCCCTGGGATTCTCCAGCCAAGAACACTGGAGTGGGTTGCCATTTCCTTCTCCAATGCATGAAAGTGAAAAGTGAAACTGAAGTCACTCAGTTGTGTCCAACTCTTAGCGACCCCATGGACTGCAGCCCACCAGGCTCCTCCATCCATGGGATTTTCCAGGCAAGAGTACTGAAGTGGGTCGCCAGTGCCTTTTCCAGGACATAATGAGAGAGGGACACAATCACATCAGAAAAAAGTCTAAGAAGGTCATAGTTGAGGCAGCCCAGAATGAAAAGAAGGAATCTGTCAGTTGAGAGTATTAAGATAGAGGTCCTGAAAGTTGAGATAGTGGCACAAATCTCTAAGTAAAGTAAAACAAACATCTGTTATGCTAGAGATATGAGTGATGGGCTGGTTGATATGTAAATAGTAAAAGTGAGAATGGCAGAAAATACTGTTGTAGAGAAAGCATAAACCTAATAACTTAGAACTTCTCCTCAGTGATAGGGAATAAGAAGTCATTATAGGATTTTAAACCTGGTAATGACAATCTCTAAACCCTCTGGCTCTTAGTTAGGTTAATATTCCCAGATAATTGTGTTATCACATTATTTTTCTCAGCTGACTTTTATGGTCTATCAACAATAATTAGACACCTTTTCATCTATTAAAAAATTGAGCCCTCTAGACCTGAATATATGCATATGTGTGTGTGTGTGTAAATTGTGTTTTTGTTTTCAGTTCAATTGTCCTGAACTGGAAAAATCCAGATCTAAACCTAGATCATTAAGGGAAGAAGAATATATCTTGTTTGCTCCTTCACCATCATCATGCCTGCTGCTGCTGCTGCTAAGTCACTTCAGTCGTGTCCGACTCTGTGTGACCCCATAGACGGCAGCCCACCAGGCTCCCGCGTCCTTGGGATTCTCCAGGTGAGAACACTGGAGTGGATTGCCATTTCCTTCTCCAATGCATGAAAGTGAAAAGTGAAAGTGATATTCAGAGTAAGAATAATAGTTGAGAGGCAAGAAGGATGAAAAAGAGATCAACTGATTTAAAAAAGTACTTTGCTCTCATTCGTTGACTGACTGGATGAGAAGGTTTCATGCCACAGAGAGCCTTTCTTTACTCTATTTAGGGCCATATTAAGAGGTAGTGGGGGACTTTCTTAGTGGTCCTGTGGATAGAAATTCTCCTTACAATGCAGGGGACATGGATTTAATCTCTAGTTGGGCAACAAGGATCCCACCCAGAGACGTAACTACTGAGCTCAAATGATGCAACAAAGATCTCCCAACCATTACTAAGATCCAATGCACTCAAATAAATAAATAGGTAAGGGAGCACAGACAGACCAGTGTGTTGACAGTCTGCAAAAAGGTAATCACTGGTCTTTTAGCCAAATTGTGAAGACAAAAGGCCAAATTCAAAAGTAATTCACAGGACATATTGACTCATTTGAAAAGACCCGGATGCCGGGAAAGATTGAAGGCAGGAGGAGAAGGGGACCAGAGAGGATGAGATGGTCAGATGGCATCACCGACTCAATGCACATGAGTAAGTAAACTCCAGGACTTGGTGATGAACAGGGAGTCCTGGCATGCTGCAGTCCATGGGGTCGCAAAGAGGCAGACACAACTGAGCGACTGAACTGAACTGAACTGAACTGACTGTAGTTAATGTATGGAAATAATGAAATGAATGCCTCATACAGTTAAATTTGCCAGTCCTCAAGAGGACAGTTTGACTCAAAGCCTGGAGCTCATGATTCCCTGAGCAATCTGGCAGTGACATTCTCAAGAATAATTCAGTTAATGCTTCTCTTGTATGACGTCTCCAGGTCATTGCAGGCCTCTTCTTGGTAGAGCCAGGCTGTGAGTTTTCTCAACTGCTGCCACCCCCTTCCCTCTCATCCACCCCAGTCAATCAGAAAATATGTCCTATTCACTCTCCCCTTCTTCATCCTTCACTTTTTGCAGACCTCCTTGATCTTTCAGGGCTTCCCCAGAGGTCAGCGGTAAAGAATCTGCCTGCCAAGAAGGAGATGCAAGTTCCAGCAGTGGATCAGGAAGATCTTCTGGAGAGGAAATGGCAACGAGCTCCAGCATTCTTGCCAGGAAAATCCCATGGATAGAAGAGCCTAGTGGGCTATAGTCCAAACAGTCACAAAAAGTCAGACACAAATAAACACACCGCTCTTCTTGGATTGAGTCCATTATATCTCTTCTCCTCAATTAGCATCCATGTCTAGTCTGCAATTTTCAATTCATTTTGTGTGAATTAAGCAGATTATTTGCCTCTCCAAATCCTACTCCTTGAGTCATTTAAAGTTAAGAATATTTATTGCTTATTCTTACTACTATCAAGGTAATAACATATTTTTATCTTCAAAACCTTATATTATCTAGTCTTTCCTAATCCTCCACCTATGTCTTACTTTCTCTTCCACCTCCAGAGAGCCATTTTCATGCACATTGCCAAGTTCTGGCTGGCTAATTTTAAACTATGAGACTTAGTTATTATCTTATCTCCTACACGAAGTCTTGGTCATCCCCCTGCTTGTCCGAATTCATACACTACCCTAGCTCTAATTTTACTTTAGTACACATTACATTCAATGAGAATATGATGTACAATGATTTCAAGTGTCTTAGCCTTGGCTTTGTAAGGAGACAGTGGAATCCTTCAGAAAAGGGTAAGCTATTGCTGGTTCATGGAGATTTTTTGAAAATTCTCAGCCACCCTTCAACTGATCTTCTTATCTCCAATTCAGTCTCATAAGATATATGATAACTTAGTTGACTCAAAATGTATGTTGGAGCAAACTGAAAAAGTAACCGGAGTCTAGATGATAAATCCCTACAAAGCTTTTGTTTTTTCCTGCAAACTCTGTGGCATGCACTATAAATCTATTTTGTTTTCTCTCAGACACCACTTAGTACATCTGCCTTCCTGCTACAGGAAGTTTTTGCCCCACTGCCCTGTGGCAGTCAGACCGCAACCACTAAAATAAACATTTTCAACCACAGAAAACTTTCTCCACCTTAACTTTCTCCCAATAACCCTAAATCCTACCAGAATGTCTGTCTTCCACTGATGAGTTTCCCAATGCTTTTCAAAGGACTGTTACTTCTTCCTATGTCTCTCCCCATCCTTCAGCTAATGAACTGTTTCTCCTTTAGCACAAAATGAAATGATAGAGAAGATACAATGTTAATTTTTGATCCCTGAATAGAATGTACTTTGTTAGACAGAAGCTGGGCTCTCAAGGTCAAACCCCAGTCCCCAAGGGCAGAAGGAAGGCACTGGGGACACAAAATGGTGAATTGAAAAGAGGATTCAGTGGTATTTGTGGGCCAGAGCAGTGGCAACACCAGAAGCAACACCAGCTTCTGCCAGGCAGCCTGCATGTCAGGGGTGAATTCTCTGCCAGAGTGAGTAGCCAGAACAATGACAATCACATCGCCCAGGAGCTATTGGATGAGAGACAGAATGACAATTATGTATGCCAAGTAGAAGTTTCCTAAAAGAGTTGCAGAAAATAATGGCTTAGTACCTACACTCACTCCCAAGTCCACATCTTAAACTGCTCCATAAGTTGTACCTATACAATAAACTCGTATGAGCTTGTCCTTCAATTTAATTTAAATTCTATGAGCCCTCCATTCAATATTTTTCTACCTACAGGCCCTGCCTCTCTCCTATTTCACTATTTTTATTTGCCTCTCTCCCTCCCTCTAATTTTTATATTCATAGGATTTCAGGGTTTCATAGGTTCCTAGAATGAGTTTAGTAAAGCCTCCAACCAATGCAACAATATGCCTCCACTTAGTCACAACACTGTGGGTAATTTAATAGAGAATTGATCTATTTTTCTTTGAGATGAATGGTCTAAAAATTATTCTCCCAAATATTTTCCTAACTTCAGTCATCAAGAATCACATAAGATACTTCTCCTTCCTTGAGATTGGACTTCATCTATCAAAAGTCAGATTTTATTTCTCCTTGAGCAAATATGCTACTCTTTGATATTTTCTGGGGGTAGATACATCCACTTCTGACAGAAGTTTCTGAAAATTTTTAAACAAACTTAAGGCTGTTCACTGTGACACTAAAGGTAAAGAACCTGCCTGCCAATGCAGGAGATGTAAGAAATACAGATTTGATCCCTGGGTTGGGAAGATCCCCTAGAAAAAGAAATGGCAACACATTTCTGTATTCTTGCCTGGAGAATCCCACGGACAGAGGAGCCTGGTGGGTTACAGCCATGGGGTCACAAAGAATCTGACACCTGAAGCAACTTAGCATGCATGCACAGTAAGGCTGCTCATAGCTCTTTATGTCACTAGTCCCGAATCAAGGTGGGTTCGGTATGCCCACTGGAAGTCTGTCCTCCTAACACCTAGTTTGATCTACGATTTCTGAGATCTTTGCTAGTCTTTCCAATCAAACACTCAACTTCCATTATTACTGCAAAGTAAAAAGCCACAGGGAACACACGAACACTTCCTAAACTCACCCTGAAGTTCTCAGGATCCCCGTGCAACTTGTCACAGTGTAACTCACTTAGCTTAGCAAAGGCACCTTTGAGGTTGTCCGAATTCTTCATAGCTTCTCCAAAGGAGGTCAGCACCTTCTTGCCGTGGGCCTTGACCTTGGGGTTTCCCATTATGGCAGAGGCAGAAGACAGGTTGCCAAAGCTGTCAAAGAATCTCTGGGTCCAGGGGTAGAAGACCAGTAGCCTATGAGATGGAAATAGCAGATGGAAAATCAGTGACTTGAAAATTTTTTCAGAATTTGCTGATCAATTTGCCAGGCTCATATTCACCATTGTCCCCCATGAAGGCCACTTCCTACCTGCCCAGAGCCTCGCCTCCAGCCTCTTCCATATTCATTTTGCCCCACAGGTCAGTGATAGCAGCCTTCTCCTCGCCAGTAAAATGCACCATGATGTCAAGTCGTGGAGCTTACAGGTGATCACAGAAGCATCAAAAGCAAGTCTGTGCTGCTGTTGGATGCTGTTGCCTTTATTCTTTACTGCTGAACTTCTGCCCCCTTGCTCTTGCTTGTCCTTTCAGTCATTGGTCAAGGTTAGGCTGTGTCCCTCAGGCATGGAGTAAGAACAGCTGATGGTCAGCAAGGAAGATGTATATTGAGTGTATGATAACGTGTTGGTTCCTGAGACACCTTCCTTTGTTATGTCCTCCTCCATATTTTCCACTCACTCCCCATTTTCGCTCTCAGCTCTTCCCATGTCATCCTCCACGATGGCATCCATCTCTCCCATTCTCCTTCTCCCAGAATGACTCATGGAGTGTAGCTAAGCACCAGACAAGGAAGGAGTTCTATTCAAACCATTTTAGTATTGGTTAAAGATGGTGAGATGGTGAAAAAGACAAAAACATGCTCAAGATAAAAAATACAATCATAGACAAGAAACTCAAATCAGTTCTAGCTCTCTTGAGGAGTGAATTATAAACAAGCTCTGGATTTTAGTTTTCCAAGGGAGAATAAAAAATAAAAAAAAAACAAAACACATATTTATGGTTACTTCAGGAAGCTGAGTTGAAATGCAAGGAATCTACAATAGAACTAAGAGCTCAATCCCAAATTAAAATATCCAAAGGTTATTTCATAGAGAGAACAGGCAGAATAAGCTTACATCCTGTGCTTCCAGGGAACTCTGTTAATTGCTCTGTGACAACAAGAGAAATTGTCCACTCTGGAGATATTGCCCTGAGTTTTCTTCTTGATTTTCTCTTCTTATTGATACCAGTGAGGCAGCTAAGAAGTCTGAAATTATTTAATACTAGGACTTGTGATCACAATGAGGAATAAATGAATTGATATGAGAGGCTAGGTGTTGGAGTATGTTCAATGTTTTTTGAAGCCATCAGTGATGGAGACTTCAAATTTCTCTAGTGTCTTTGTTTTGTTTTGTATTTTGATGTCCCTGTTGTCTGTAGGCTCCCCTAAGAACATATCATCATCAAATAGAGTCTGTACCTTACAACTTTTTCATCTGCAACCCACTGTTATTTTACTGGAGTCCTGTTGATATGATGGTAAGGAATGGGTCGGGGTGGAGAAGCAGCCCATAACTGTGTAATTAAAAATCAGCCTTTGGTGGATCAGTTTTCCTGGGCTGTGACCTTTACAAGTATTTCTAAGGTTCCCCCTCCCTTAAGAAAAATTAAAAAGACACCCTAGGATAGACTACTTAACCTCAGTTAGCTCAGTTGCTCAGGCATGTCCTACTCTTTGCAACCCCATGGCCTGCAGGATGCCAGGCTTCCTTGACCATCACCAACTCCTGGAGCATACTCAAACTCATATCCATCTGTCAGTGATGCCATCCAACCATCTCATCCTCTGTTGTCCCCTTCTCCTCCTGCCTTCAATCTTTCCCAGCATCAGGGTCTTTTCCAATGAGTTGACTCTTTGCATCAAGTGGTCGAAGTATTGGAGTTTAAGCTTCAGCATCAGTCCTTCCAATGAATATTCAGGACTGATTTTCTTTATGATTGACCGGTTTGATCTCCTTGCAGCCCAAGGGACTTTCAAGAGTCTTCTCCAACACCACAATTCAAAGCATCAGTTCTTAATACTCAGCTTTTTTTATAGTCCAACTCTCACATCCATACATGACTACTACAAAAACCATAGCTTTGACTAGATGGATCCTTGTTAGTAAAGTAATGTCTCTACTTTTTAACATGCTGTCTAGGTTCATCATAGCTTTTCTTCCAAGGAGCAAGGGTCTTTTAATTTCATGGCTGCTGTCACCATTGGCAGTGATTTTGGAGCCCAACAAAACAAAGTCTCACACTGTTTCCATTTTTTCCCCGTCTATTTGCCATGAAATGATGGGACCGGATGCCATGATCTTAGTTTTCTGAATATTGAGTTTTAAGCCAACTTTTTCACTCTCCTCTTTCACTTTCAGCAAGAGGCTCTTTAGTTCTTTACTTTCTGTCATAAGGGTGGTGTCATCTTCATATCTGAGGTTATTGATATTTCTTCCAGCAGCCTTGATTCTAGCTTGTGCTTCATCCAGCCTGGCAGTTCACATGATGTACTCTGCATAAGTTAAATAAGCAGAGAGAGTATACAGCCTTGATGTACTCCTTTCCTGATTTGGAACCAGTCAGCTGTTCCATGTCCAGTTCTAACTGTTGCTTCTTGACCTGCATACAGATTTCTCAGGAGGCAGGTCAGGTGGCCTTTTATTCCCATCTCTTGAATAATATTCCACAGTTTGTTGTGACCCACACAGTCAAAGGCTTTGGTGTAGTCAATAAAGCAAAATAGATACTCTTCTGGAACTTTCTTGCTTTTTCGATGATCCAGCGGATGTTGGCAATTTAATCTCTGGTTCCTCTGCCTTTTCTAAATCCAACTTAAATATCTGGGAGCTCACAGTTCATGCACTGTTGAAGCCTGGCTTGGAGAATTTTAGTTTGCTAACATGTGAGAGAGTGTAACTGAGCGGTAGTTTGAACATTCTTTGGCATTGCCTTTCTTTGGGATTGGAAGGAAAACTGACCTTTTCCAGTCCTGTGGCCACTGCTGAGTTTTCCACATTTCCTGTCATACTGAGTGCAGCACTGTCGCAACATCATGTTTTAGGATTTGAAATAGCTCAAACCTAGGATGACACAATTCTAGGTAAAGAGAGTAGATATTTTATCACTGAAATAGAAGCCCAATGAAAGGACAAGAAATGTCTGTCTACATTGTGAAGAATAGCCCTTGTGTGAATAAGAGTATTTTTTTTTCTATATTTGGTTTGCAATGTTATGCTAGTTTCAGGTGTTCCGCAAAGTGATTCAGTTACAGTAAACCCCTATATATGAACCTTCAAGTTGCAAACTTTCAAAGATGTGGCCATGTGTTCCATCAACTTCAGGTGTGAGTGAAATTGCAGCTTGCTCTCCATCTCCTATTGCTGATGCTTCTCCAGCTCTACCATCTCCCACCTCTTCTCCCTCCTCCAGCCAGTAACTCTTCTTGCCTGTTCACTCAATGCCAGCCCCTGTATGCCAGCTGCTGTGCTGTACTACGGTAGTTTTCAAGATGGTATACTTTAAGATCAAAAATGTTGTCTTTATTTTTTGTATTTGTTTTTTATGTTATTTGTGTAAAAAATATTGTAAACACATTACGTACTGTACTATATGTCTGCTTATATTAGCTGATGATGTCAATTGACTGAGTGCATGCTCAGTCATGCCCAACTCCTTACAACCCTATGGACTGTAACCTGCCAAGTTCCTCTGTCCATGAGATTTTCCAGGCAAGAATATTGGAGTGGGGTGCTGTTTCCTTTTCCAGGGGATCTTTCTAACCCAGGGATTGAACCCATGTCTCTTTCATCTCCTGGATTGCATGTGGATTCTTTACAGCTTGAGCCACCAGGAAAGCCTTGTTAGTTTTGTACCTAGGCTAACTTTGTTGGACCTAGGATTGCACCTTCAGAATTGAACTCATTCAGACAGAGGGGACTTAATGTTTATATATATATATATATTTCAGATTATTTTCCCTTATGGTCTATTACAAAATATTGCATATAGTTCCCTGTGCTATGCAGTAAGTTCATCTATTTAATATATAGTAGTGTGTTTATGTTAATCCCAAGCTTCTAATTTATCCCTTGCTCACTTTTCCCCTTTGGTAACCAAAAGTTTATTGTCTGCAGGTCTATTACTCTTTTGTATATAAGTTCATTTGTATCATCTTTTGTTGGGGGGCTTCCCTGGTGGCACAGTGGTAAAGAATCTACCTGCCAGTGCAGGAGATGTAAGTTTGATCCCTCGGGCAGGAAGAGCTCCTGGAGAAGGAAATGACAACCCACACTTGCCTGGGGAATCCCAAGGACAGGAGAGTCTGGCGGGCTACAGTCCATAGTAGTAGTGAAGTTACTCAGTCATGTCCTGACTCTTTGCGACCCCATGGACTGAAGCCTACAAGGCTCCTCCATGCATAGTATTTTCCAGGCCAGAGTACTGGAGTGGGTTGAAGAATCAGACACAACTTAATGAGTAAAGGACAACAATAGTACACACACACACACACACACACACACACATATCTTCTTTATCCATTCATCTGTTGATAGACATTTAGATTACTTGTCTATTATTGTAAATAATGCTACTTCAAACATAGCGGTGCATGTAACTTTTTGAATTACATTTGATATATTAATTAGTAGACTTAAGGCTCTAGGATTCCAAGGCAAATTTCTATAGATCCACAGTATGAGGACAGTGATTCTTTCCTTAGACCTTGGATATGAGGATCAGACATTGTCAAAGTCCAGGGAATAAGAATCAGATTCTATAAGACCAAGAGTTGAGGAAAGAAACCCCACCTGAAGCAGACAGTTTGAGTACATCCCATTCTCTTTCCAGAGTGTGGACACCAGTCTTCTCTTAAATTCAGGATGTGAGGCGGGTCCCTTTCCTTCTCCCTCATACCCACACCAGGGCTCTATATCCTTCTCTGGAAACTGCCTTTGGGAACAGAACTGGCTTGTCTCCAGGGATCTAATCCATTTCTTGCTTTCTTATTACTAAAGGTTGTGGAAAAGGGCTTTAAGAAAGGTTATAGGGTTGAAATATCTATAGCTTGGTAAAGGCTTATGCATTCTGATTCTGAAGTCACATAGCCTGAATAGAGTTTCATTTTTACTTAGGTGCTTGCTGATTCAAGTTATTATCTCAGCTGCCCATTTTGAAATATTTTACTTATGTCTCCTATGAAATACCATCATTATTGTCTCTTTTTCCCAGATGAAAAACCCAAAGTTTAGAGAGATAAGTGATATGATTATCCATGATACATCAGAAAGATTAAATGGTCAGAAAAAACTGAGATTATTCATTTATTGCCTATAAGTTAAAATAAATAAAATAAAAATATTATATCTAAAGGTATTTAAATAAAAAGGACTTTTAAAATGAAATATCAATAACTTCAGATATGTAGATGACACCACCCTTATGGCAGAAAGTGAAGAAGAACTAAAGAGCCTCTTGATGAAAATGAAAAAGGAGAGTGAAAAAGTTGGCTTAGAGCTCAACACACATCCAGAAAACTAAGATCATGGCACCTGGTCCCATCACTTCATGGGAAATAGATGGGGAAACAGTGGCTGACTTTATTTTTCTGGGCTCCAAAATCACTGCGGATGGTGATTGCAGCCATGAAATTAAAACATACTTGCTCCTTGGAAGGAAAGTTATGACTAACCTAGACAGCATAGTAAAAAGCAGAGACAATACTTTGCCAACAAAGGTCTGTCTAGTCAAGGCAATGGTTTTTCCAGTGGTCATGTATGGATGTGAGAGTTGGACTATAAAGAAAGCTGAGCACCAAAGAATTGATGCTTTTGAACTGTGGTGTTGGAGAAGACTCTTGAGAGTCCCTTGGACTGCAAGGAGATCCAACCAGTCCATCCTAAAGGAGATCAGTCCTGGGTGTTCACTGGAGGGAATGATGTTGAAGCTGAAGCTCCAATACTTTGGCCACCTGATGCAAAGAGCTGACTCATTTGAAAAGACCCTGATGCTGGGAAAGACTGAGGGCAGGAGGAGAAGGGGACGACAGAGAATGAGATGGTTGGATGGCATCACCAACACAATGGACATGGGTTTGGGTGGACTCCAGGAGTTGGTGATGGACAGGGAGGCCTGGCGTGCTTTGATTCATGGGGTCGCAAAGAGTCAGACATGACTGAGCAACTGAACTGAACTGAACGGCCTGTAAGTTAAAATTGATAAAATAAAAATATTATATCTGCTGCTGCTGCTGCTAAGTCGCTTCAGTCATGTCCAACTCTGTTGAACCCCACAGACAAGAGCCCACCAGGCTTCCCTGTCCTTGGGATTCTTCAGGCAAGAACACTGGAGTGGGTTGCCATTTCCTTCTCCAATGCATGAAAGTGAAAAGTGAAAGTGAAGTCGCTCAGTTGTGTCTGACTCTTAGGGACCCCCTGGACTGCAGCCTACCTGGCTCCTCCGCCCATGGGATTTTCCAGGCAACAGTACTGGAGTGGATTGCCATTGCCTTCTCTGATATTATATCTAAAGATATTTAAATAAAAAGGACTTTTTAAAAGAAATTTTAAAATTTGACAAAGATTGTTCTTGCCTCTTTTGCCTCTTTTGTACTTTGGTAAACTCTCTTCAGGATTCTAAGAAATATAAGATGCCTCTTTTTAGCAAGGAAAAGTAAAATATTTTATTAAACCTTGCTAGCTAAATATGACATATACTAATCCTTTACGTCAAGTAATGTATTATCCTTAGGTGCTATTAGCATGGAGAATGATATACATTATAAAGTGTTAAGAGATAAAAATAGATCTTTGATTCTACTACATTTTTTCATACTATTAGCTGAGAAAAAAAGTACTTTAGAAGTTACTCTTCATCACAAATATGTTTTTTTATTTTCAATTTTAAAATTGGAAAATTATGAACAGGGTTTATAAACCACTGAAGATACAAAAAAGGCTACTTAGTATTCTTGATTACAGAGGCTATAAATTAGCCTGCTTTCATTATAATCTGAATTTATCTTTTTAATCGTAGAAATAGGTGGAAGGTGAAGTCACTCAGTCATGTCTGACTCTTTGCGACCCCGTGGACTGTAGCCTACCAAGTTCCTCAGTCCATAGGATTCTCCAGGCAAGAATACTGGAGTGGGTTGCCATTTCCTTCTCCAGGGGATCTTCCCGACCCAGGGATCAAACCCAGGTCTCCCGAATTGGAGGCAGACGCTTTAACCTCTGAGCCACCAGGGAAGCTAGACAAGATCAAAATTCCTATTAAGTATTACATTAGCCTAGAAAAAACTGGATACCACTGTGCTTAATCTCTCAGTCCCGTTCGACTGTTTGCAATCCCATGGACTGCAGCCTACCAGGGTCCTCCATCCATGGGGATTCTCCAGGCAAGAATACTGGTGTGGATTGCCATTTCCTTCTCCAGAGGATCTCCCCAACCCATGGATTGAACCCAGGTCTCCTGCATTGTAGGCGGATTCTTTACTGTTTGAGCTACCAGGGAAGCCCCTGGGTACACTAGTGGCTGGAAATTGTAATGGCTGCCAGGCGGGAAGCCAATGAATATCTTTTGCTGTATTAATAATTCCAATGAACTAGAGAATAGGCACAACTACTAGCCGGGCAACAATCCTGCTTTGTAAACACAGGGCCTCTGCATCAGCTCTCACAAAGATTGAAGGTGACTCTGAACCCCAGCTGGGTCCATTCCTAGAGGGATTTCTTTATGTTGTTGGCTGAGAGTACAGACATCGATTGTTTGAAGGACCTCTGGGCCCACTGTGACTTAGGCATAGCCTGAGAATGTTAATTAAGCAAGAGGAATCTTTACTAGGAAGAGGGAATGGAAAATCAAAACCAGCCAGTCATTGCACACTTGTCTACGTAATGAACTTTGAAGGTTAAAGCTGGAATGTGGCAACTTAGAAAAGTCATAAACTTCTCATTTTCCCATTTTATAACTTTACTTTCTTGGCTTCATTGATTTTTTTTTTTTTTTTACATTAGGCAAAAGTGAAAGAAAGTGAAAGTCGCTCAGTTGTGTCCAAATCTTTGAGTCCCCATGGACTCTTGGCATCCATGAATTTCTCCAGGCCTGAATACCGGAGTGGGTAGCCTTTCCCTTCTCCAGGGAATCTTCCCAACCCAGGGATTAAACCCAGGTCTCCTGCACTGCAGGCAGTCTTTACCAATTGAGCTATGAGGCAAGCCTGTTGCTTTCATTTATTTTTATGATTAAATTTTTGAGAAATTCCAGGGGTTTTATGTCCAGTTTAAATACTATTACCTAATGTAGTCTATGAACTAAGACATAGCATGGCACTTGAAAAAAAAATCTATACATAACTGAAACAGGATAGATTTGAAGTTTAGTAACTAAGCAGGGCTTTAATGGAAGCAGTGATGCTTATATTTAGATCTTACCCATTAATAAGATCTTCTACTATGAGAAATTATGAGAAACAAAGAGCCTTTGTATTATATGGTCTAGTGAGGGCAGTTAGCAATTGCTCCTCTCCCAAGCCCCTTTCCATGCCGTGCCATGCTATGCCACTTTAGTCATGTCTAGCTCTGTGGGACCTTATGGACTGTAGCCTGCCAGGCTCCTCTGTCCATGGGGTTCTCCAAGCAAGAATACTGGAGTGAGTCCCATGCCCTCCTCCAGGGGATCTTCCGACCCAGGGATCAAACCTGTACCTCTTAAGTCTCCTTCATTGGCAGGAGGGTTCTTTACCACTAGCACCACAGGGGAAGGCCCAACCCCCTTTCAAACTTTGCTAATTCTAGCCCCAGAAAGACTCTTTCTGAAACCAAATTTTCACAGACCCTATCTTACTGAGTCTGAGGTATCTCTGAGGGAAAGGCAAGTTTCTTAGTTTCCTAGACCAACAAGCTACTGTAGCCCTGCTTTCTCCTCTAGCCCATTCAGGCCTTAGTGCCACCAATTATTTCCTGTACCTGTTTCATTTAGTTTTTTTTTTTCTTTCCCTTTCCTTTATTCTTCTCCTTCTTCTTTTTCCTCCTCCTAACCCTCCCCTTCTCCTTCTTTTTTTTGTCTTATTCTTCTCCTCCATCTCCTATTTCTTCTATGTGTTCACATGCTTTCTGGGGCTCATAAGGGGGTGGGGCATTTATTTTATTTTGGTGTGTTTTTAATTAACAGAGACAGACAGATCCAGTGGTTTTCTTCTTCTGTGTACCTGGGCTGGAGATAGCTTAGTGGATCAGGAAGTGTGAACCTAGATAAGGGTTCAGGAGTACACAGAGCTGTGGCAAAGGAGAGGACTAGCTCAAGACAATGAAAGCCAGGGTACTTCTCCTACTGCTTTCAAAGACTCTGTCCTTAGTCTCCATGCAAGTAGATAAGTGAAAGAGATTATGGGTTTGTGCTTGGGGGTCTTGCATGGTTAACTGTTGAGAAATGCCTGGTCAATATGTCCTGTGTAAAATATGTGTGTGTGTGTGTATGTTTATAAATATGTGAGTACTGTCAAAATATGAAGGCTACAGTGGCTAGATAACATGCAAGACCTTGAAAGCCAGAGGAACAAATTTCACTCTAATTTTAATTGCAATTAAAAATAAACTTAGTTTAAAATTTTATGAAAACTAATTTAAATACCAAAAAAAAAAAACAGACACAAAATCACCTGAAAGAAAAAGAATGCTTCCCAGGCCAGAAACTCTTAACTATAATCTTTGGAATGTTCCAATGTGTAAAAAGTGTGTTAATCATTAGAGAATTGAACAACAAAGGAAATTTAGGAAAAAGAAGGTTGCTCTGTTGACTTAGAATCTAGAGACGTTGAAACTCACATAATATTTATGTTTAGGCTATATCTATCTTTCCCATGAAGAGGATGAATAAGCCATGTCTGAACTTACTGCTAAGATGCTTTCTTGGCATGATTGAATCCAGCTACCTGCCTTGTAAGTTTTCTTCCTCTACTTTTACTTGATTGATATAAGGAAATCATGAAAATTCAAGTTATAAATTCCAATGTAAATTAATAAATAATTACATTTGATTTCTGATTTTAGGCTTGTGGGCCTTTTATTTTGACCAAAATAAGTCTTCAAGAGTCAACTTCAACCTACAAATAAATGGGCTACATTCTGAAACTAACTAATTTCATCAAGGCCCATAGCATTGAGCTTACTCCTTGGAAGGAAAGTTATGACCAACCTAGACAGCATATTAAAGAGCAGAGACATTACTCTGCCAACAAAGGTCCATCTAGTCAAGGCTATGGTTTTTCCAGTGGTCATGTATAGATGTGAGAGTTGGATTGTGAAGAAAGCTGAGCACCGAAGAATTGATGCTTTTAAACTGTGGTGTTGGAGAAGACTCTTGAGAGTCCCTTGGACTGCAAGGAGGTCCAACCAGTCCATTCTGAAGGAGATCAGTCCTTGGTGTTCATTGGAAGGACTGGTGCTAAAGCTGAAACTCCAGTACTTTGGCCACCTCATGTGAAGAGTTGGCTCATTGGAAAAGACCCTGATGCTGGGAGGGATTGGAGGCAGGATAAGAAGGGGATGGCAGAGGATGAGATGGCTGGATGGCATCATTGACTCGATGGACATGAGTGTGAGTGAACTCCAGGAGTTGGTGATGGACAGGGAGGCCTGGTTGCTGCAATTCATGGGGTCACAAAGAGTCGGACACGACTGAGCAACTGAACTGAACTGAACTGAAATAGCGTTGATTGGCATTACCTCTTTTGGCATTACTCCACTGATGTTTTTGTATGCATGTAGTGGTGGGTGTTTATGTATGTGTTCACACATGCTAAGTTGTTTCAGTCGTGTCCGACTCTTTGCAACCTGGACTGTAGCCGCCAGCTCCTCTGTCCGTGAGATTCTCCAGACAAGAATACTGGAGTGTGTTGCCATGCCCTCCTCCAGGGGATCTTCCCAACCCAGGGACTGAAGCTATGTCTCCTGTATTGGCAGGTGTGTTCTTTACCACCAGTGCCATCAGGGAAGCCTTTTTAAATTTATAGGTGCCAACATGCATGCATGCGTGCTAAGTCACTTCAGTTTCATCCTGCTGTATGATCCTATGGACTGTAGCCCATCAGGCTTCTCTGTCCATAGGGTTTTCCAGGCAAGAATACTGGAATGAGTCACCATGCCTTCCTCCAGGGGATCTTCCCAACCCAGAGATCAATCCTGAGTCTCCTGTGACTTCTGGGTTGCAGGTGGATCCTTTACCACTGAGCCACAGAGGAAGTCTGTAGGTGCCAATATAAATATTAGCAATTATTATTGTAGGAAATTTGGCTTTATTATGAGTGATGAAGGAAAATACCAGAGAACTTTGGACAAAGAGATTATCATACACAATTTCCATTTCTACCAGTGTGCTTTGACTACCATATTGGGAAGACATTGTGAGGAGCAGCGGTAGAAAGATCAGTTAGGAGTCTGCAGTAAGCTCCAGGTGGAGATTACATTGCCTTACACCAGGGAGGTGGTAGCAAGGGGTCAACCTGTAAATAAATGTTTAACACCAAGTGGATTTTCCAACAGGATGTGGAATTTGTGAGCTGTTGGTGTGTGTATGAGCGTGCATGCATGCACATGCTCTTGTACATGCTGATTTCTAAATGTGAGTATCTGTGTGGAAGGATGTGAAAGCCAGACAAGGAGAGTCTTTATGTTGAGTTTTGTCAATTCCTTTGTTCATCACACTAACTGCTTCAGAATTCTTGCTTTTAAATGAGGATAGTGGTACTTCCCTGGTGGTCCTGTGGTTAAAAAATCACCTGCCAAAGTTTAATCCCTGATAAGTCCAGAAAGATTCCATGCCACTGAGCAATTAAGCCCGTGGGCCACAACTGCTGAGCCTAAGCACTGCAGCTGCTGAAGTCTATGTACCCTAGAGTCGGTGCTCCACAGCAAGAGAAATCACAGTGAGAAGCCTAAGCACCACGACTGGAAAGTAGCCCTCGCTTGCCACTACTAGAGAAAGCCTACATGCATCAGTGAAGGACTAGGGCAGCCAAAATTAAATAAAATAAGATGAAGATGGTGGATGGGTAGGTAGGAAACTCAGAAAGTATCTCTGGAGCATGTTCACACATTCAACTTTTAGCCAAAGTGACATGAACAGTGACAGCACTTCTTGGGTACTGATCAGAGGCCTAGAATGTAAGACATTTTCCCCTGAGAGCAGTAGCACCAAGATGGGCCTGAGATGGTTCCTTAAATTGAGCGTTGCTTGGTGTCATTCCCAGTCAGATCTGCCCAGCATGTCACGGGCCCTTTGTCAGCAGATGTCGGTAGTACCCTACAATGGTGAACAATGTTTCCCTGTTCCTGTTTCATGCCCCCCTCTTTCATCCTCATATCTCAGTCCATAACCACAGAACCCTGCAAACAGGATGTACACTATGTGGAATCTTAAAAACGTGAGACCTAGAACTTGCCTGGTGTACAGTAGATAAGAATTTGTCTGCCAAAGGACGGGATATGCTTTAATTCCTGGTCTGGGAATATTCCACATGCTGCAAAGCAACTAAACCTGAGCTCCGTGGCTACTGAGCCTGCACCAGACTACTGAAGCCCACACACTGTTACTGCTGAAGCCTGTGCACCCGAAAGCGTGTGCTCACCAAGACAAGATACTGCAATGAGAAGTCCACACACTACATGAAAAGTACGATTTCATCTCTGATTTGACCCCCTAAAGCCTTTGACTTAAAAATGAGAGACTTTTATTTAACTTGTTGATTCCAGACGTACATACCAATTCAACTTTCTTTTAAGCATGGATGCAGCTAGCATGGTTGCTTTGTTGTTAAGATCCATTAAAAAGAAGGCTCCAAAATTCCCTACTCTTCAATATTGCCATTTCAGCCTAAGATCTTTTGCATTTAGGAAGAGATGTTTAATGAGTCAACTTACTCTTTGTAAATTCTCACCTGACATTAACTTTTGTTAAAAGTCAAAGTAAGGAATTGTGTCGAGACTTTTTTGTTTTTCATTTCCCTGCAATGTTTAAAGATGACATTATATACCAAATTGACAATGGTAGCTCATTTTTCACAAGGTCAGAGTAGTAATTTTTTTTTTTTTAGTCCTGGCTCTCTGACTTCAAAATCATGTTCTAAACTGTTAAACCACCTTACTTTACTTTTTGATTACCAGTGCAAATATCTTGTGAGTAATGTCTAGATGGAATCTTCTTGGTGAATTTTTAACTTTAAGAATGTGTCCACAGTGTACACCAAAATATAGTATCTATTCTATTCTATCCCAGGCAGTTTTGCTTCATTTGTTTTTCTGTTTACCTGAAATTCTCAGAATACACAAACACATTATTCATCAGTGATTTGGCCTATGCTATCCTTTGCTTTTCTGACTTTTGTCTTCTTGTCTTTTGGACAATTGTCTGTACTACTTATCTTTACTACCCATTTCATACCAAGGGCTTCATTATCTGATCTCATAAAAACCTTGAATACACTCATTTACAGTCACTTGTTAGATGTGTTACTTTCAGCATCTCCCCAACTGGATTCAGAACAGGGAAAGAAATAGGTCAAAGCTGCGTATTGTCACCTCGATTATTTAACTTCTATGCAGAGTACATCATGAGAAATGCAGGGCTGGATGAAGCACAAGCTGGAATCAAGGTTGCCAGGAGAAATATCAATAACTTCATATATACAGATGACACCCACCCTTATGGCAGACACCAAAGAGGAACTAAACAGCCTCTTCATGAAAGTGAAAGAAGAGAATTAAAAAGCTGTCTTAAAACTCAACAGTCAAAAAATGAAGACCATGGCATCCGGTCCCATCACTTGATTGCAAAGAGATGGAAGCAGTGGAAATAGTGACAGACTTTATTTTCCTGGCCTCCAAAGTCACTGCATATGGTGACTGCAGACATGAAATTAAAAGATGCTTGCTCCTTGGAAGAAAAGCTATAACAAGCTATAATAAGCTGTCTATAAAAAGCTAGACAGCTTATTAAAAAGCAGAGACATTGCTTGGCCGACAAAGTTCCATCTAGTCAAAGCTATGGTTTTTCCAGTAGCCATGTATGGATGTGAGAGTTGGATCATAAAGAAAGCTGACTGCCAAAGAATTGATGCCATCGGATTGCGATGTTGGAGAAGACTCTCGAGAGTACCTTGGGGTGCAAGGAGATGAAACCAGTCAAACCTAAAGGAAATAAGTCCTGAATATTTATTGGAAGGACCGATGCTGAAGCTGAAACTTCAACACTTTGGCCACTTGATGTGAAGAACGGACTCACTGGAAAAGACCCTGATGCTGGGAAAGATTGAAAGCAGAGGAAGGGGACGACAGAGGATGAAATGGTTGAATGGCATCACCAACTCGATGGACATGAATTTAAGCAAGCTCCAGGAGTTGGTGATGGACAGGGGAGCCTGGTATGCTGCAGTCCATGGGATTGCAAAGAATCGTACATAACTGAGAGACTGAAGTGAACTGAACTGAGATTCAGAATTAGGATGCAAGAAGGAACAAGGATTACTCATAATTCATATGTCATTTTCCGAATCCAGCACAGAAGGTTCTGTCTTTCTTGTAGTTCTTTTAAGATGGCAGAGAAAACTAGGATAAAAAGAGAACAGGGGAGAAAGAGAAATGGGGACAGTAAAATGCAAAAAGAAAATCTTAAAACAGTGGTGTAATTAGGCAGAAGAACTTAATGAATCTAAGTGATATTCTGGATAATTAAAGAGAAAGAAGACATTTACAAGAAAGGGTAAATAACATAATTTATTTAAATAAAATTTAGCAATATCTAACTCCCAAATCAAGCTGCAACTTGAATTCTTTAAGGGAGAGTAAGGCTAAGGAGCAAAGCCTGTTTTCCATAACATCAGCTATTTACAACCACTGCTGTCATGGGGTCCAAGATACTGATATATTTTCTCAAGGTCTCGACTAGCCCTTCATTTCTTTATGTCTTCAGTGTTTTGCCCTCCCATGTGCCCATCTGAGTAAGAGACAGTGAAATAATTTAAATACACCAGTGCAATGAAAATAAATGTCTTTATTAGGCAGAGGCCAGATGCTCAAAACACTTCATAATTTTTCCATATTCAATCTTTGGGCTCTGAGGATGAAAAAACCTTTCCTGGAAAGCAGGAAAGGGAGCTTAATGATATCTGTGGGCCAGGGCATTGGCCACACCAGCCACCACCTTCTGAAAGTCAGCCTGCAGCACCGGGGTGAATTCCTTGCCAAAATTGCGAGCCAGCACAACCACTAGCACGTTGCCCAGGAGCTGTGTGGAAAAGACATTAAGCAAGGGCAGGGTTAGTGCAGGTGAGTGAAGTGAGAGTCTCTCAATCGTGTCTGATTCTTTGCAACCCCATGGACTCTACAGTCCATAGATTTCTCCAGGCCAGAATACTGGAGTGGGTAGCCTTTCCCTTCTCCAGGGGATCTTCCAAACTCAGGGATAGAAGCTGGGTCTCCCACATTGCAGGCAGATTCTTTACCAGCTGAGCCACAAGGGAAACCCAAGAATACTGGAGTGGGTGCCTATCCCTTCTCCAGCCATCCTTCCCGACCCAGGAATCGAACTGGGATCTCTTGCATTGCAGGCAGATGCTTAACCAACTGAGCTATGAGGGAAATCCAAGGTTAGATTCAGGGTATTTCAGTCTTATCCCAAGCTGTGACCGTAGGATATAAGCACAAAGATGACTGAAGTGAAGTTGTTACTACTGATGTGAATCTACCTATATCTTCCCGAATATATATTTAGAAATGTTTCTCTCTTTCTAACTTAATCCAGAACTTGTTATTATTTTTATTATTTTGAATCATTTCAAAAAGCAATAGAACATTTTATTCCTTGAAAGAAACAGATAAGGGGGAAATATTAGATACAATTTTTAAAGTTGATATATAATTTTTTTTTCAAATTAAACCCTCAAAATAAAAAATATAATTAAAAAGAGGACATTGCAGACAACAGAGAACAAGAATGAATCAGAGGAAATACTGGTTGTGAACAAAGAGGTTAAAAGAGTCTAAACGGTTCTGAGGAGTCCTTAGTAATCTAACCAGAATACCTCTTCTCCATTCTAAACTGTGTCCTGCCATTCAGCTTTCTCCTCATGACATGAGCTTGACCATAAAAAGAAGAAGGAGAACACTGAGGATTCCACAAACTCACCTTGAAGTTCTCAGGATCCACATGCAGCTTATCACAGTGCAGCTCACTCAGCGCAGCAAAGGTGCCCTTGAGGTCATCGAGATGCTTCATGCCATTACTAAAGGAATCTAGCACCTTCTTGCCATGGGCCTTCACCTTAGGGTTGTTCATAACAGCATCAGCAGTGGACAAGTCCCCAAAGGACTCAAAGAACCTCTGAGTCCAGGGGTAGACAACCAGCAGCCTAGGGGGAGAAAACAGCACAAGGTCAGAGGAAGCCAGCAGCTCTCTGAATCTCAGGGACGGCTCTGTCCTCACACGCCCAGGTGCATTTCACTCTCCTTAAACCTGCCTTGTAAGTGGGATACCTACCTGCCCAGGGCCTCACCACCAACTTCATCCACTTTCACCTTGCCCCAAAAGGCGGTGACGGCAGCCTTCTCCTCAGCAGTCAGCATGGTGTCTGTTTGTGTAGTTGCTAGTGAACACGGTTGTGTCAGAAGCAAGTGTAAGCAGCAGCTGGCCCAGCTCTTCCTTTTATGCCCAGCCCTGCCTCCTGCCCTCCCTGCTTCTGTGAGCAGATTGGCTCATGCCAAGTTGTGGTTCCACAGGGTGAGGCTTGAACGATGATAGTCATAGCTCTCCTTGGTCTTCCTGGCACTGACTTTAGACCATCAGCCCTCTTTCTGGGCATCTCTAGATCTCAGTCATTCCAGCAATACAAATTGCTATTAAAGTCATCTTCCTTAGGAAGTTTGCTTGTAGAGATTTTAGAATCACAACGAAGGTAACCTCTTGGAAACCACCTCCTCAATTTTCTTATTACACAAATGAAGACTCCGGGCTCCAGAAAATGGAAAGGATTTGTCCACTATGATTCGACTTAAGACTATGTGGATGGATCATCTCCTGTGCCTTCAGAATATGCAAAAGAATTACAAGTACAACCTGGATACAACCTCTGCCCTTGTTCTAAATACGCATCTCTTTTGTTTGCTTGTTTGGGATTAAATCGTTCTGGTATGAAAACAAATATTCATTTGCTTATCTACTCATTTAATTTTTTCTTAATTTAATTTATGGCCAAATAAATAATGATAGAAAAATAGAATAAGTATGGATCGAGAGGTCCTGTGAAGTACTTACTCCATTAATCCATATGTGAAAACATAGAGACCTCTCCATGTAGTAAGAAATACAAATAAATGAAAAATCAATCATAACCCCAAGGTTTCAATAACCCCGAGAGAGGTAATGTGTTCAAAGACTAGTAGAGGCATATAACTTGTTTCTTCATGGACTGACCTGGGAAAGTGTCTGGAAGAACAGAGAAGCTTCTCCATGATTTAAAAGGAGGGATAAAATTGTGGAAAGACAGTCCAGCTTGAATCGGATTATTTGTTTTCTTTCTCTAAGCCTCTAAGAATACTGTGTTCATAAGAATTACTTCTATTTTATTCATCCATAATTTTGTTTTCTCTATATACTTTATTTATACCTTCTTTCTCTAAAATTTATTCTTCATTATCTACAGCTTTTCAAATATTTCTTCTCTCTTTGCCCCTCCTCCCACCCACATAATAAATCCTCTTACCTTCTTAGGCAAGAAAAAAACTTCTGAGGTATAGAGGTCTGTTTCTTACTACTAGAAGATTCAATGAAAAAAGCAAAAGCAGCAAGCATTTCTGAGCTCAGCAGAACTTCAGAGTTCCCTGAGGTTCCCCTACTTTCTACCATCTGTACTTTCTGCATCTTCCCTTCTTCAATTTCTACTTCCTTTCAGTAAAGAACATATATATTTACTTTCCATGATCTCTCTCCTTAGAACCTTCTCCTGATTCAGACAACTTGATGTCTAGAATCACCTCTCTCTCACCTTTGCCATCACTGGCAAAACATGTTTAAAAAAATCTCTCATTCTTTCAGCTCTATGTCTCTGTAACTCAACTAATATATTTTTAGGTGAACTAGAAGGAAAGAACTTCTGCATTTCTAGTTGTTACAAAGAAATTCATAAATGTCCAGCTTTCGTTACTCCATCCTCCAAAATATTTTTTTCCATCATTGCTAGGTAAATGAAGATTCTTCACCCCTTTAACCTGGCCCATTCCCATTCAAGTACTTGTGAACAAATTCATTCTGATATTTTCAGACATGTAGAAAAGTCTTGGCTCTTGCCTAGCTTTCTGGAAGTTAGGGCAGAATTATATGCCCACAAAAGATTATAGGGGTAAAAAATATAGAATTTAAACATTTTCAATTTATATACACTCTTTTCTGCAACCCTCAAACAAAGAGGCTCTAACTATTGGTCTATACTTAGAAAAAAATTTCCATATGTTGACTTCTGGGAAAAGAAATCTTTCAAGTGTTTTAAATGTTAAAAACAAAAAGCTACTTTTGGTTGGACCTTTAGGTTTTGCATTTCAATGGATTAAATTGAAATCTCCATTGGCTTTATCATTGTTTTATATTTGTACTCTTTTAAACACCCTAATTCACATCCCTGATATCAGAGGTCAGGCATATGTGAGTGAAAGGACTTCTTCTGGGAAACTTTGGACATGCCTCTTCAGGATGTTTGTGTTATGGAAAACTCACAGAATTTACTAAATAGTAGTATAGTCTATTCCTATATTTTCTTGTAAAAGGAGTCAAATTGTCAGGGCTACAATTTTGCTGTCTTGACTGACAGAAATTTGCATGTACTTGAAGACTTCCCCTATCCTTTTCTGCTTTCAGAGATGATTTCCCTAATTCATTTGCTTTAAATTAATTATTTTTAAATATTTAATCTAGAATATTATATTAGTTTCAGGTGCACAGCATAGTGATTCAGTGTTTTTAAGGACTATGCACCATTTAAAGTTGCAATAAATTACTGACTATGTTTTCTGTTCTGTACAATATATCCTTGTTGCTAATCTACTTTATACACAATAGTTTGTATTTCTGAATCCCCTACCCTTATCCTGACCCTCCCCTCTCCCCATGGGTAAATACTAGTTTGTTCTCTATACCTGTGAGTTTGTTTCTGCTTTGTTATATTAATTTGTTTATTTTGCTTTTTGTGTTCCACGTAAAAGTTGCAACATACAAGATTTTGTCTTTCTTTGTGTGACATTTCACCAAGCATAATATCCTTCAGGTTCATCCAAGTTGTTGCAACTGGCAAAATTTCATTCTTTTTTATACCTGAGTCATATGTAATATTCCAGTATACGTGTGTGTGTGTGTGTGTGTGTGTGTGTGTGTATACATGTACAAATTCTTCTACTGGGTCTTCTTTTTTATATCTTCCTTTGCTATGAATGGTCTATGAGTCCCTCTTTTGTACTGATTGCTGCTGCAGCCACCATCATGCAAGTCTCAGAGCAAGAGTTGTTGCTATCTTTCACGCTTGCTACTTGGTATGATTAAAGAGTGAAATGGGTTTTTCCTTCTAACTCTGCAGGGACAAGTCTGAAAGTTGTTATCAGACATCAAAAGTTCAGGCAAAAATAAGGAAGAGTGAATAGTTATATAAATGGGGTTATGTTCAGACCCTAAAGTGCAAATCCAGGTCGCCACTAAAAAGTTCTGGAATGCTTCTTAGGCCCACTACCATCTTCACCACCGTGAGCTTTCTTGGACTCTGTGAAGGGATCTACCGCATGTCTGCTCTACTTTGATTAAAGCCCTGTTGAGCATACACACACATGCACAAACTCACACAAGTCCGCAGAGAGAGAGATAGACTTTTTTTTTTTTCTTTTCCTTTATTGCAGTCTGGCAAGGTGACCTAATTCCTAATGTTCTATACCAGGCTGGGCCTATTCTGAGTATAATTAAGAGGATGAATATTGACTTTCTTCAGGAGAATCATGACATTTCATCCAGAGATGTGTGGTTTCATCATTTGGTTCAAAAATTTCATTCAGCTAGAATTCTTTTGTACATGCTCTGCTGTTCAAGTTTTAATTATCCAAGTAGAATATTTCAGCAATCTAATCTATATTTTTCTGGGTAAAGTAGCTATTTTCTTTGGTTATTTTCCATTCGCATTTATTACAAGATAAAGCAGTTATTATTTACTCTTCTTCCCCAGATGTACAATATCTTAGTTACCTCAGTTTTAGCACTGTTTCAAAAATAAACTAAAATAAAATAAAACAACAAAAAAATAAGTAAATGCTTCATGAAGAGCAGAACTCATAGAAACAGATGTCATAAACAGAATAGTTTAGGAATGTTATAGTCTAATTCATGTTTAAAAAGGTCAAATTTCTTTCTAAAAACAGTGAAATCAACATAGCCATAATTTTGAAAAAATATATCCTAATTATTACAGACCAGTTAGTGTCTGTTTATCAATTCCATATTAATATTTCCCCCACTGGGCTCAGATTTTAATTCATTCAGAATTAGCTTTTATTTACCTCAAAAATGGGCAATGGTCTTGATTTATCAAGAACAAAGGGGCAGTCTTTCTTAAGTAAAATTTGAAGCTGTATGTCTGGAAAGGCAGAACCGTGGCTTCAGACTGGTCACCCTTGACAAATACATAAGGCATTAATTCCCAAAGCCAACATTGGCCTCTCTGAGGCTTAAGAGATAGAAAATCTAGAATAGCATCCTAAATTCCCATGACATTCAACTGGCTGATTTTAAAATGATTATGGAAATCAATGCACAACATTACTTACTTCTCTCTCTCTCCTCTCCTTTCTCCCCTCTCCTCTTCTTCCCTCCCTTTCTCTGTCTCTGACTCTCTGTGTCTCCCTCCCTGCCTCTGTTCTTCTCTCTTGCCTCTGGTCTCTTTCCATCTTTCTTTCTTCCACACATACCCCATCTGCATTAACACATATTGAACATGATCTAGAAAGCAACATGATAGGGAGGAACTAGAAGTAACTATTGGATAAATTATCAAATAAAATCAAATATTAAGGAATTAATTTTACTCTTAGACTTTTACAGATCCTCCAGTTTAACAAGGAATGAAAACATATAACAAGCTTCCAAGTCTCTTTCCGTCCCTTGACTTCCTCACTCCCAACGTGGAGACACCACACCAGCAATACAGCAACTGTTTGAACTTCATCCAAGTCCCACCCCAGTGATGTTCTCTTGAATTCTCCAGTATTGGGATTTTCAGTCCCAACTTCTTGCCTAGACTGATTGGCAGTTCCAAAGGTGAAAGAACAAAAGAGAATACAGTAAGTTCTTCAGATATTTTTTAAACTTTTATGAACATTTAGAAGGAAGAAGTGTACTTTGTTTTCTCATTTGAGATTGTGAAACTCACAGTCTCCCCTTACGCTCTTTCAAACATTTTGAAAATCTCTTTGTCTCCTAATGTCTAATTTTATCATGACGTTTCTGTGCTCAAGAATGTGAAAGGAAACTTCCCAAAATTTTCCTGAAATGTCTCTGATTCTGTGATGTGACCCTGTGGTTTTTAAACATAGTGTTGGGGTGTAAAGGATTCTCAGTGCCTATTATGTATAATGACATGAGAAAAAAATAAATATTTAAAAGCTCATCTGCCTTCAGATAATTCAAAATATAGTTGTGAAAAAGTGAACTGTAATGCATTGTCTATAACCTGGGAAGCAACTTGTTCTGTTTCAGGTAGTCAAACTTAAATTTAATCAACAGGAACATGATATAGATTTAAAGAAATGCATGCAAATGGCAACCCACTCCAGTATTCTTGCCTGAAAAATCCCATGGATGGAGTAGCCTGGTGCAGGCTACTCCGTCCATGGGGTCACAAAAAGTTGGACACGACTGAGCAACTTCACTTCAGTTTATTTAAGTTAGAAGGTTCTAGAAGTCCTTCCAATTTTACATATGACAAAAATAATTTCACAAGGGATAGTTAGGGAGTTTGGGATGGACATATACACATTGCTATCTTTAAAATGGATAACTAACAAGGTCTTACTGTATAGCACAGGGAAGTCGATCAATGATATGTGCCAGCTTGGATGGGAGGGAGTTTGGGGGAGAATGGAAACATGTATATAAATGGTTTAGTCACTTTGCTGTGCACTTGAAACTATCACAACAGTTTTAATTGGAATGGAGAAGGCAATGGTACCCCACTCCAGTACTCTTGCCTGGAAAATCTCATGGATTGAGGAGCCTGGTAGGCTGCAGTCCATGGGGTGGCTAAGAGTCGGACATGACTGAGCGACTTGACTTTCACTTTTCACTTTCATGAATTGGAGAAGGAAATGGCAACCCACTCCAGTGTTCTTGCCTGGAGAATCCCAGGGAAAGAGGAGCCTGGTGGGCTGCCATCTCTGGGGTCGCACAGAGTCGGACACGACTGAAGCGACTTAGCAGCAGCAGCCAGCATAAAATAAAAAGTTAAAAATTTTCTAAAGATATTGTACTACCTATAAGCAGAAAGCAAATATCTAATCAGTGATTTACTTTCCTGTGTGCTTCCTCATTGTATATTGTAGCACTAAACCAAAGAAACACTGTACAATAGCCTATTTTTAAAATTGTCCTCTACTCCCAGGAGTTTTGACACAAGAAATAATTGTTCATTCATTGATTATTTCATTTAATAAACGTACACTTACTGTCTATGGTGGATTTGCTGTATAAGACATGGTAATCATGTAGGATAGTATAAAAGGCAGAAACCCTTATACAGCACACAGGGTGAGTATGCTAGACAGGAAGAAATGTGCAAAGTTTGGAGTGGGAGGGTTTGGAAGAATTTCCTTAGGCAATACTGGAAATTTCACTGATGACAAGGTCAAAAGATTCAAGCAAGTGTTATGCAAGCACTGAGCTTTACCTGAAATGGGAGGTTGGGGTTAATTTTGGAGGCTATTTGGGGCAAGTGGGAGAGGGAGATTATGCATTAGATTGGGAATATCGGATGTAATGTAGCATCGTTGCCTACAATGTGCAGGCAAGGGAAGTATGAAAAAGGGAAACGTTAATAATGGTTTCTTGAGTAATCATTATGTCTCTGATTGAGCACACTATTTCTTGAGTAATTAGTGGATATGGATCAGAATTAGCCTGAAGTTTCTGCCTAGGTTTGAAGTTTTCCATGATTCCCTGCAATGCCAGTATCCTGTCTATATTTTAAACCTTCTTAATAGTTCTTGTGCTTTGAGACAGAAGCTTCATCCATTATTGACTATGTGAGGTACCTTCCTTTTCTCATTCCCCTTGTCCTCTCATATTAGACACAAAGCCTCCCTATCAATAGACCCTTAGGGACTTTCCCATATCCTTAGGGGGGAAAATGAGTAAACTGAATCAGGAAATTGAGCTGAAATTTATTTATCAGGCAGAAGCCATACCTTTGAGGGTGGATTTTATTTCCCCAAGTTCAGAAGATAACATCTGGGGAAATACTGGGGCCTTCCTGACAGTCTAGTGTTTAAGGCTTAGTGTAATGCAGGGCGTGAGGGTTCTATTTCTGTTCAGGGGACTAAGATCTGACATGCCTTGTGGCCTGAAAACAGGAACATAAAAAACAACAGAAGCAATATCACAACTGAAAAATGACTTAAAAATTAAACTGTAAAAAATAGAAGAATCTAGGGAAATCAAGTCTTCCAATTGGAGAGTCAATTCTTAGATAGACTGATAAGGAATCCAGGGTGCTCAAGGGATCTGGAGCTCTCAAGGAGGAGAAAAGGAAAAATGTTTTGTTCTACATTGCTTTGTCTTAGTCACATAAGACATTTTTTCTTCAACTCTGAGTTGTGACAACAATCTTTAAGACTAACTTTCTTTAAGCCCAGAGCTCTTTAAACCCATGCATAACCTAGGTGGTTAAAGTAAAGGTAAAGGGCTTCCTTGCTGGCTCAGACAGTAAAGAATCTATCAGCAATGTAGGAAACCTGGCTTCGATGCCTGGGTTGGGAAGATCCCCTGAAGGAGGGAATGGCAACCCACTCCAGTATTCTTGCCTGGAGAATCCCATGGACGAAGAAACCAGACAGACTCCATGGGGTTGCCAAGAATGGGACACTGACTGAGCAACTAACACAGACACAAAGAGGCCTATTTACTAGATGAAGGACAAAGAAGGAAGTGGCATCAAGTCCTGTTTCCAAGCCTATTCTTAATGATGGTGCCAGTACAGGATATATTCATGGTTTAGGTATTCTCCTTTGTGGTGGATGTATTATCAGTGGCCAAGTCTCTTAGAGAAAGACTGATTGATCTTTACCAAACCTCTTATGTAACTCAAGTGATTAGATCTTACTCTCCAAATAGGAAGAGCATGAGAGGCCAACAGAAACCTACAAGACTCAAGTCGTTTTAAAACATAATGCTTTCCTACCTCCCATCGTTTGTCTTCTCTGAAAAAGTAGATGATCCCTTTCAATAGTCCATTTTCCTCCATTTTAGTTACACCAGAGACAGAAGCCTTACGTGGACTCGTTTGCTCCTAAGATTTGCTTGGAGAAATGAGTGAAGCTGCTTTTTTACAGATGGAATTTGGGAACCAGACAGTGCAGTGTTCAGGACCTGCAGACCAGTACAGGGTTATCTATGCTGTCTTGCCATAGTAATGCTGTTCATAAACATGTCAATCCTTATTTTTACCTCATCAAAGTGTTAAGAAATTCCTTTTCTGTTTGGCAACAAACCTCCTATTTTTAAAGTTAGGCTCAAAATATACTCTAATTGCTGAAAAAGTCAGTCCAAGGAATAAGGCTGACCTTCTACCATGGCTTCCCTGGTAGCTCAGATGGTAAATTGTCTGCATGCAATGTGGGATACCCAGGTTAGATCCCTGGGTGGGGAAGATCCCCTGGAGAAGGAAATGGCAACCCACTCCAGTACTCTTGCCTGGAAAATTCCATGGACAGGGGAGCCTTGTAAGCTACAGTCCATGGGGTCGAAAAGAGTTGGACATGGCTGAGCAACTTCACTTCACTTCAATGATTAAACAACAAAACAATTCATCTTGCTCAAAGGTATGTTTTTCCTTAACTTTGTACTAATGATTATATAACAACAATGCATCTTACTTGAGGACCTGGTTCTCCTTCTTAAGATTCTTCTGACTAATCCTGTTCTCTTAAAATGTATGTTGTGAGAGAGGGTTCAATAAGACCTTTCTATTGTTAGTAACCAAAGGAAAAAGTATATAAGGTCTTGATAAGACTAGCAAGTAGGGCACTCTACAGTTCCCCTTCTGATGTCTATCTCAGAAGCTTCCTCTGTCCGTTTTTCACTGTAATAAAATTTCTGCCATGCAAAAGCTCTGAGTGATCAAGCCTCTTCTCTGGCCCCAGATCGAAATTGTCTCCTCTGGAGGCCACAAATCTGACACTGTTCACTGTAAGCTATCACAATGTTCATCCACTCAAGGAATTCAAATAGGGCTCTGTAATAACCTAGAGGAGTGTGAATTGGTGGGAGATGGGAGGGAGATTCAAATGGGAGGGGATATATGTACACCTATGATTAATTCCTGTTAATATGTGATAGTGATCAAACCAGTATTGTAAACCAATCATCAATCAATTAAAAATAAATTTTCTCCTTTTTTAAAGAAAATGGCCAGGATCCCAGTGGTATTTTTAGGTGAGGGCATTAGCCACACCAGCCACCACCTTCTGATAGGCAGCCAGGAACTCCGGGGTGAATTCCTTGCCAAAGTTTTGAGCCAGTGTAATTACCAGTATGTTGCCAAGGAGCTGTGTGGAAGGAATAAAAAAACAAGGACATGGTTAGCAGAGGCACCCAATTCAGACTAAAGAGTATTTCAGTCTCATCCCAAGCTGTGCCCCTAGAATATAAGTAGAAAGATGGCTGAAGTATAGATGTTACTTCTAATATGAACCCACCCATATCAGCCAGTCCATTCTGAAGGAGATCAGCCCTGGGATTTCTTTGGAAGGAATGATGCTAAAGCTGAAACTCCAATACTTTGGCCACCTCATGCGAAGAGTTGACTCATTGGAAAAGACTCTGATGCTGGGAGGGATTGGGGGCAGGAGGAGAAGGGGATGACAGAGGATGAGATGGCTGGATGGCATCACTGACTCAATGGACGTGAGTCTGAGTGAACTCCGGGAGTTGGTGATGGACAGGGAGGCTTGGCGCACTATGATTCATGGGGTTGCAAAGAGTTGGACACGACTGAGTGACTGAACTGAATTGATAGCAGCCTGAACTTGTTCTTAGAAATGTTTCTGCCTTTCTGTCTTAGTCCATAGCCTGTTATCATTTTTTATTCTTTTGAACCATTTCAAGACACAATGCATCATTTTGTCTCCCTTGCTTTGAAAGGAAGAGGTAAGGGGAAAATATGAGATAAAATTTTAAGTGACTTAAAATATAAAAGTGTTTTTAAATACTCAAAATGTTTGAATAAAAAGAAGATACTGTAAAGAACAAACAGAAAAAAACAAGATTGGGTAAGAGGAAATGATGGCTGGGAACAAAGAAAGTAAAGGAAACTAAATGTTCCTGAGGAATCCATAGTGATGTAACCAGAATATCTCTTTTCCATTCTGAACTGTATCCTGCTGCTTAACTCTCTCCTCATGATAGGAACTTAACCACCAAAAAAAAAAAATAGATGGAGAATATTAAGCATCCCGTAGACTCACACTGATGTTCTCAGGACTGACATGCAGATTCTTACAGTGCAACTCACTTAGCAAAGCAAAGACACCCTTGAGGTGGTCAACATGCTTCAGGCCTTTGGTAAAGGAGTCTAGCACCTTCTTGTCATGGGCCTTCACCTTAGCGTTGCCCATAATAGCATCAGCAGAGGGCAAGTTCCCAAAGGACTCAAAGAACCTCTGAGTCCAGGGGTAGACAACCAGAAGCCTACAGGGTGAAAACAGCATAAGGAAGGAGGGAGTCAATGCCTGCCAGAATCCCAGGCAATGGCTCTGTCCCCACACACCCAGCTGACATTCACTCTCCTTGCCTTGTAAGCTGAATACCTGCCTGCCTAAGGTTTCAACACCAACTTCAGCCACCCTCATTTTGCTCTGCAGGGCAGTGACAAGTAGCCTTCCCCTCAAGAGTCAGATGCACCATGATGTGTGTTTGTGCAGTTGCAAGTTGTGTTAGAAGCAAGTGTAAGCAGTAGGGGCCCTGGTCTTGCTTGTGAGCCCCACCCAGCCCCCTGCCCTCTCTGCTCTGAGAGCAGATTAGCCCAGGGCATAATACAAGTTCATTGGTTTGGGGGAATGTAAGATGCACTCCTGTTCCTCAGTGCCCTTCATCTGTGATTGGCTGATCCAGTGTGTCTAGACTCAGAAACTTTATTCTCCCTGTTCTTATCTCTTAGCTTCATTTCCTTCATCCATCCATTGCCTCTATAAATATATTCCCAGTCTCATTTATGCTTAAATATTTCAGTCTGATGTTGTGTAATGTATCTTACAGTTTAAGCCTATGAAGTACAGTTTATCTATGAATTTAAAAAGTTGAATTAATAGGTAAGAAAACTAAGACCTAGTAAGGAAATATTTTATCAAGTTGACTTTGTATGGAGCTTCACTCTGTTTCTGAAAATATTTGTAAGAGGTTGAAATGGATAAATATTTTGTCATAGATTTAACTTGTTTTCTTTCTGCTTGTAAAAATACTCTGTGCCACAAAAGTCAATTTTCACCCATTCCCTTCATTGAACTAAATTGCCATCAAGTTAATGAAAAATCATAAATATTGTCTTTCTAGCAGCTACTGAACTAGGTTTATGGAACATGGAGCAGCTACTGAACTAGGTTTATGGATAATGGAAACAATTTAATGAGAAATAAAGAAAAATATCTGATATTTATGATATGACTGTAGAGAAAATTCAGAGGACTTGCAAACAAGATTCATCTTATCCAGCTTGATAAAGTCTGACAGGATTTCTGGGAAAACACTAAGTACAGAAATTTCCACATCTGCATCCTCAGGAAAAAAGTGAAAATGGACCCAGGAATGAAGATTCAAGTCAAATTTCATTCTTCTCAATTCAAAATAATACTACAATGATATACAAATATAAACCCACCAGCATACCTGGAAAGAAGGAAGAAAGGAAGAAAAGAAGAAGAAAGGGAGGAAGGGAGGAAGGACGGATGGAAAAAGGGCCTAGGAGAAGGGAAAATAATGTAACAAAAGGGAAAGAAGAGGGAAAAGAATATATAGAAGATGAGAGGTTGACAATTCCAACATTTTGCAAGGCTGTATATAAAGAAAAGTGTTCATACTTTGCTAATGATAATGTAAAACAGTACAATTGATTTTGAAAATATTTGTTGGTATCTACTGAAGCAGTGGGGCTTCCCTGTTAGCTCAGCTGGTAAAGAATCCACCTGCAGTGCAGGAGACCCCAGTTCAATTCCTGGGTCAGGAAGACCCTCTGGAGAAGGGATAGGCTACCCACTCCAGTATTCTTGGGCTTCCATGTAGGCTCAACTGGTAAAGAATCTGCCTACAATGTGGGAGACCTGGGTTCAATCCCTGGGTTGGTAAGATCCCCTGAAGAAGGGAAAGGCTACCCAGTATTCTGGCCTGGGGAATTCCATGGACTGTGTAGTTCATGGGGTTGCAAAGAGTCAGACACGACTGAGTGACTTTCGCTTTCACTTACTGAAGCAGAGGATGTGCAATGCCTATGACCTGGCAATTGAAAAGCATGTTTGTGTGCATCCAAAGATATGTAGAGGAATGCTTATAGCATCAATATTCATCAGAATCTCAATTCAGTAGCAATTTTAATGTTCCTAAATTATGGTACAGTAAAATGATGAAATATTTACAGCAATGGAAAGAATCTGCATCACATGCTGTAATACAGATTCATTATATAACATAATGCTGTTTAAAAATTACCAGGGACAATAATTCAAATAATGTGATTTGTATATAGAAAGATATACAGTGTGACTGTGATTCAGATGACAGGGAAATATTTTGTGATAGGAAGATGCTATGAATGATCTTTATACTATGTTACAGATTTTTTTTCCTTTAACCTGAAAGTCAAGTAGAACTATTGAGAAATTCAAGAAATGGAGTGACATGATTGATTTGTATTTTTCAAAAATTATTGTGCTTTCAGTGTATAAATGAATATAGGAATAGAATAAATGAGAGACATATAGAATGATACTGTAGTAGGAAGGAAAATATAATTGTCATCTCTGTTTCCAGTCTTGAGCAACTGATGATGTCATAATCATTAAGATGTTATGGGCTTCCCTGGTGGCTCAGATACAAAAGAATCTTCCTACAATATGAGAGACAGAAGTTCAATCCCTGGGCCAGGAAGATCTGGAGAGGGGAATGGCAACTCATTCCAGTATTCCTGCTTGGAGAACTCCAACAGAAGAAACACCATCTCTATTTTCAGACTTCAGCAGTTGATGATGTCATAGTCATTAAGATGGGGAACACAAAAAGAAGGTTCAGTTAGCAGAAATAAATTAGGAAATGATCAGGAGTTCAGTTTTGGACATACTGTATTTGAGTCACCTTTGAGCAATCCAATATGGGATATTAAGCAGTTAGATAGCTAGATATGAAGCTCAGAAACAATGGAATCAATTCAAGAATCTACAATGAAACAGGGCACAGAAAACTAGATCATAGAACATCAGATAAACCACTACCACTACCTTGGCAAAATGACAGACAACACACTTTTCAAACATCTCCTTGGAACTTCAGAAGTGAGGGTGGTAGGGATCATTTGTGAGGCAGAGATAGAGATAATTATCTCACTTCACAAACAAGGAAACTAATTCTAAAAAAATATTAACTAAATGTTTCGAGGCAATGGAGCAATACTTTGACCTTGTCTGTTAATTCCAAGGCTTTGGCTTTTCACTTTATGCCAGTGGCTTGAGTACAGAAATTTGAAAAGATTTTTACAAGGGTGGCTATGCCCATTACCAGCTCCAAGCAAGAGATGTCTAGGTTTTTTCCTTCTTCTGTCAAGAAATCTCCTCTGCTCATTCACCAGATAGGGAACGTGGCTGTCATCCATGACTATTGCACTCTCATTTCACTGTGTTTCATGTCTTCAGGCTTCTTTGCCACAATGGTCCAATATTTGATTTTTTAGTCTTACTTCCCTTGCTTCTGTCAAGTTGAGTCCTTTACCTATAGCTTTATTATAATCATAGCCAATTCCTAATCCCAGATTCAGGGTAGATTCTGCCTTGTCTGGTCTATACACACACGTGGATCAATTTCCCTACAATATCCTATTCATTATGTCACTCTCCTGTTCAAGAATCTTCTTTTTGCATGAAACAATAGCTTTATTTCCTGATTTTTCTGGTCTCTCTAGCAAATTTTCTAATTTTATACTACCACTGCTATTAAAGGGCCAATTTATCTTCTGTCCATTAGACCTGAAAGGATGAATTGTGAATTTATCATTTTCCCTAATAAATGGCCTTTACCTCTAGTGAAGGTTTAATAGAATTAGTAATGTGTTCCAGGACACAGAGCTCCCAAGTCATATAACATTAGTACCATTGAAGATGCAAGGAAACAACTGAGAGCACAGTCCTTGACTGGGTGCCTAAAAAGTACCATCTTCACTGCACTTACAACTATAAAATATATGACTTCTATATTAAATTAAAGTAGACCAAAAAGAGCTCTATCCTGCATTTATACAAATAACAGACTATACAGGGTCCCCTACTTTGTGTCCTAACAGCTCACTTTTAACAATCATTTTGCATTTCTCTAGAGTAACTCCATTTCTTTCCTTTTTCTAAAGACCTTGCCAATCTCAGGAGTTTACATTCCCCTCATAAAATTAACTGCACACTAAAGTCATTCTTATAGAATCTTATTAGGGTTCCTTCTATAACCTCCCCAAAATTTCAATCTCCAATATTCCCAGTTCCAATAGTAAAGCTTTTTTTTTTTTTTCCTGAATCAACTTATAAAAGATAAAAACAAAGAGAAAATACAAGGACAGTCGTTATAGACCATGACTTTTATTTCATTTGAATTATATTGGAGTTACGTCTGGAGTCAGAGCTCTCTCCCTCTGTCTTCAAGACAGGAACTGAAGGGAGACTGGGCCCTCAGATAGGCACCAACATGGTTGGCCAGGCATCTAGTGGTACTTGTGGGCCAGAGCATTAGCCACAGCATTTGTCAGCTTCTGCCAGGAAGCCTGCATCTGCGGGGTAAATTCCTTGCTGAAGTGGGTTGCCAAGACAATCAATATCATGTTGCCTAGGAGCTGGGAATAAAAAGAAGATAGTACGTAATGAAGAGAAGGTCTCAGGCTGCCCTTCCAGCAAATAGATACAACATCTGTTTCCTTCTTCATAAGAGGTTGAGCAGCTTTCATGGCCATGTTCCCACAAAAGTGCATCATTATAGACCTGACATTGGCTTCAGTGACTCCCAGTCTGAACCCCCACTGTGTTATATCATTCTCCCATTTTCTCTGTCAACTTCCAACCCCAGAGCATTGCTATGGATTGCTTCTCTCCTTTATTTTAAAAGTAAACTTATAGTGCTGAAAGGGGACTAGATATGCATATTTTGTCTCAAGATATTACGCACATCAGATTGTTTGGACATCCATTTGATGAGGAATCCAGCACCTTGTATACAAAAACATTTCATCTTTGCTAGAGACTAGAGAAGGAGGCACAAATCATGAAAAGTTGCTCTTATTTTGCCCTGTTTAGTTCTGGTTCAAAACTCAAAAATCATAAAGAAATGTATTCATCAATTTTCATAGAAAATTTCAGTTATCAAAGGCAAGATTTCTTCTGCATGGCTCAGTTTGTATTCTCCAGGCCAAAACATATAGCTCAAGTTTGGTTAGTGTTCTTCATAACACTTTTTTCTTTCTTCAGGATTATCAGATGACCAGTGACCTCCACTAGCCATAGAATAATTACTTGGTCTTACCTTTGACCTCTGGAACAACCTATCAAGATCAAGCCTTTCTCTGAAATATTACCTCCAAAAAATACTTCTATAGCATAAGACTTAAGTCAGTGTTCTCATTATAACCACAGCACAGAAACCTGGATGAAAGAACAAAGCACAGGCATGCCCAGACTCACCCTGAAGTTCTCGGGATCCACGTGCAACTTGTCACAGTGCAGCTCACTTAGATCTGCAAAGGTGCCCTTGAGGTCATCCATGTGCTCAATGGCATTTCCAAAGGAGTTCAGCACCTTCCTGCCATGGGCTTTGACCTTGGGGTTGCCCATTATTGCAGACTCAGAGTATAAGTTACCAAAACTGTCAAAGAACCTTTGGGTCCATGGGTAGACGATCAGGAGCCTATGGGATGATCATAGACACAGAACAGATGAGAAGTCAGAGTATGTAAGAAACCTAACCAGTCCCTCTTTTATGGAACACTTTCAGCCTTTCTACATCCTCTCCTACCTGTGTCCAGTGCTTACCTTGCCAGGCTCTCACCGCCGACCACCTCCACATTCACTTTGGCCCACAGACTAGCAACAGCAGCCTTCTCCTCGGTAGTAAAATGCACCATGGTGTCTGGGAGCTTACTGGTGATCCTAATGGGCCAGAAGCAAGTCTGTGCTGCCTCTTCACTGTGTGGCCTTTTATTCCTCATCTCCTGTCCCAAGGTCCTTCCTTCCCCCAATAAAATGAGACTATTGGTCAAAGGTAGGGGGCCACCACCAGGGGTGGGACTTGGGCAAGGGTGGGTCAGCAAGATGGACATTTGTGTCTCTGATAGTGTTACCGGCTCTATCAGGGATACTCCGCTGTTTTCCCCCCTACCCTCTACTGTGCAATTCATATCTCAAGCTCCCCACCACGGCTCCTGAAATGACCAGCAGGCTGACCATGAAGCATAGCTAGAGTTAGGAAGAGCAACATTTAGAACTCTGTTGAGCACTGTGTCAGGTATTTACAAGACACTATTCTGCTGTTCAGCCAGGGTATATTAATAGAAGCCACAGCTCTTCTTGGGTTACCAAGGCTTCTAAAGCTTATATGGGGCTCATAACTTTTATAGTTCTCGTAGCCAAGTATAAATGATCCCAATCCAGCATCAATTTATAAACAGGATAGGCAAGAACTCAGTAATTTAGAGAAGAAATGAACATCAGCCCTTTGTTACTGAGTTCTATCAGTAATATGTGTTCTTGTCTGAATAATTGTTTTCACTCTGGTTACATGGAAACTCTCTCTGGCCAGGACATGTATCTATGCATTCATATCAGAGAATACACTATTGAATGTTAAATAATAGGTGTTTCTGTGTTTAATGAAGAAAGTATAAGAATTCATCTTGGCAATGGCTCTGGATGAACTGAGTTGTCTCATGTGCTGGGTCCTCACTCCTGGCCGAGTGTGACTTTTCTTCACATCTAATCAGTCAGAGGCAACCTTCACTGACAGTACTCCACACACCACTGCCACTGTGATCTAAAGTGCTTTGTTCTCATGCATCCAAATAAGCATTTACAAGACTGGAAAAGACACATTTCTAGTGGGAGAGGGAATGATTCATTTTATCTCAGAATTTGTTGCTCCCACATTTTGACCTCCAGAAAGCTGGTTTGCTTCTCCCTGAGATCACTCTTACAAATATATATACATATAATAAAAATAATTTTCATGTGTATTTACAGAGAGACTCTAAAATTTAGAGTTCAACCCAATGTGTTTATATTAATAGCCAAATTTCTACTATTAGAAAATAAATCTTTTCTGTCTATTTGATATAGTGAGACATTTTTATCTATTCAGCCTGGAAAAGACTTAAACGTAAAATGTGGATAAAAATTTCTGTTTCTGGAAGCTGGTTTACCATGACAGAGTGGATAATCTGTGGGTACTGATTTATGTGAGCACTTTGGTACAGAGATATAAAGAAAATAGTTTGGATTAATCTCAAAAGGATTTGCTTCAAGAAAAGAGGTCAGAGAAATGAAAGAAAAAAACGGAAACTATGACCACAACCAGGAACCTCACTCACACTCAGCTGGGGTCTGGCTTGCAGGGTTGGCTCTGGGTACTTTCTATCTCTAGCCCTGATGCCCATCTTCATTGGAGTATGTGCCCCTGCAAGGCCTCAGACTCAGGGGCTTCTGCAGCTCTGAATGTTGGGGAATAACTGCCCATCTTTTCAGCAAAGCAGGCAATGATTCTGGAAGTTACCTCTAACTCTGGATTTTCTCTCACACTTTTTTAGACAGTCCCTCTTTCTGGGCATTTTACAAAGGTCTCTCTTCCTTGAAATGCTGTAGCCAGCCTGCTCACGTATATCTCCTAATGCAACAATCAATTTAACATTCCCTTCCTGGTGGTCCAGCGACTAAGATTCCAGTCTCCCAATGCAGGGTCCCCAGGTTCCATCCCTGGTCAGGGAACTAGATCTTACATGCCATATTTAAATATCCTGTGTGCTGCAAAGATCGAAGATCTTGCCTCCTACAACTAAGACCTGACACATCCAAATAAATAAATACAAATAAATATTTAAAAGAAAAAAGAAAATAAGTTCTGAAAAAAAATATATATCTTTCCTAGCCAGCTCTCTTCACTTTACCTAGACAGTTCCTTAGTAAAGCCCATGGGCAGTTCTTTGAGTTGACTTTGAAAAGAGGTATCTCCTGCTCTGACCTCAAACCCTTCCCATCCCAATCTGTCTTCACAAGGGTTATGACAAACCAGTTACTTTTAGAAAATATGTTCTTAGAATGGAATGACATCCTTGCCTGGATAGTGCCATCTTAAGACCTGGGCTAATTTTCCTGTAAAGAATCTCCACTTTGGTACTCCTCCTCCATCCAGAACTTTTGTCTTGACTGAAGTCTTTTTTTCCAGACCCACTTAAGACCCACTTGTTGATCTGGTCCTATGGAGTTTTCTTGTCCCCTGACACCTTTTCCCTCCTGCCAGAACACTCCCATATCTTTAACTGGAATAACTCACAAGTATGTGATTCTCCCAAGTGTATGTCCCAACCATATCCCTTTGGTGCTCTGTTTTTAATTTTCCTCCAGAAATCTCTACTTCATGAAATAAGTGAATGGTGAGCCCCCCTCACCCCCTCAAACACAGTTCAGCATAGAATCCCTAAGGATTGAACATATTTAAAAGCACGTGAGAAAGCAGACCTGAGGACAATACAGAGAACTCTTAGTAGAGCATTACTGCTACTGCTACTATAAAGCTGCTCCTTGGTGACACTACTACTGCACAGGATCCTCAGTGAATCTTGTAGGCCAGGGTGTTCACCAGTCCAGTCACCAGCTTCCTTCAGGCAGCCTGCACTGGGGCTTAATTCTGTGTCAAAATGGTTTGTCAAGACAATCACTAACACAATTTCCAGGAGCTGTGGAGGTGGAGAGAGATAACAGATGTGTACAGTGAGCAGAGAGTTGCAGGCTGGCCTTTCCACTCCCACTTAGAAAGAAGTGATATCAACTTCCCACAAAGCCTGGGGCATTGCCTTGTCTCTAAGCACAGTTAGTTTGTTCCCCTTGCTAGACTAGGAACTTGCCCATGATTTCCCTCTTCCTATCTTCCTTCATATTTTGTGGGCTTAAAAATAAACGCTCATAGCTTTTTATCATACTCACTCCAACCCACGTGTTCTAGCTGTTTCCCTCCCTCAGAGACATTTATCCCACTCCTGGATTTATAGGATGCAAACTTGAAATGGCTGTCTAGAAACAATTCTGTACAAATGCTCAACCAATGTATGAATGTGCTGTGTGGTTAGGTGTTCAGTCATGTACGAATCTTTGTGACCCCATGGTCTGCAGCCTGTCAGTCTCCTCTGTCCATAGGGATTCTCCAGGCAAGAATACTGGAGTGGTTGCCATGTCCTTCTCCAAGGTATTTTCCCAATCCAGGGATTGAACCCAGGTCTCCTGCATTGCAGACAGATTCTTTACTGTCTGAGCCACCAGAGAAGCCCTAATGTAAGAATAGCCTTAGCAATATATTTGTGAACTCTAGCTTCTTTTGTTGTACAGAGTCTGCATATGCTGCATAGACATTCTCCTTGGTAATTTTTTTTTTTTTTCTGCCTCCTGGAGAGGAAAAGAGAAAAATAACAAGTAAAGGCAAAGTTCCTTTCATACAGTAGACAATATCCTCATCTCTACATAGGCTTCTTTTTTTAATTTATTTATTTTAATTGGACGCTAGTTACTTTACAATATTGTATTGGTTTTGCCATACATTGACATGAATCCACCAGGGGTGTACGTGTGTATATAGGTTTCTTTTAAAAGTCAATAGAGTCCAAACAAACCCCTCTAGACTTCAGAAAGCAGTTTTTAGGCCCTAACACATTACATCTTGGTCTTAGTTCAGGTCCCTGGAGCTTCTTTCCTTTCAAACTCAATATTTCCAAATGTTTCACCTCCTATATCCATCCTTGTTTCCTTATAACCTCTCGGTTTTTGGACTCATCTCTTCTCTTTCCTCTAGACCTGTCTTGCTGATTCCTCAAATTCAGGCTTTGAATTTATTTTCTATTTCCTCACAAAATGATCTTTTTTTCTCCAAAGCTCAATCAGGTTCAATAATGATAACTATTCTTATAGCCAAATTTTTAAAAAAGCATTATTATTTAGAATAAAAATCACATATATTTATGAATACATATATACTAGATGGTGCTTATAGATAACATAAATACTGCCTCTAAAAGATAGAAGTTACAGATAAAGTTAATTATTTTTAGAGAAAGAGCTAAAGAAAGCTTATGTTCCAAGTTGTGAATTAAAAATGTGAGATATATTAGTGTATTTAATTCTGACAAAATAGACTTTGATAAGCATGATCAGTGAATGAGAACTTAAAGTATTAAGTGATGCTTCTCAAATTGTAGAGCTAGCAGGATGCTCAAATTCAAACCAAAGCAGCAAGCTCTTAGGTTTAGAGCTGGCTCCCCATTAGTACAAATGACAACACTAGGGAGAGACTAGGCAAGGGTCCCTTGATGGTACTCTGAGAAACACATTCCATCTCAAGAGAGCTGATCAAAACTATGTTTCTTACATTAAGTAAAATTAACTATAATGTTTTTTTCAAACTTTCATTCCCATGGGTTCTCAAATGTTCATTCAATAACTATTTGTTGGATGACTCTGTGTTATGATTTTTCTATGTACTGGAGATTTAATATAGACAAAAAAGAAAGCTTTCCTCTTTATCTAATTTTGTGGTGGAAGATACAGAAAATGAATAAGTAAACCCATCAACAAATAATTTCAGCTATTATCATTTGCTGTGAAGGAAATTAATATCTGGACATAATGAGAGAGGGACACAATTAGATCAGGAATAAATCTAAGAAGGTCATAGCTGAGGAGGCGCAGAATGAAAAGACTCTGTAGTGGAGAGTATTGGGATAGACATCCTGAAAGTTGGGACACTGGATCCAAATCTCTAAGGAAGATAAAACAAATGTCTGCTATGCTAAAAATATGAGTGATGGGTTGGTGTGGTTGATATGTAAATAATAAAAGTAAGAATGGCAGAAAATATTGTTTCAGAGAAAGCAAAAACCTAATAACTCAGAACTTCTCTTCTAGGATAGGGAATACAAAGCCATTCTAGTATTTTAAACCTGGTAATGACAATTTCTAAACCCTCTGACTCTTAAATTAATATTCCCAGATAATTGTGTTATCACATTATTTTTCTCAGCTGCCTTTTATGGTCTATCAACAATAATTAGACATCTTTTCATCTATTAAAGATTTGAGTCCTCTAGACCTGAATATATGCATATGAGTGTAAATTATATGTTTTTGTTTTCAGGTAAATTGTCCTGAACTGGCAAATTTTAGAACTAAACCTAGATCATTAAGGGAGGAAGAAAGTATCTTCTGCTTGCTCCTTCATCATCGCCATCCAGGAACCTTTGATATTCAGAATCGGAGTAATAGTTGAGAGGCAAGAAGGATGAAAAAGAGATCGATAGATTAAAAAGAGTACTTTGCTCTCATTTGTTGACTGACTGGGTGGAACGGTCTTGGTGCCACACAGAGCCTCTCTTTACTCTGTTTAGGGGCATAATAAAGGCTAATGGTGGACTTCCTTCGTGGTCCCATGTACAGGAATCCTCCTCACAACCCAGGGGACATGGATTCACTCTTTAGTTGGGAAACTAGGATCTCACATGTTGCAGGGCAACTCTACCCACCAGATGTAGCTACTGAGCTCACATGATGCGACAAAGATCTCCCATCCATTGAACACATCCCAATGTGTTCAAATCAATACATAGGCAATGGAACACAGAGAGACCAATGTGTTGACAGCCTGCAACAATGTAATCACTGGTCTTTTATTCCCATTGTGAAGACACAAGGCCAAAGTAGAAGGTAATTTACACGATGTACTATAATTAATGTGTGGGAGCAATGAAGTGAATGCCTCATAGAGTTAAATTTGCCAGTCCTCAAGAGGAAAGTTTGACTCAAAGCCTGGAGCTCATGATTCCCTGAGCAATCTGGCAATTATGCCCTCAAGAATAATTCAGTTAATGTTTCTCTTACATGAACTCCCCAGGTCACTGTAGGCCTCTTCTTTTTTTTTTTTTTTTTTTCTTTTTTTTATTATTATTTTATTATTATTATTATTATTATTTTTTACTTTACAATATTGTATTGGTTTTGCCATACACCAACATGCATCCACCACGGGTGTACACGTGTTTCTTTTTAGAACCACGCTGTGAGTTTTCTCATCTGCTGCCACCCCCTTCCTCCCCATTCACCCTAGCCAATCAGAAAATATGTCCTCTTCACTCTCCTCTTCTTCATCCTTCACTTTTTGCAGACCTCCTTGATCTTCTTTCAGGGCTTCCCCGGAGGCTTAGCAGTAAAGAATCTGCCTGCCAAGCAGAAGATGCAAGTTCCATCACTGGGTCAGGAAAATCCCATGGAGGAGGAAATGGCAATCAGCTCCAGCATTCTTGCCAGGAAAATTTCATGGATAAGGAGCCTGGTGGGCTACAGTCCGTAAGGTCACAAAAAGTCAAACATGGCTGAACACACGGCTTTTCTTGGATTGAGGCCATTATATCTGTTCTCCTCAATTAGAATCCATGTCTGGTCTCTGCAATTTTCAATTCATTTTGTGTGAATTAAGCAGATTACTTGCCCCCTCTAAATCCTACTCCTTGAGTCATTTAAAGTTCTAAGAATACCTATTGCTTACTCATGCTACTATCACAGTAATAACTTTTATTTTTATGTTCAAAGACTTATATTATCTAGTCTTTCCTAATTGTATATGTCTTAATATCTCTTCCACTTCCAGAGAGCCACATTCATGCACATTACTGAGCACTGGCTGGCTAATTTTAGACTATGAGACTTTGTTAGTATCTTATCTCCTACATGAAATCTTGGTCATCCTCCTGTCTCCCCAATTTATATACTATCATAACTCTAATTTTATTTTAGTGCACACTACATTTAACCAGAATATGATGCAGAATGATTTCAAGTGTATTAGCCTTGGCTTTGTAAGGAGACAGTGGAATCCTTTAGAAAGGGTAGGCTATTGTTGATTCATGGAGATTTTTTTGAAAATTCTCAGCCATCCTTCAACTGATCTTCTATCTTCAATTCAATCTCATAAGATATATGACAACTTAGTTGAGCTAAAATGTACATTAGAACAAATTGAAAAAGTAACCAGAGTCTAGATGATGAATCCCTACAAAACTTTTACTTTTTTCTGCAAACTCTCTGACGTGTACCATAAATATATCTTGCTTTTTCTCAGACACCACTTACTACTTCTGCCTTCCTGATGCAGTAAGTCATGCCACCGTGAACTGTGACATTCAGTCCCCAACCACTAAAATAAATATTTCCCACCCTGGAAAACTTCTTTCCCCACCTTAGCTTTCTCTCAATCATCCTTCCATAATGTCTATATTCTATTCATGAGCTGCCCAAATGCTTCTCTAAGGACTCTTACTTCTTCCTATGTCTCTCCCCATTCTTCAGATAATGAACTGTTTCTCCTTTAGTACAAGATGAAATGATGGAGAAGATACAATGTTAATTTTTGATCACTGAATAGAATGTACTTTATTAAACAGAAGCTGGGCTCTCAAGGCCAAACCCCAGTCCCCAAGGGCAGAAGGGAGGCACTGGGGACACAAAATGGTGAATTGAAAAGAGGATTCAGTGGTATTTGTGGGCCAGAGCAGTGGCAACACCAGACACCAGCTTCTGCCAGGCAGCCTGCACGTCAGGGGTGAATTCTCTGCCAAAGTGAGTAGCCAGAATAATCACAATCACATTGCCCAGGAGCTGTTGGGTGAGAGACAGAATGAGAATTAGGTATGCCAAGTTGAAGTTTGCTGAAAGAGTTGCAGAAAATAATGGCTTAGTACCTAAACCCACTCCCAAGTCCACATCTTAAACTTCTCCATGGGTTGTACCTGTACAATAAACTCAGATGAGCTTGTCCTTCAATTTAGTTTAAATTCTATGAGCCCTCCATACAATATTTTGTCTACCTATATCCCTTGGCTCTCTCCTATTTCATTATTTTTATTTGCCTCCTTCCCTCCCTCTAGTTTTTATATTCATAGGATTTCAGGACTGCATGGGTTGTTAGAATGAGCTTAGTAAAGCCTCGATTCAATGCAGCAATAAGCTTCCACTTAGTCACAATACTGATGGGTAATTTAATTGAGAATTGATCAATTTTTCTTTAAGATGATCTGGCTAAAAATTATTCTCCCAAGTATCTTCCTAAACTTCAGTCATCAAGAATCACATAGGATAATTCTCCTTTCTTGAGATTGGACTTCTTCTATCAAAAGCCAGATTTCATTTCTCCTTGAACAAATATGCTATTCTTTGATATTCTCTGGGGTAAATACATCCAGTTCTGACAGAAGTTCCAGAAAATTTTTAAGCAAACTTAAGGATGCTCATCATGGTGCTAATGATAAAGAACCTGCCTGCTATTGAAGGAGATGTAAGGGATACAGATATGATCCCTGGGCTGGGCAGATCCCCTGGAAAAAGAAATGGCAACACATTCCTGTATTCTTGCCTGGAGCTCTTTTTTAATGCTCTTAACATCCTTTTATTTTTTTAATTTATTTATTTTAATTAGAGGTTAATTACTTTACAATATTGTATTGGTTTTCCCATACATCAACATGAATCCTCTGCAGGTATACACGTGTTCCCCATCCTGAACCCCACTATGTCACTAGTCCTGAATCAACGTGGTCTCAGTATGCCCACTGGAAGTCTGCCCTCTTAACACCTAGTTTGATCTACGATTTCTGAGATTTTTTCTAGTCTTTTCAATAAAACACTCAACTTCCATTATTATTGCAAAGTAAAAAGCCACAGGGAACACATGAACACTTCCTAAACTCACCCTGAAGTTCTCAGGATCCACATGCAACTTGTCACAGTGCAGCTCACTCAGCTTAGCGAAGGCACCTTTGAGGTTGTCCAAATTCTTAATAGCTTCTCCGAAGGAGGTCAGCACCTTCTTGCCATGGGCCTTGACCTTGGGGTTTCCCATTATGGCAGAGGCAGAGGACAGGTTGCCAAAGCTGTCAAAGAATCTCTGGGTCCAGGGGTAGACGACCAGGAGCCTATGACATGGAAACATAGCAGATGGAAAATCAGCGACTGAGAAATTTTTGAAGAATTTTTTGGCCAATTTTCCAGGCTCATATTCACCATCCTCCCCCATGAAGTCCACTTCCTACCTGCCCAGAGCCTCGCCTCCAGCCTCTTCCACATTGACTTTGCCCCACAGGCCAGTGATAGCAGCCTTCTCCTCGGCAGTAAAATGCACCATGATGTCAAGTTGTGGAGCTTACAGGTGATCACAGAAGCATCAGAAGCAAGTCTGTGCTGCTGCTGGATGCTGTGGCCTTTTATTCTTAACTGCTGAACTTCTGCCCCCTTGCTCCCCCTTGTCCTTTGAAGTCATTGGTCAAGGTTAGGCTGTGTCCCTCAGGGGTGGAGTCAGGTCAGCTGATGGTCAGCAAGGAAGATGTATATTGAGTGTATGATAACCTATTGGTTCCTGAGACATCTTTCGTTTGTTAGATCCTCCTCTATCCCCAACACTATTTTCCACTCATTCCCCATTTTCACCCTCTGTTCTTCCCCTGTCATCCTCCACAATTGTATCCATCCCTCCTATTCTCCTTCTTCCAGAATGATCCATTGAGTGTAGCTAAGCACCAGACAAGGAAGGAGTTCTATTCAAACCATTTTAGTATCGGTTAAAGATGGTGAGATGGTAACAAGGACAAAAACATGCTCAAGATAAAAAATACTACTGTAGACAAGAAACTCAATCAGTTCTAGCTCTCTTGAGGAGTGAATTATAGACAAGCTCTGGATTTTAGTTTTCCAAGGGAGAAGAAAACCAAACAAAACAGACACTCATGGTTACTTCATGAAGCTGAATGGAATGCAAGAGATCTATAATAGAACTAAGAGCTCAATCCCAAATTAAAATATCCAAAGGTTATTTCATAGAACAGGCAGAATAAGCTTACATCCTGTGCTTCCAGGGAACTCTGTTCATTTCTCTGTGACAAGGGAAACTGTCTATTCTGGAGATATTGCCCTGAGTGTTCTTCTTAATTTTCTCTTCTTATTTATACCAGCTAGGCAGCTAAGAAATCTTAAATTATTTAAAACCAGGACTTGTGATCACACTGAGGAAACATGAATTGATATGAGAGTCTAGGTATTGGAGTATGTTCAATGTTTGTTGAAGCCATCAGTGATGGAGACTTCAAAATTCTCTAGTGCCTTGTTTTGTTTTGAATTTTGATGTCCCTGTTGTCTGTAGGCTTCCCTAAGAACATGTCATCATGAAATAGAGTATGCAATTTTTTCAGCTGTGATCCATCGTTATTATACAGGAGTTGATATGATGGTAAGGAATGATGGAGGCAAACCAGCATATAATTCTATAATTAAAAAATTAACCTTTAGTGGATCAATTTTCCTGGGCTGTGACCTTCACAAATATTCCTTTCTTCCCCCACTCCCTTAAGAAAATAAGAAAGACACTCTGGGTTAGACTACATAACCTAGGATGACACACTTCTAGGTCAAGAGAGCAGATATTTTATCACTAATATAGAAGACCAATGAAAGGACAAGAGACATCGGGTTAAACTGTGAAGAATAGCCCCTGTGTGAATAAGAGCAATTTTTTTTCCCTGTATTTGGTTTGTAGGTGCTCAGCAAATTCTATATTTCTATATTTAGTTTCTATAGTTCTAGATATAGTTTCAGGTGTTCAGTAAGTTGATTCAGTTATACAGTAATCCCCCTATATATGAACTTGCAAGTTGCAAACTTTCAAAGATGTGAATTTGTGTTCCATCAACTTCAGGTGTGAGTGAAATTGCAGCTTGCTCTCCATCTCCTATTGCTGATGATCCTCCAGCTCTACCATCTCCCACCTCTTCTCCCTCCTCCAGCCAGTAACTCTTCTTGCCTGTTCACTCGATGCCAGCCCCTGTATGCCAGCTGCTGTGCTGTACTACAGTAGTTTTCAAGATAGTATACTTTAAGATCAAAAATGTTGTCTTTATTTTTTGTATTTGTTTTTTGTGTTATTTGTGTAACAAGTATTGTAAACACATCACAGTACAGTACTTTATAGCTGCTTATGTTAGTTGACAGAGAAGGCAACGGCAACCCACTCCAGTACTCCTGCCTGGAAAACCCCATAGATGGAGGAGCCTGGTGGGCTGCAGTCCATGGGGTCACTAAGAGTCGGACATGACTGAGCGACTTCACTTTCACTTTTCACTTTCCTGCATTGGAGAAGGAAATGGCAACCCACTCCAGTGTTCTTGCCTGGAGAATCCCAGGGACGGGGCAGCCTGGTGGGCTGCCGTCTATGGGGTTGCACAGAGTTGGACACGACTGAAGCAACTTAGCAGCAGCAGCATGTTAGTTGATTTTTAGTTGACTGAGTGCATGCTCAGTCATGTCCAACTCTGTAACCCTAAGGACTGTAACCTGCCAGGTTAATATGTCCATGAGATTTTTCCAAGCAAGAATACTGGAGTGGGTTGCCATTTCCTTCTCCAGGGTATCTTCCTAACCCACAAACTGAGCCCATGCCTCTTGTATCTCTTGCATTGCAGTTGAATTCTTTACTGCTTGAGCCATCAGGGAAGCCTCATTAGTTGGGTACCTAGCTAACTTTGTTGGATCTAGGAACAAATTGGATTTATGAACACACTGTCAGAATTGAACTCATTCATATACATGGAACTTAATGTTTATATATAATATATATTTTCAAATTGTCTTCCCTTGTAGTCTATTACAAAACATTGAGAATAGTTCCCTGTGCTATACAGTAAGTATATCTATTTAATATATAGTAGTGTGTTTATCAGAGAAGGTGACGGCACCCCACTCCAGTACTCTTGCCTGGAAAATTCCATGGATGGAGGAGCCTGGTAGGCTGCAGTCCATGGGATCACTGAGAGCTGGACACAACTGAGTGACTTCACTTTCACTTTTCATTTTCATGCATTGGAGAAGGAAATGGCAACCCACTCCAGTGTTCTTGCCTGGAGAATCCCAGGGACAGAGGAGCCTTGTGGGCTGCCGCCTATGGGGTCACACAGAGTCGGACATGACTGAAGCGACTTAGCAGCAGCAGCAGTAGCAGTGTGTTTATGCTAATCCCAACCTTCTAATTATTCTTCCCCCACTTTTCCCCTTTGATAACCATAAGTTTATTATATCTGTGGGTCTATTACTGTTTTTTTGTATAAATTAATTTGTATCATCTTTTGGGAGGCTTCCCTGGTGCCTCAGTAATAAAGAATCCAACTGCCAGTGCAGGAGAAACGGCTGGGTTGGAAAGATCCCCTAGACAAGGAGATGGCTACCCACTCCAGTGTTCTTGCCTGGGAAATCCCATGGACAGAGGAGCCTGACGGGCTACAGTCCATAGTGTTGCAAAAGAGTCGGAAAACTTAGTGACTAAACAACAACAATACACACACACACATAAACACACACACACACACACATCTTCTTTATCCATTCATCTGTTGATGGACATTTAGATTGCTTACATGTCTTGTCCATTGTAAATAGTGCTACTTCAAACATAAGGGTGCATGTATCTTTTTGAATTATGTTTGATATATTAATCAGTAGACTTAGGGTTCTTGGTTTCCAAGGCAAATTTCTATAGATACACACTATGAGGATAGTGACTCTTTCCTTAAACTTTGGGTATGAGGATCAGATATTGTCAAAGCCCAGGGAATAAGAACCAGGCCCCATAAGACCAAGAGTTTGGGAAATAAATCCCATCTGCAGCAGACAGTATGAGTACTTCCCATTCTCCTTCCAGAGTGTGGACACCAGTCTTCTCAATTTCAGAATGTAGAGTCGGGCCCTCTCCTTCTCCCTCATACCCACTTCAGGTACATCCTTCTCTAGAAACGCTTTGGGGAACAGACCTGGCTTCCCTCCAGGGATCTGGCCCATCTCTTGCCTTCTTATTATTAAACATTTTTGAAAAGTTTCTAGGAAAGGTTATAGGGTTGAAAGACAACATGTCTGTAGCTTAGCACAAGGTTTATGAATTCTGATTCTGAAGTCAGGTAGTCTAATAGAGTTTCATTTTTACTTAAATGCTTGTTCATTCAAACTCAATTATCTTAGCTGCCCATTTTAAAATAATTTACTTTTTTCTCCTATGAAATACCATGATAACTGTCTCTTATTCCCTTATTTGAAAAACCCAAAGTTTAAAGGGATAAGTGATATGATTATCCATGATACATCAGAAAGATTAAATGGTCAGAAAAAATCTAAGATTATTCATTTATTGGATATTAATTAAAATTAATAAAATAAAAATGTTACTTCTAAAGGTATTTACATAAAAAGGACTTTTTAAAAGAAATGTCAAAATTTGATAAAGACTAGCTCTTGTATCTTAGGGAATTCTGTAGCATTTGTACTTTGGTAAACTCTACAGGATGCTAAGAAATATAAGACACTGCTTTTTAGCAAGGAAAAGTAAAATATTTTATTAAAACTTTCTAGCTAAATATGACATCTATACTAATCCTGTAAGACAAATAATGTATTATCTTTAGGTGCTATTAGTATGGAACTTATATAAATTATTAATAGATAAAAATAGATATTTGATTCCACTATAATTTTTCATAGTATTAGCTGAGAAAAAAAAAATACTGCAGAAGTTACTCTTCATCACAAAAGTGTTTTTATGAATACAGTTTATAAACCACTGAAGATACAAAAAGAGCTGCTTAGTATTCTTGATTACAGAGAGGCTATACATTATAATCTTAATTTATCTTGTTATAGTAGAAATAGATAGGATCAAAGTTCCTATTAAGTGTTGAATTAGCCTAGAATAAATTGGGTACCACTAGTAGCTGGAAAATCTAATGGCTACCAGGCAGCAGGCCAATGCATATCTTCTGTTATAGTAATAGTTGCAATGAAGGAGAGAATTGGCACAACGACTAGCCAGGCAACACTCCTGCTTTGTAAACACAAGACCTCTGCATCAGCTCCCACAAAGACTGAGGGTGACTCTGAACCCCAGCTGGGTCCATTCCTAGAGTGAATCCTTTATGTTGGTGGCAGACAGCACAGGCATCAATGGTTTGATGAACCTCTGGGAGCACTGTGACTAAGGCATAGCCAGAGATGCCTGTGTATGTTACTTAAGCAAAAGGAAACTTCACTAGGAAGAGGGAAAGGAAGGCCAGAACCAGCAAGTTATTGCACTTGTCTACACAATGAACTTCGAAGGTAAAGAGCTGGAATCTGACAACTTAGAAAAATCACAAACTTCTCATTTTCCCATTTTATAACATTACTTTCTTGTCTCCATTGATGATTTTTGACCTCATAAAAAATTGCTTTCATTTACATTATGATTAAATTTTTGAGAAATTACAGAGGTTTTATGTCCAATTTAAATATTATTACCTAGTGTATTTGATGAATTAAAGCAACTCTGAATAGTTAGAAGGAATGAGACCATCACTGGAGCCAATGAGCTGTAGCTTTCTAGGCTCCTCTGTCCATGTAATTCTCCAGGCAAGAATAATGGAGTGGGTAGGCATTCCTTTCTTCAGGGTATCTTCCCAACCCAGAAATTGAACCCTGGTCTCCTGCATTGCAGGCAGATTCTTTACCATCTGAACCACAAGGGAAGCCCACATTGGAGCCAGTACTTGCTAATCTTCCTCCTCACTACTACACTACCATGGCTCACTGGCCCATATCTCATGGATATGACTCGGGCTTTAGTCAAGTAGTAATTTTCCAGCTTTGTTCAAATGTATTGTTAGTAGCTCTGAAGCATACATAAAATCAATATTTAGATTTCTACCTAGAGTTGATTCATATGGGATTCTTCTAGGTATAGGGTTTAGATTTCTGTGTCCTAAGATTGGGAAGTCCTTGACTTGGTGACTTTGAATTCTAAAAGATTAATGACTAAAGTTTTTTCCTAGTCATATTATCTTCAATATTTCAGATACTTGGTACTGAATCTATAACACAGCATGTCTCTTGAATAAGAAATCCACATATATCTGAAACAGGATAGATTTGAAGTTTTGAAACTTAGCAAGGCTTAAATGGGAGCAGTGTTGATTATGGTTATATCCCACCCATTAACAAGATCATCTACTATGAGGAATTGTGAGAAAGTAGGATCCTGTGTATTATATGGTCTAGTGAGGGCCAGTAGTGATTGCTCCTCTCCAAAGTCCCTTTCCATACTGTGCTGTGCCTTGCTAAGTCACTTTAGTCCTGTCTGAGTCTATGAGACTCTATGGACTGTAGCCTGCCAGGCTCCTCTGTCCATGGGATTCTCCAGACAAGAATACTTGAGTGAGTTGCCATGCCCTCCTCCGGGGGAATCTTCCCAACCCAGGGACAGAATGCATATCTCTTAAGTCTCCTGCATTGAAGGTGGGTTCTTTTACCTCTAGTGCCACATGGGAAGCCCCAAGCCCCTTTCAACCTTTGCTAATTCTAGCCCCAGAAGGGCTCTGTCTGAAACCAAATTATCACAACCCCTGTCTTACTGAGTCTGAGGTGTCTCTGAGGGAAAGGAAAACTTCTTAGGTCCCTAGACCAATGAGCTGCTGCAGCCCCTCACTCTACTCTAGCCCCATTCATGCATTAATGTCACCAATTATTTCCCTGCACCTGTTTTGTCTTTTTGTTTTTCTTTCCCTTCCCATTCTTCTCCTTCTTTTTCCTCCTCTACCCCTCTCCTTCTCCTCCTTCTTCTCCTTCTCTTCTATCTCATTCTCCTCCTCCATCTCCTTCTTATTCTATGTGTTCACAAGTTTTCTGGGACTTTGGAGGGGTGGCATTTATTTTATTATTTTATTTTGTTTTCAATTAACAAAGGGAAGCAGATCCAGTGTTTTTCTCTTTCTTGGGTCTTGGGCTGGTGATAGCTGGATGGGTCAGAAACTGTGAACATAGATAAGGGCTCAGGAGTACACAAAGAGGGGAGTGGCAAAGAGAGGACCAGCTAAAGACAATGAAAGCCAGGGTGCTTCTTTTACTGCTTTCAAAGACTCTGTCTTTCGTTTCCATACAAGTAGATAAGTGAAAGAGATTATGGGTTTGTGCTTGGGGTCTTGCATGGTTAACTGTTCAGAAATGCCCGGTAAATATGCCCTGTGTAAAATATATATGTGTGTGTGTATGTTTATAAATATGTGAGTACTTCAAAATATGAAGGCTACAGTGACTGGATAGCATGAAAATACCTTGAAAGCCAGGGGTCTAATTTTAATTGCAATTAAAAATAAATTTAGTTTAAAAAGCTTTGAAAACTAATTTAAATACAAAAGACAGACGCAAAATCACCTGAAAGAAAAAAGCATATTTCCCAGGCCAGAGACTCTTAACTATAATCTATGGAATGTTCTGATGTGTTAATCATTAGAGTATTAATCATTAGAGAATTGACCAACAAGGGAAGTCTAGGAAATAGAAGGTTGCTCTGTTGGCTTAGAATCTAGAGATGTTGAACCTCACATAACATTTATGTTCAAGCCATATCTATCTTTCACATGAAGAGGATGAATAAGCCATGTCTGAATTTACTATCAAGATGCTTCCTTGGCATGACTGAATCCAGCTACTTGCCTTGTAACAGTTTGCTTCCTCTATTTACTTGATTAATATAAGGAAAGCATGTATTACTCACAAAGACATGAAAATTCAAGTTATAAATCCCAATGTAAATTAATAAAAAATTACATTGATTTCTATTTTTAGGGTTGTGTGCCTTTTATTTTGACAAGAATAAGTCTTCAAGAATAAATCTCAACCTAAAAACAAATGGGCCACATTCTGAAATTAACTAATATAATCAAGGCCCTGTTTGCTGGAATCTAAATTGCACTGGTTGGCATTACCTCTCTTGGCGTTACTCCACTGATGTTGTGGTATGCAGGTTGTGGTGGGTTGGGTGCACATATATGCATTCATGCATGCTAAGTTGCCTCAGTCATGTCCAACTCTTTGCAACCTGGACTGTAGCCCTGCCAAGCTTCTCTGTCCATGAGATTCTCCAGAAAAGAATACTGGAGTGGGTTGCCATGCCCTCCTCCAGGGAATCTTCCCAACCCAGGGACTGAACCTGTGTCTCCTGCATTGGCAGGTGTGTTCTTTACCACTAGCAAAATCAGGGAAGCCCATTTATATGTACAGGTGCCAACATGCATGCATGTATGCTAAGTCACTTCAGTCTCATCCTACTCTGTGACCCTATGGGCTGTAGCCCACCAGGCTCCTCTGTCCCTGGGATTCTCCAGGCAAGAATACTGGACTGGGTTGCCATTTCTTTTTCCAGGGGATCTTCCCGACCCAGGGATTGAAACTGAGTCTCCTGTGACTCCTGCATTGCAGGTTGATTCTTTACCAATGAGCCACAGAGAAAGTCTGTAGGTCCCAATATAAATATTAGCAATTGTTATTGTAGGAAATTAGGCTTTATTATGAGTGATGCAGGAAAATACCAGAGAACTTTGGACAAAGAGATTGCCATACACAATTTGCATTTTTACCAGTGTGCTTTGACTGCCATATTGGGAAAACACTGTCAGGAGCAGTGGTAGAAAGATCAATTAGAAGTCTGCAGTAAGCATCCAGGTGGAGATTATATTGCCTTACACCAGGGAGGCGGTAGCAGGGGGTCAAACTGTAAATAAATATTTAACACTAAGTAGATTTTCTAATAGGATGTGGAATTTGTGATCTGTTGGTGTGTGTATGAGTGTGCATGCATGCACATGCTCTTGTACATGCTGATTTCTGAATGCGAGTATCTGTGTGGGAGCATGTGAAAGTCAGAGAAAGAGAGTCTTTACATTGAGTTTCATCAATTTCTTTGTTGATCACGTTAACTGCCCCAGATTTCTTGCTTTTAAATGAGGATAGTGGTACTTCCTTGGTGGTCCTGTGGTTAAGAAAGCACCTGCCAATGTAGGGGATACAGGTTTAATCCCTGATAAGTCCAGAAAGATTCCATGCCACTGAGCAATTAAGCCCGTGGGCCACAACTGCTGAGCCTAAGCACTGCAGCTGCTGAAGTCTATGTACCCTAGAGTCTGTGCTCCACAGCAAGAGAAATCACAGTGAGAAGCCTAAGCACCACAACTGGAAAGTAGCCCTCGCTTGCCACTACTAGAGAAAGCCTACATGCATCAGTGAAGGACTAGAGCAGCCAAAATTAAATAAATAAAATAAAATGAAGATGGTGGCTGGGTAGGTAGGAAACTCAGAAAATATCTCTGGAGTATGTTCACACATTCAACTTTTAGCCAAAGTGACATGGAGAATGACAGCACTTCTTGGGTACTGATCAGGGGCCTAGAATGTAAGACATTTTCCTGTGAGGCAGTAGCGCCAAGATGGGCCTGAGATGGTTCCTTAAGTCGAGTGTTGCCTGGTGTTATCCCCAATCAGATCTGCCCAGCATGTCACGGGCCCTTTGTCAGCTGATGTTGGGGTTAACATTGTTTTCCTCTTCCTGTTTCATGCCCCCCTCTTTCATCCTCATATCTCAGTCATAACCACAGAACCCTGCAAAGTGGATGTGCAGTATGTGGAATCTTAAAAACGTGAGACCTAGGACTCCCCTGGTGATACAGTGGACAAAAATTCATCTTCCAATGCAGAGGACATGGGTTTGATCCCTGGTCTGGGAAGATTCCACATGCTGCAAAGTAACTAAGCCTGTGCTCCGCAGCTACTGAGCCTACACCGCAACTAACAAAGCCCACACACTGCTACTACTGAGCCTGCACGCTGCTGCTACTGAAACCCGTGTACCTAGAGTATGCGCTCCACCAACAAGAGAGGACACTGCAGTGAGAAGCCCGCACACTGCAATGAAGAGTAGCCCCACTCACTGCAACAGAGAAAACCCCCAGGCAGCAAGAAGATCCTAGTGCAACCACAAGAAAAAAATTAAGAAAATTTTTAAAAGGTGAGATCTGGAAAAATTATTTAGTCATCCAGCCCTGACACATCTTTATATACTGGAGGCAACGGTTTATAAGGGCTCTGTCCTGGGTTATACAGGACATGAGAAAGAATCAGGACTTCTCTAGCAAAGGTTTCATGCTTTAAATTACTCTGATCACATTTGATTTATTTTGTAAATTAAAAGTTCATATGCATGTACTCTAAGGTTTTTCTTTCTTTTTTTTTTTTTCTTTTTCTTCTTCTGGCTGTGGGAGACTACCTGCAAGATGAATATTTGATGAACAATGACTGATCATTCAATGGCATCTATGGGACAACCAGAAATACACTTTAAATCCAAAGGGAACATATTCCAGGATATGTCACATTCTGCCTCAGTATCCCTCTTTCCTCCTGATGCTGTCTCAGATGGAGTTACAGTCAGGCAGTGTACTTCTCCTTTTTTGTCATCTGTCCTGTAAGCCTCCTCCTGGGAACACAGATAGCAGTCAACATGCGGGGCTGAGAACGTCTGGCCACACACCCTAAGCCTCAGCATGACTCAGCATGATTCAGCATGGTTGTGTTGGAGGTGGGGGCAGACCCTTGTCCCTAAGGCTAAGCAGACCTAGAAGATAGGGAGCAGGGCACTGACTCAGATCTGGGGGTGGCCCCGAACATGAATGCCTATGGGAAGGCAGCAGTGGAGGTTTAGACAAAAATGAATTATGAATTAAAGGGAAATTGGAGCTTATTTATTTGGAGATGAGATGGTTGTAGGGGATAGAGGGGCCCGGGCTTGTAGGCAGGAGAGTCATCCAGTAAATGTTTTCAGAGCAGCTGCTATGTGGTAGAAACTAATGTCAGTGCTTGAATCATAAATAAGACATGTATCTTGCTGTCCAGGAGTCAGAAACAATAGTTAATAATGTATAATATATACAATATTATAATATTTTACATACTTAATAGAGATATATGTGTTAGGGGAAAATTATGACTCTCTAATTTTCTTCTCTGCAAAGCAGGGTATTAGTTAACTAACTTGGCTGTTGTAATCATTTTGCTATGCATATGTATGGGCTTCCCTGATGGCTCAGTGGTAAAAGAATCTGCCTGCAGTGCTGGAGGAATGGGTTTGATCACAGGGTTGGAAAGATCTGCTGAAGTAAGAAATGACAACCCACTCCAGTATTCTTGCCTGGGAAATCCCATGGACAGAGGAGCTGGGTTGTCTACAGTCTATGGGGTCTCAAGAGTCAACTAAACCATCACCATCACCATGTATATATACTATATATATATATATGATATATATCAAATCATCATGTTGTATACTTAACACAGATATTATTTTTATTTAAAAAGGAAAGCAAAAAAAAAAAAAGACTTAAAATATCTATATCTCCAATCATCCTTTGGATGTAAGTTGTGACTGTAATGGATAATACTTAGTGAACATATATTGTGTCCCTATCTCTTTACACAATAAATTAATTCTCATGATTTACCCTATAAGTCATATTATCATCCTATATTTCAGACACATGGAGACATTAAGAATCTTGCCCAAGGTTATATAAGGGATCACTGAACCGCTTCCAGTTCCTCAAGGTAACATTTGACTAAAGCATTGTCATCCTTATTTGATTAGGAATGGTCTTGTAGTCACTGAAGACCCTGATACCCTATCTACCTTTACGTAATTTTCCTGGCCCCAATAGACTTATGAAACCTCTGATGTAGGAAAGAAGAAGAAGCGAGAGTTTACTGTGGTGAGTGAAAAAGTCTCAGTCTGTGACTAAGGGGTTCCTTACTAAGGCTCAATTATTCTGCCTCACAGTATTGTGGCTTCCTTGGTGGCTCAGCAGTAATGCCTGCCAATGCAAGAAATGTGAGTTTGATCCCTGGGTCGGGAAGATCCCCTGGAGAAGGAAATGACAACCCACTCCAGTATTCTTGCTTGGAAAATTCCATGGACAGAGGAGCCTGGCAGTCTACAGTCATTGGGGTCACACAGAGTGGGACATGACTTAGTGACTAAACAACCTTGCATGGCAGCTAGTTCTATGTATCTTGCATGAAGGATGATGCACAATGGGTATTCTCTATTATGAGAAACCCATTCATCTCTCAAGGCTCACCTTACGTTATTTACTCCCCCAAAATAAAGACAGCATGAGGCCCAAACTGACCTTGGAGAAGTTAACATATAAAGCAGGGTCCTACACTGGTAACATTTGTGAGGACTCACTGTCAAAGCTCTGCAAAGGGAGTTTCAGAGAACTTGCAGACCTTCTCATTTTTTGTGCTCTTAACTCATCATCACAGCACTGCCCCTGGTGTGGTTTAGTGTCCTGAATGCTTGGCACAAATTAAGATGTCACAAAGACCTAAATAAATAGATATGCCTATCTTTTAGGTTCATTGACTTTAATACACTCTCATCCTTAACCAAACTTGCTGCTTGGCCAAGGGGTCAAGAGGTCATTTGTGCCAGTATGGACTTAACCTACAATCTAACAAACTCTGTAGTCCAAGCTAGAGCCTCTTTTTAACCTGAATTTGTTTCCAATTCTTTTTTATTTATTTCTCTTTCAAACTTTCCTACAGAGAGATACACCCATGTAGAGAAGGTATGGTCTGCAACCATGGCTTGAACCCTAATCTTTAATCTCTATGGTAAAAAAAAAGTAGGGAATAGGGGCAGTTTAACCTGCTTCTATTTCTTGGGTCCACAGTGGATGTCCACATTGATGTTTTGTTGTAGAAAGAGCAGAGTCTTTAGCAGCAAGAGAACCGGGCCTGCATCTTAACCTCACTACTTACCAGCTTTGTGAACTTGGACAGATTATTTCATCTCTTTGATCTTCAAGTCACCCACACTATAAAAAAGACAGTGTCATATGGACAATAGGTGAGTTCAGAACACCTGGATTCAGATTAAAAATTGACTACTTATTCAAGACATTTTCTTACATTTTCTGTGCCTTGGTTTCCTCATCACCTGAGAAACATTAATGGACTTCTGAATATTGGTAGAGGATTAACTAAGTTAATTCATATAATGAACTTAAATTATATCTTAGCATATATGAAAAACTCAAGAAATATCCTTATCATTAGCATGAATTATGGGGTTGTGAAGAGTCAGACATGACTTAGCAACTAAACAGCAATAACATATTTCAGGATATATACTTCACAGAACTACCATATTAAAGGAGACTATTTAAATACCTAGAATGGTACCTGACATGTAGAAAGATTTAAGTAAGTGTTAACTCCCACCCTCTTTTAATTTTCCCCTAGTCTAAACCTCTTCTGTTTCTTCAAGTGTCTTTCCTGTGGTCTCTAGTTCCTTAATCATCCTGTTTCCTGTTCAACTTCTGGTCAGATTCTTAGTGGACCTCTTATGCTTCAAGATCTAGGGTTGTACATGCTCCATGTGAAGTGAGAGTTTCTAAAAGAGCAAAGTTGCTGTCAGCTGCCTTCATCTGCACCTATGCCTTCAGGGGTTTCAGTCCAAAAGCTAAGCTCTTGACTTTCACCACAGTAACTGGGAAGATGGCCCAACTAGGGGAGGGGAAGGCTCTGCTTATACAGCATCTCAGGCCATTGTTCAATGATGTATTGGGCTTTGAGACAGTCTGTAGATCTTCAAGAGTGGTTGGTGTTATTTTCTAGAACTTACCTGTTGTTTTGAGACATCTGGTCTCTAGTGAGCCCATAGCTCTAGCCTGAATTGCTGTTACTGGTCCTGACGGTGTCTATATCTTTTTGTATTCAATAACCCCAAAGATAGATGTAATTATTATCCTTATTTTACAGATGTCAAGACTGTGTTCAGAGGATCAAGCCCCCCTAGTTGGGTTGGGGAGTCTTACGTGGTAGTAAAAAGTAAAATGCTGCTGTACTTGGCCTCACTTCTGTTCTCATAGTCTATCTGCCCTGAGACTCGTGACTCCACCCGGAGCCGCCAACCTGACCTGACCACCTATCTGACCCAACAGACCTGTAGCCCTTCTGGGCTCTGATAGCCAGCAACTAGTCTTGGCCCTGCCCTCTCTGTGACCTCTGATAGACACATCTTGCACCCCAGCTCCCAGAGTCCCTGTGGAGACCTCAGGTTTGCTGAGTCAAAGTTCGCTGAAGTTCAAGCCCAAAGAAATGCCTGCTTGCAGAGTTACAGTCCCAGACCTCTCCAGGCCTGCCTCCTACACACAGAGCCCCATTCCTCTGCTCTCCTAGGCCTATCCATCTCATGCTCCTCAGCAGTGCAGCAAAGGGCTTGTGAGCTGTGGATTCAGAGTCTGATTTGGGTCCAAGAACTAGCGATGTCTCTTACATGTCTGACCTTAGGCAACATGCCTTGACTCCTCTAAGCTTAATCTTCATCCCCTCATCTCAAAATAAGGATGATGATCTTATCCAATTTTTTAGAGTTTATGTGGGGTTAGAAGAAAATATGACACACTCTGAAGTAGCAGCTTATTTAATTAGAGTTTAGAATATAGAAAAAAGGCAAGGAAAAGAAAGTGAACTCGCTCGGTTGTGTCCAACTCTTTGTGACCTCATGTACTGTAGCCTACCAGGCTCCTCTTTCCATGGGATTTTCCAGGCAAGAATACTGGGGTGGGTTGCCATTTCCTTCTTGGGGAGATCTTCCTGATCCAAGATTCGAACCTGGGTCTCCCACACTTCATGCAGACTCTTTACCATATGAGCTACCAGGGAAGCCCTTAGAATATAAAAGTTCTCAATAAATAGTAGATTTTATCATCCATTAATCCTATACATCTTTTCCACAATTCTCCTACTCACTCCACATATCCATATTCCCCCACATTCCTCTTCATTCTGACTTTTTTATAGTGATTTCAGATGTTTAGAATGGAATTTGGGGGATAAGCCATTCAGTTCAGTTCAGTTCAGTCACTCAGTCATGTCAGACTCTTTGCGACCCCATGAATCGCAGCACAGTAGGCCTCCCTGTCCATCACCAACTCCCGGAGTTCATTCAGACTCACATCCATCAAGTCAGTGATGCCATCCAGCCATCTCATCCTCTGTCGTCCCCTTCGGCTCCTGCCCTTCAATCCCTCCCAGCATCAGAGTCTTTTCCAATGAGTCAACTCTTCACATGAGGTGGCCAAAGTACTGGAGTTTCAGCTTCAGCATCAGTCCTTCCACAGAAATCCCAGGGCTGATCTCCTTCAGAATGGACTGGTTGGATCTCCTTGCAGTCCAAGGGACTCTCGAGAGTCTTCTCCAACACCACAGTTCAAAAGCATCAATTATTTGGTGCTCAGCTTTCTTCACAGTCCAATTCTCACATCCACACATGACCACTGGAAAAATTATAGCCTTGACTAGACAGACTTTTGTTGGCAAAGTAATGTCTCTGCTTTTTAATATGCTATCTAGGTTGGTCATAACTTTCCTTCCAAGGAGTAAGCGTCTTTTAACTTCATGGCTGTAGTCACCATCTGCAGTGATTTTGGAGCCCCCAAAAATAAAGTCTGACACAGTCTGACGCTGTTTCCACTGTTTCCCCATCTATTTCCCATGAAATGATGCCATTAACAAGTGAATTATTTCTTGAAGGAGCCATACTCATCAGATGGATCATCTCAGCAGCATTCAAGGGGAGGAGAGGGGATGAAAGCCAACAGTGGGAGCCCAGGAAGGAACCCGAGGCAGCTGTACTCAAGGAAGTGAGAGTAGGAAGCTGGGGGCCAGTCTCTGGATGCTGGGCTCCTAGGGAACAGCTTCAACGAAATTGGACACAGACTGGGAAAAACAGTTTCAGACTTTAGGTAAAGACATTTTAATAGGACAGATTGAAGAGAGGGGCTCTGGAGGTTTGGAGCAAAGGGATCCCTGTCACACTAAGAAAACCTGCCCCTTGTGGGCACTGGTCTCTTTCCTGTGCATATCCTATGGGGCTCCTGATTTTAGGACAGGCTTCACAAAGCCCTAACTGCCCACCAGGTGAACCCCTGAATGGGGAGAAAATATTGTGGTTTTCACTTGGAACTCTCTTTTCGCTCTACTTCCCTTTTTTCCTCAGCTCAGCACATCCACTTGATAATTTGATTCATCCAATGAAGAAGTGAGGGGGAGAGCCTTTTCTCGTGTGTGTCCATCACTGTGTGTATGATAGGGAAGAAGAGACTGAAATGTAACAGCACAGACCTTCATAGAGCTACGTGACTCTAACAATTCATCAAGGACAATCTTCAGCTTACCCTGTTTCATACAGTCACACTGAAGCTCTTCCTCTCACAGGGAGGCACTCATGGCTTTTCCACTGAGCCCTTGCTTTTGTTAAACAACATAATATTTGCAAAGTTCTTACGCAAATGAAAATTTTTTAATCCTGCGTCACATAATAATCCCTGTTTCAGAAGATAACCTTCCCATATTGGAATAGTCACATACATATTTGTTAAACCCAAATTGCATACATTGTAACATGGTGACATACCAGTGACCCAGAGAATCACAGTCCTTGACTTCACAAAGCCAACTACTTAAATGAAGACAATAATCATAACCACCACCCTTTTTCTACTTAGTATATTCTTCTTGCTAGTATACTCTTCTTTCTTTCCTAGTATACTCAGGGAAATAAGTTAAATGATATGTTATGCAAAATCCTTGCTGAAATGTCTGGCACATTAGTAAGCTTTCAATAAATGCCAGTTGTCTTATTATTACTGTTACAAATGCACTGGTGGAAAGTGCAGAATAAAATAGTCAACAAAAATGGCAAAAGACTCTGGAGCACTTAGCATATATAAGACACAAATTTTGCATATATTTACTTTCTCAGTGTCAGAACAGTCTTATGAGTATGTTAAAACCCCATTTTATAGGTGAGAGGATTGGGTCATACAGCTAGTAACGTGCTGAGTTCAGCCACTCAGACCATCTGACTCCATAGTCCATGCTCTTGACCATGGCTCTCTACTCCACTAAGACTTCTTTGAAGTAAATGGTTCAATCTCTGAAGTGAGTTAGTGGAGGCAGCTAAGTGGTGAGAGTGTCAAGCTCTTTCCTAGAGGTGTGAGAAGAGAGGGGAGAAGAGTATGCTCTCTTCTCCACTCAGGAGCCAGCACACGCACATTACTACCAGTTGGTCTGCTTAGGAGAATGTCCTAGGTGAATGAGAAGACCTCAGGATGTCTTGCTGGTTAAGAAGAATAGGGTTCAATAACACTCCTGGTTTAAGTGTTGAGGGAACTTACGAATTTAATCAACAGAAATTCTCTGTCAGTAGAAAGACCATTTTATCTGCACGGTGCGCTAAGTCACTCTAGTCACATCCAAAAGAGAAATCTGAAGCTCAGGGAAAGATGAGGACTTTCTCAATGTGATGTAATTTGTCATGAAAATGCCCAAGATAGGACTCAAAGCTCCTGACTTGCTCTCCAGGGCACTTTCCCTAAGGCCCTTTGGCCTTGAACTGTGCTCTTTCTGAGAGAAGGAATAGATGGAACCTAAAATATCTTAGGGTAGTTTCCCTGCTACAGCCAGGCTGGGTGGGATCCTGGTTAGTTCTTTAAAAATAAATATGTCATTTGAATACAGAAATAGGCAAACCCTGCTCAGGGGCTGGGAGGGAAAAGCTGCTGTTTCCAGGTCCTGGTCCTACAGATAATGCTATCAGGGCCCTGGCAGGGCCCCTCCCATGACTGGGCCTTGACATGAGTCAGCCTAGTCTGGGACAGGAACAAACCTATCATTCAGACCTGGAGGCTGGCGGGGAGAGAGGGGAAAGGGCTTATAGTCCACAAACTCAGTTATGACTCTTCTCTCCCTAAGAAAAGGAAGGACGCACAGAGGTCTATGTAGAGCCTGCTTCCCTTTTTGTGTGCTTCAGCCGTAAAGAGGTAAAGAGCTCACTGCTCTCAAAATGATGGTGAGGTCTTTGCACTGTATGCCATCTCATACAAACCCTTGTCTCAGCCCACACCTGACATGGATCATATCTCTCTTCCCAGGCCCACATGCTTGTCTTTGCATAATAGTTAAGGCATCATTGAAAAATTTACTTTTTTCAACTTTTTTTCTTGTTTCTTTTTCTTCAGTGACTTAATGGGAAAGTGCATACATTTTCCCTCTATAAATTGGCAATAGATTTAATTTCACAACAACTTTCTTGTGCTTATATATATTCACAATAGCTTTCATTTGTTACTGTTGGAAAAAGTTACAATACATTGTGGTAAACCAAAGAGAAAGCCATACAAAGTCAGAAAATAAAAACTAGGCCTCAGTTTTTTATCAACAATATAAATATTATGAAACTAACACAATTATGTGATAATTAATATATAGCATCTAGTTGTATGCCTGACATGTCATAGAAAATCCAGGAAAGGCGTTACAAGGTATTTCAATGACAACATGCTGACCCTGACTTAGGATAGTAAATATAGACAATACATAGTTAATTTTCCCTGGTGACTCAGATGGTAAAGAATCTGCCATCAGTGCAGGAGACCCAGATTTGACCCCTGAGTGGAGAAGGTCCCCTGGAGAAGGGAATGGCTACCACTCCAGTATTCTTGCCTGGGACAGTCCATGGACAGAGGAGCCTGGCAGGCTACAGACCATGAGTTCACAAAGAGTCAGATATGACTAACAGTTCCAACCCAAAAAACGTGACTAGGGCAGCATTAGGATGAAGGTTAGAATTTAATTTTTAATAATAAAAAAGACAGATTTTATTTTCTCAGTCTCCAAAATCACTGCCAATGGTGACTGCAGTCATGAAATTTAAAGAGGCTTGCTTCTTGGAAGAACAACTATGACAAACCTAGACAGCATATTAAAAAGCAGAGACATTACTTTGCCAAGAAAGGTCCACGTAGTCAAAGCTCTGATTTGATTTTTCCAGTAGTCATGTATGGATATGAAAGTTGGACCATAAAGAAGGATGAGCAATGAAGAATTGATCCTTTTGAACTGTGATGTTGGATCAGACTCTTGAGAATCCCCCGGACAGCAAGAAGATCAAACCAGTCAATCCTAAAGGAGATCAATCCTGAATATTCATTGGAAGGACTGATGCTGAAGCTGAAACTCCAATACTCTGGCCACCTGATGCAAAGAGCTGACCCATTAGAAAAGACCCTGATAGTAGGAAAGATTGAAGGCAGGAGGAGAACGGGATGACAGAGGATCAGGTGGTTGGATGGCATCACCAACTCAATGGACATGAGTTTGAGCAAGCTCTAGGAGATTGTGAGGAACAGGGAAGCCTGGTGTGCTGCAGTCCATGGGGTCACAAAGAGTCAAACATGACTGAGTGGTTGAATAATAACAACAAATCAAAAAGAACTTGAATAAAACTTTGAGTTTTCAATAAGTTTTGAGATGGTACTGGACTAGAATGAATAATCTGAGGACCTGTAGTTTCTATTTAACTGCCTTCAGGTAGAAATCTCTGCAAAGAATTAGTGGTCCCCCAAACCAGTGCCCTGAGAAAATATTTTTTTCTTATGCAAAAAGTCCAAGCAAGTCCTTGTCTTATTCCCTGAAGTCAGCAGAGAATGACTCTGGCCCACCTTCAGGGTGAGGGAAGACTTGGGGAGTTTGGGACAGTGACTTTGAGGGTTCACAGTCTTCTTTGTCCATCAAGTTTAACATTCCTGTCTACTTCCACAGCTAACACAGTAGGATAGAGACTGAAACTGCTGAGAACCTGGGATCTCAGATACAGGGAAAGAGGAGATATTAGTATTCATTTCCTATTTTTTTCTTTTTTTATTGAACTCTAATTGATTTACAGTATTATATCTGAAATACAGTATTTACAGTATTATATCTGTACTATGCTGTACACTTTCAGGTGTACAGCATAGTGATTCAGTATTTTTACAGGTTATATTCTATTCAGAATCATTACAAGAGAGTGGCTATATTTCCTTGTGCTGTACTATATGTCCTTGTTGCTTATCTATTTTATACACAATAGTTTGTATTCGGTTGACCAAAAAGTTTGTTCAGGTTTTTCTATAACATTTAACGGAAAAACCCAAAGGAAGTTTCTGCTAACACGGGTTATCTGATAATCCTATTTCCTTAATTCGTCCCTCCCTTCCCTCTTCCCTTTGGTAACCACTGGTTTGCTTTCTATATCTGTGAGTCTGTTTCGTTCTTGCATATGCACTCATTTGTATTATTTTTTATATTTAACATATAAGTGATCTTATTCATTCCCTATTAACATTACTAACATGTTCCTGAAACTTTTTAGTCCAATCATCTAGGAAATATGATTTGCCAGTCAGAATTGTTTTTTAATTGAAGCGTAATTGCTTTGCAGAATTTTGTGGTTTTTCTGTCATACATCAACAAGAATCAACCCAGACCTTCCTCCCATCTCCCTCCCCATCCCACCCTTCAGTTTGTCACAGAGCCCCTGTTTGAGTTCCCTGAGTCATACAGCAAATCAATTTTTAAGAAAAAAATATTTTGGCTTCCTTTGACATCAGAATTAAACGTAGGCACTAATGAATTAAACAAGGCCAGATATCTCATATCTGAGACCTACTGTTTCTGCCCCCTCCCCTCATCCCTATCCTCAATACCACAAATTATACAGTTGAGTTTCCCACATTGCATCCAGAGTGCAATGGATAAGCCTTGCCCTTGGAAAAACCACCTTAGGGATCATGTGTCTCTCCTGCCAGGTAAATATGAGACCTGGATTTTTCAAACAGGGTAAGGAGACAATCATGAAGGGAAGATTTAATTCATCTATCTATTCATCTGTTCACCACCTATCTATCTATAATATTCATTCATTCATAAATGTAAGCAAAAAGCTCACAGATAGTATGAAAGTGCTCAGGTCCCTCTGTGTGTGTGTTTCTGTCTGGGTTGAATTTAAGTGGAAGTACGACTCTGCTGCCTCCACGTGGTCTCCAGACTACCCTGCAAGTCTCTGTCAATTGCTTAGTTTTGATTTTGAGATGCTGTGTAAACACTGCCCTCTCTTGTGTTTGAATTTCCTCTGGATAATAATTTTCAAAATAGAATAATTGTGTCATATGTAGGACATCATTTTTGAAAATTAGACAAACTGAAGTCTGAGTTCAGCCCTTGAAACATATATATGGCATTGAGAAATTTAATTAACTTGTATAAGTCCAGAAGTCTTCAGCACGAAATTTGTATCATAAGGTCTCCTATTTGGGAGACATATTATAGGTCTATAAATGGTCTCCTATTTATAGACCCCAGACTATACAAATTAGATCTTAATTTCTAATGTATCTACATACTTACTATAGTTCCTAGCATAAAGTAAAACCCTTATGAATATTATCTTTTAATATATATATTTTAAGTACCTTCAGCATACTATTTGGGCTTCACTCATGGCTCAAATGGTAAAGAACCTACCTGCAATGCAGAAGATCCAGGTTTGTCCCCTAGGTCAAGAGGATCCCCTTGAGAAGGACATGGCTACACACTCTAGTATTCTTGCCTGGAGAATTCCGTGGACAGAGGAGCTTGGCAGGCTACAGTCCACGGGATTGCAAACAGTCAGACACAACTGCGTATGTTCTTTGAATGATTTGAGTTTTGCATGTAATATTTCTCTTAGTCATTAATACACTATGCATAAATCACTTATTCCCCTTTCCAAGTGAGTCACGTATAAATCAAAATATGTAAGAAAATATTTAAGCATTATATAGCTAGAAATAATTTTATTTATAGAATACTCCAACAATATAAACACTCATAAACTGAAAATTGATAGTTCTTATCCTACAGTCCTACTCTCATTCCTCTTCCTATAGGAAACCAGACTTAGCAGTCTGGTGCGAATCCTTCCAGAATGTATTTCTGATTCATGGGGATGGGTGTGGGAGAGAGGAAGAGAGAGAGAGAAAGAGGAACAGAGGGGTGAGGAAAGAGATTCAATATTTGTTTATCCCTTGAAAAAGCTCTTCCTATTATGTTAAATTGAAGGTAATATTTCCTTTTTGAAATCTGGGATAAATAAAGACAGATTAATATTTAAAATCATGTGAAGGTCTGTGACATTGTGAAAATATAAGTTGATATTTTACTATCCTTTGCTTTACTATTAGAAATGGGAAAGAGGGTGTAGCCATTTTCTCAGGAGACATTACTGGGGAAAAGGAAGCTGAAAGAGGTACCCAAATACCTTGTCTCTGCAAGATGGGGGCACCTACCTTCAGTCAAGAGACCTCTTCAGCACTCCCTTCATAGGAGGCTCCACCCATCTTAACCTGTTGACTACATCAGTTATCTCCTTCCCTCTGATGGCCATAGCAACAGCAGCAGCCTACTTTTCTAAACAAATCTTCCAGGTATATATCGGAGAGTATTAACACCCTGATAAGATAAAAATATATAGTTTGTCATTTTTTATCATTATGATTACCACTGACTATCTCAGCCTTTCACGTGATCACTCTGATTACACTGATGGTCATCGGCTGTGAAACATTAAATCAGAGAAAAGGTAACCTCATGCTTACAGGTTTAAACTTAAACAGTTAAGCAGAGTGAATTAGAAAGCTTACAAATATTTTCCAGAAAGTGTGAAATGAGTCTTCTCCAAATTAGTGCATAGAGAAGAATAGTGGACAATAGACCCCATATTAGAATGAGCAACTCTAGCTTAAATCTTCACCAATTTTTAGTTCAGACGCAAAGACAGGCTATGTGGATCATGCCACGGAGGCAAGAGGGGAGAATCGATGGCAAGAAACAAAGAGCCGTTTGATCTGGGAAAGTAGAAAAGAACATAACAACAGCTGATTGTGATGCTAACAGTGCAAAAGAGATCCTGGTAAAGAGATGGAGGCATAAAGCAGGGAGTAGCAGACAACCACGTGGTAGTCAAAGGATTTGGCCATCAGGAAAAGGATCCCACAAAGAGTAATCTAAGGATGGAGCAATATTAGACTTAGGTGTAAAAGATAAGCTCTGAGGCATTAAAACACAGGATTCCAAGATTGTGGGGAGGATGGTGAAGGTTAAATTATTTTTCAGTCACTAAGTCATGTCCTACTCTTTGCAACCCCATAGACTAAAGCACACCAAGCTTACCTGTCCTTCACTATCTCCCAAAGTTTGCTCAAATTCATGTCCATTGAATTGGTGGTGCTATCCAACCCTCTCATCTTCTGCAACCCTCTTCTCCTTTTGCCTTCAATCTTTCCCAGAATCAGGATCTTTTCCAATGGGTTGAATCTTCACATCATGTGGCCAAAGTATTGGAGCTTCAGCTTCAGTATCAGTCCTTCCAATGAATATTCAGGGCTGATTTCCTTTAAGACTTAGTAGTTTGATCTCCTTGCAGTCCCAGGGATTCACAAGAGCCTTCTCCAGCATCACAATTCAAAAGCATCAAGTCTTCAACGCTCAACATTCTTTATGGTCCAACTCTCACATCCCTACATGACCAGTGGAAAAATCATAGCTTTGACTATATGCACCTTTGTTGGCTAAGTGATGTCTCTGCTTTTTAATACACTATCTAGGTGTGTCATAGCTTTCCTTCCAAGAGGTAAGCATCTTTTAACCTCATGGCTGCAGTCACCATCCACAATAATTCTGGAGAAAATAAAATCTATCACTGCTTCTACTTTTCCCACTTCTATTTGCCATGAACTGATGGGACTGGATGCCATGATATTAGTTTTTTGAATGTTGAGTTTTAAGCTAGCTTTTTCACTCTCTTCTTTCACCCTCTTTAGTTCCTCATCATTTTCTGTCATTAGATTGGTATCATCTGCATATCTGAAGTTGCAGATATTTCTCCCAGCAATCTTGATTCCGGCTTGTGATTCATCTGGCCTGGCATTTTACATGATGTACTCTGCATATACGTTTGTTTAACAGGCAGGGTGACAATATATAGCCTTGTCGTACTCCTTTCCCAGTCCTGCGCCATTCAGTTGTTCCATATAAGGTTCTAATGGTTGATTCTTGAGCCACATACAATTTTCTCAGGTGAAGATAATGACCAGATGCATCTATCTCACATGGAGAAGAACATAGGCTCACCAAAAAAGGATTCTTTTCTGATGTTGGCCAGAACCACAGCACTGCCCACTGGGACATGTAGAGCTAACAGAATGAAATATTTCCAGGAACACACTATTACCTTCATATTCCTTTATCCAAACCAGTCACATGGCCCTGTTAATCACAAGGGCTGATGGATCTGATAGAGAGCACATAGATTTCAGGACCCTGCACTGTCTCTGTAATACTGGTCACTAGCGTTTAGCATTATCTCAAAATCTTCTTTGTTCCAGAAAGAACAAAGTCACTAAAGAGAAGTTCCCAGTAATGTACACAGATTTCTGATTGGGGTACACCATATGCTAATATATAAAAACATTGTAAGTTAAGTAATGAACCGTTGAGTGAGTGAGTGAAGTTGCTCAGTCGTGTCCGACTCTTTGCCACCCCATGGACTGTAGCCCACCAGGCTCCTCCACCCGTGGAATTTTCTAGGCAAGAGTACTGGAATGGGTTGCCATTTCCTTCTCCGGGGGATCTTCCCAACCTGAGGATCAAACCTGGGTCTCCCGCATTACAGGCAGATGCTTTACCATCTGAGCCACCAGGGAATCTTAAAGTTCATAGAACATTTAGAGGCTTTGTACAGTCATCTACATTTTACCTGGATATTTAAAATGCTAGTAAATAAATGTGTTGCTTTTATTCAGATATTTATAGTAGTGGGCAATCTTTAAGATAGTCTATTCCATTTGTGTACAGCTCTGATTATTGAAACATCTTCCCCATATAGATCTAAAGATGTGCCTTCTTGCATCTTCCCACAGTAGATTTTAATTATTTTATATAAAGAAACTCAGAATATGGAATATTAGTTTTGCTCAAAATGCCACTCTACAGATACGTTACTACCCATCTTATTTCTTTACGTAATGTTCAGTTTTAATCTCTTCTCAGTTTCTATCTACGATTGGATCTTCATCACTCTTATTTTGCTTTTCCCTCTCCAATTCTTTCATATGTATAGAATGTTAACCTCAATTCATACTTAATAATAGGTTACTAGGTGCGTTTTCAGTGCTCAAAGACAGATTTAGGCTAAAACGTCTAACCAGTATAAATATTACCTTTTAAAACGTATCTGTTGTATTCATCTGTTTCATTACAACAACATGATAAGGAGATAAGGAAAGGGAATTTTTGATACATTTTCTCTTTTAAAGTCACTTCATATTAGTTAACTCTTTCTTATCTACCCCTGGCAGTGTGAGCTGACCCTCCGTTCTATGATCCCAGAAGCTTTTGATAAATAAGCTGGATTTCTTATATTCTCATTTCAACATATTTCGAATCTGTATTTCTTGTATATCTCCCTAGTTAGGCTAAACTGCCCTTTAAATTAGGGATTGTATTTTATTCGCCTTTGTTAATCCAGTACCTACTGTAGGATCTGAGGCAGTTTAGACACTTAATGAGTTTTGGTGAATGGATAAATTTTAAATGAT